>NC_091258.1:26078224-26394161 GCF_042477335.2 Ovis canadensis
GTCACAGCTACAAGCCTTCTCGGCAACCCCTGTTGCTGCTGCTGCTGCTGCTAAGTTGCTTCAGTTGTGTCCAACTCTGTGCGTGGGACTTTCCAGGCAAGAGTACTGGAGTAGGGTGCCATCTCCTCCGTCGGCAACCCCTAGATTAGCATTTGATCAAATAATTTGATCCTACAGCCTGACCACATCTACGCACAAAACTGACCAACCCACAGCCCATGGAGGCCTCAGGTGGCAGATACTGCTCAGGTGTCAGACCCCACTGAGACCTCAGACCCACCCAGGGATGCACACGCCAAGAAGCCATAGTTGAGACACAAGCAGGTGTCACATTCACTCCTTCTCACCCCAAAGTACCTCATCTTAAGACAGCACACTGCTTCTCTACATGAAATGTGACTTGGAATGCTCTAGTGCAAGATGTAAACTGACTTTACACACACATGTACAGACAGTCATTAGAAAATCCAGATGGGATATTACCAGAATCTTCCTGTTGTCTCACAAGAACTGTCTTGCTCAGCAATTACTTCCTGGAGTCACCAAGCAACGAAAAGAAACTTCAAGTTTTAAATTTTAGGTGGCTAATTCTCCCACCTAGGACAAAGCATTCTTTAATGACTACCATGAAAAAATCCCTGTACAGAAAAACCAATGGGCAACTGGACCCTAGCCACATCCAAGAGGATAAAATGGCATGGAGTTGTTGCTGCGCCATCTGACCCCTGGAAGTAAATGTGTCTGGCTCTCCCTATGACACAGTTGGTGGGGTTGGAGGGCTCAGCAAGAAGGTTACATTATACCAAGTCCCAGGAAGTCAGGTTCTCCCAAGGTCCCTGGTATGTGTAACTGCAGAGACATGAGAGAAAAATCACAAGTGTATTTTCACTGTGACTGAAGAAATGGCAGCAAAGTCTACCAGACAGAAAAGGGGGAAAGCCCCTTGTTTATGAAAGAGGAGGGGGAGGGGAAGGGAAGGAAACATTTGGGATTAAATATTGTCGTTTGAGTGGCGCAGCTGATGAAAGCCAGGAAATTCAAAATGTGCACACCGACAACCTGACACTCCAATTTTACACTCTGGATCCCGAACAAAAGCCGCTCTGTGAGGTGCCGGGACAGCGGGCGGCGTGGCTGCCGAGGGAGGGACACAGGCCTCCTTTCCATTTAATGGCTGTTCAGTGTCGAGGGTGAAAACCAAAATGTTGTTCTGTGGCCCAACACTGGGCTCCTGCCCTGCCCCCAGCTCTGGTGAGGCACCTGGCCTGTTCTTCTCCTCGAAACACTGAAATTCAAGGGCGCTTCCACCAGTGGATCCCCCCATCCCCATCTGGACACAGGCAGCTGTGATGTCCCCTGTCTTGAGCCCAACTCCCCCAGTACTGCCCCTGCCACAGCAGGTCGGCCCACAGGCCCCTCCAGAGAAAGCCAGATGCAGCACAAAGAATCGACCAGGAGGGGCTCCAGGCCGGACCGCGCTGGCTCCAGTGAAAGAGCCCCTGAGGAGGGCAGGCCAAGCAGGCGCTCTCACCCCGGGAGAAGCGACACAGGGACTAGAAGCCACGACAACCAGGCTCTCCACGTTTGTTTACTGAGTTCAGCCAACAGTCTTTGAAACTTCAGCTGGATGGTCCTCAGATAAAACCCTTGGACATTCAAACAGGCATTGACAAAATTAACCTGGCCAGGTGGGAGCCCGGGAGGCGTTGAGGCCCAGCTCTAGAGATAAACAGCAAGGGCCAGCAATGGCAAGTCCTCTGCCTGAGGGAGCAGCCGGGCCGCGAGTGCAGCAGGGGACACGGACAAGGCCCCTGCCTGAGAAGGAAGGGAGACGTCAAGTAAAACGCAGGAAGTAGGAAGTGTGAATCCATCACTCGCCCTCTATGCAGTTTAAGGCTGAGATGTGGGCTCTAAGAAAAGCCACTGGGAAGTCATGCTTCAGAAGCACAGAGCGCTGATTAAAAAGTCATCCCAAAGGCCCCACCCAGAACCCATGGGCCTGAGTGAAGTCCACATCCACGTGGGCCCACCCTCCACCACGCCTGAAGCTTTCCCATCACCATGCCTTTGCCTGGGCTGTGCCCTCTGCTCAAAATACCCTTCCCATACGTCCTCTTCTAAAGAAATGCATTGTCACCTCTCCCATGACGCCTACCCCCTCACCCAGGCAGCTAGTCTCCCTCCCTGTCCCACGAGCACCTCAGCCAGAACCTCCAGAGAGACTGTGGCACCCTCTCCCCTCTGAGGTCCGAGAGGCAGGTTGGGGGTTCTCATCTGTGTCCTCCCGGCTCCCTGTGCAGAGCAGGTGCTCTGCAGTGCCAGCGCCACCTCCCTGCAACTGTAAGGAGGGCTGTATTCCCCAACAAAGCCCCTCAATCAAAGTAGCGTGGCCGAGGCCGCCGCCGTCTCTGCCTACAGTACCGAGACACCAGCCCAGCCACAGCCCTGCTTCTACGCAGCGGGCACAAGGAGAGCCCCTCCCAGTCATCCGCTCACAGCCACAACACCTCACGGGCATCAGGACTTGCATCTCTGCTTCTCTCTTGCAACTTGTCCAGGGACACAGAGGAAAGGGCACAGCCCAGAGACTACCTCCTCAATCTCTTAGAAAAACAAAATTGGGTTCTCAGCACCACCAGCCCTTCTTGCAGGATTTCCAGGCAAAACAAACAAACAAAAAATGTCTTCTGACCCTCAAGATGGGTCCTCCTGCAAACAAAACTCAAAACTCAAATACAGAACGTGAATGGAAGCTTTAACTCATTATTTTATGTTCAGAATTATTTTTCTTCCAGAAAACTAGTCCAAGTGCCCATGAATTTCCCTTGATCTTAAAGTCGCCCTTGGAGGATTTCTCTGCTTGCCTTCGCCTCCCCGCCCATAAAATGTGGGACGGCGCCACCTGCTGGCCAGTACATGCAGGCCATCAGGCGTCCAGCCCAGAGGTGTCCAGTGAGCTGGCCATCCTTGTGATCTCCAGAGCACTTTAGCCTCTTCAGTCCCAGTCAGGAGAGGAAATAAACATGGGCACGAGGTGTGGGGAAAAGGCTGGATCGACCTCCATGTGCTCGCTTATCTGCTGCAGGAGCTGCAGTAACAGGAGCTTCCAGGGCTGCCCAGCAGCATACTGCAAAGGTCAGGTAACAAACAGGCATGTGAGCCAGAGGGCACAGGGCTTCCTGGGGCCGGGATAGTAGCCCAAGGCAAGCTTTAGGGGTAGGCCACTGGGTCGGCTGAGGGAACCCTGATCATGAGGCAGGTTGTGGGCACCAGAGAAGAAATCAAGGGCAGGAAGGCAGGTGCTTAGTGTCCAGTACAGGACCTGGAATGCGGGTAACCTAGTAAATACGTCAAGAAGCAAAACATGCTGAGTCAATCGTCAAGCAGCAAGCAGGCCTGGCTGCCCTGAGCTACAGCTGTGGGCATGCTGAGGGTACAACCCAAACAAGGCAGACAGGGTCCCTGCCAGCTCAGCACACACACGGAGGAAACACACAACTAAATACATAGACAACAGTTCCACGTGGTTTGTTACAGAAATTAAGGTCTCCAGGTAAGGCCCTCCATATTGCTCCCAATAAACACTGTTACATGAGGAAGTGGGATCTCCATGAGATAGTGGTCACTTGAAACTTCGGTTCATTCCTTCATTCAGTAAGTGGGGTCTGAGCGTCCACACGATGCCAGGGACTACAATAAGCACTTTGGTCCATTAGCTCTTCACCACAAGCCCTAGGAGGTAGGGGCAGAATTTGTATTTCATAGATTCAGAAACTGGGTTCCAGCAAAGTTAATTAACTTATCCAAGATCACACAGCTTCTCAGTAGCAGAATCAGGATCTGAGCTGAGGCTCAAGCCCGACACCTACGTATGAAGTGTGCTAAGCCCCATGATGGCACTCCACTCAGGAGATATTTATTGAGTTTCTGTCCCAGGCAGGCATTGAGCTGGTTCCTTGGGATACATCAGTGAGCAGAACAGGACAAGGGCCCCACCCTCAAGGAGCTGAGGCTGGGAAGACAGATGATTAACAAGTGAACAAGAAAATGAGACGCAGGGGTGGAGGCAAACTGCTCAAGAGCAGAGCTGGACAGCCACGTTTCCAAATTCAGTTCTGCTTTCCTCTTTCTGAACCTCACTTTCCTCATCTGTAAAATGGAAATAAGAGTAGGGCCCATGTGAAGATTGAAGGATACCTGGCAGCCAGGACACCCAAGAGGAGTGGCTGTTGGTGTGAGCAGCTCAGAATGAAAGGCTGTGTGAGGTCCACGGGCAGGGCACCGTGGTGGACAAAATGCCTGGTGCTGTTCAATATTGCTCTGATGGCCATCCTGGGAACACCAGGATGTGTTCCACATCCACCAACCAACACCACCAACTAGCCCGTCAAACACCCTATCAGTGACAGTGCAGAGGTTCCTGGGTATGTCGTGTTTTTTTAAGGGGGAAGATTCCCTTTTTTTCCAAACACTTTTTATTCGTATAATTTCAGACTTGCAAAAAAAGTTCAGTTCAGTTCAGTTCAGTCCTCAGTCGTGTCCGACTCTTTGCGACCCCATGGACTACAGCATGCCAGGCTTCCCTGTCCATCACCAACTCCCAGAGCTTGCTCCAACTCAAGTCCATCGAGTCAGTGATGCCATCCAACCATCTCATCCTCTGTCATCCCCTTCTCCTCCTGTCTTCAATTTTTCCCAGCATCAAGGTCTTTTCCAATGAGTCAGTTCTTCACATCGGGTGGCTAAAGTTTTGGAGCTTCAGCTTCAATATCAATCCTTCCAATGAATATTCAGGACTGATTTCCTTTAGGATGGACTGGTTGGATCTCCTTGCAGTACAAGAGACTCTCAAGAGTCTTCTCCAACACCACAGTTCAAAAGCATCAATTCTTTGATGCTCAGCTTTCTTTATGGTCTAACTTTCACATCTATACATGACTACTGGAAAAACCACAGCTATAGCTTTGACTATACAGACTTTTGTCAGCAAAGTAATGTCTCTACTTTTTAACATGCTATCTAGGTTGGTTATAGCTTTTCTTCCTAAGAGCAAGCGTGTTTTTTCTTTTTTTCAATTTCATGGCTGCAGTGATTTTGGAGCCCAAGAAAATAAAGTCTGTCACTGTTTGCACTGTTTCCCCATCTATTTGTCATGAAGTGATGGGACCGGATGCCATGATCTTAGTTTTTTGAATGTTGTATTTTAAGCCAACTTTTTCACTCTCCTCTTTCACTTTCATCAGACTCTTTAGTTCCTCTTCACTTTCTGCCATAAGGGTGGTATCATCTCCATATCTGAGGTTATTGATATTTCTACTAGCAATCTTGATTCCAACTTGTGCTTCATCCAGTCTATCATTTCCCATGATGTACTCTGCATATAAGCTAAATAAGCAGGGTGGCAAAAAAGTTCAGAAGAGTATTAAAAAAAATTCCCCTGTATTCTTAAGCTGGACACATCCAGGTGGCAATGTCTTCCCACATCTGCCTTCTCATTTTCTTTTGCACATTTGTTCTCAGGGCCATGCAGGGTAAGCTGTCATGCAGACACGATCACATTCAGTCCCTGTGCACTTCATGTGCTTCCTTAAACAGAGAAATTGCCTTCTCAACTACAGTACCTGGTGCAGCACCTCAAAACTGGGAAATTCGCTCTGATTGATGTCACCAATCTACAGACCTTACTTGCACTATACTCACTATGCTGAAAAGGTCCTTTACACCAAGGAAAAGTCCCAGACCACCCACTGTGTTCCACTGTTCCATCTCTTTAGTCTCCTCTCACCTGGAACATTCCTCAGTCTTTCTGGTCTTTCTGGAGCCAATCATTGAATAGAATGTCCTTCAAATTAAGTTTGTCTGGTATTTGGTCATGATCAGAGTCAGGGTGCGCTTTCTGGGCAGGGAACCCAGAAAGTGATGCTGTGTCCTTCTCAGGGCACTGTATCAGGAACCCCACGAATTCTGTTTGTACATGATGCTATCACTATCGATTAAGGCAGCGTCTGTCAGGCTTCTTCACTGTGAAGTTTGTTCTTTACCCTTTGTAACAAGTTTCTCATGGGGAGATTCTCTGAGACCACATACTCTGTTCCTCAAGAAACTTTCATGCTAGCATCCAGTAATGATTCTTGCCTGAATCAATTATGGCTATGATGGCTGTCCAGTAGTTTCTAACTATTTCCTCTAACTTTATTAGTCTCAGAGACAGATTACCATGGAACAGTAGGAAATTAGTCCCCCTGCTTCCTTCTTGCCCCTGGCTATTCTCCACACAATAGTTAGAGAGATCCTTTGAATAAGGAAATCAAAGCCTGTTTACCTGCAAAAGAATGAAGCTGGACCCCTACCTCACACCCTATACAATAAGCAACTCAAATGGATCAAGAAACTCAATGTAAGAGCTAAACTTTAAACTGTTAACCATAAGGCTAAATCTTCATGACACTGGAACTTCCGATGGGTTCTTAGATGTGACACCAAAAGCACAAGCAATAAAAGAAAAATGGATAAATTGGACTTGATCAAAATTTTAAAGCTTCAAAATACACTAGCCAAAAGTGAAGTGACAACCCTACACCCACAGGAGAAATAGGAGGCGGCCTCTTCCAGATGGAAGCCCCATTGGTCATGGAGCCATTCTCAGTTCAAGCCACCTCTCCACAGAGCCCCCTGAAACTTGTCCTTGCCATCTGCCAGCTCCATCGTCTGCACCAAATGCTGCTGACTGCACACACCTGACACTTCTGCCACCCCGACTTTTCCTCACTGACTGAGGAGACAGTGCCTCTCACACTTTGATGTGCATACGAATTGCCTGGGTCTGTCAAGCTGCAGATTCTGGTTCACTGGGTCCTGGGTGAGGTTGTTTCTGTGTTGCTAAGAAGCACCAGGGATGCCTCTGCTCTGGTCCATGGACCACGCTTTAAGTCACAAAGTGACAAAAGACCTACTCACTGTATCAAGTAATGGGAAAGAAACCCTCCTTTCCTGTACCACTCCCTTCCCCACAATGCCCAGGGCCTTAGGAAGGGTTGCCTCCCTCTGAAGGCAGTGCCAGGCAGATGGGACTTGTCCATTTAATGCAAATTAGACTTTTAGAACTTGGGGAAGAGGAGGGACTGCTAGCAGAGTCACTTCCCCAGAGCTTGTTTCTAGAGAGACTGTCATCTGGAGAGGCAAAAGTTTGCAATTCTTCTGATTCCAAAGCTGATATTCTACTGTTTTCAGGATCCAGGGCAAACAGGGGAACCTACTTAAAGGTTTAGCTAGGTATGAAGGAGGAGACCAAAAGCAACATCTAGTGCCAAATGAGAGAGAAAGCAATGGCAACCCACTCCAGTGTTCTTGCCTAGAGAATTCCAGGGACGGGGGAGCCTGATGGGCTGCTGTCTATGGGGTCGCACAGAGTCGGACATGACTGAAGTGACTTGGCAGCAGCAGCAGCAGTGCCAAATGAGAAGCAGAAGAGTCCTCCACATCCCTACCTGTCCTCACTGTGTACCCTTTAAGGTTGGCTGGAGCCCCTGCCTACATCTAGTGGAGTCACAGGAGGGAGAGGTGATGAGGGAGTAAAAGGTGAGAGAGAAAACGGAGGATACTTAGTATCTGAGGCCAATTCTATGGTTCTCACACTTATCTTTGGTCACTTATTCTCTTTTACAGATAAGGAAACTGAAGCTCAGAAAAGGTTAAAGGCTTTGTCCAAAGTCACATGGCAACCAAGCTGGCAAGAAATGTTTGTGTTCCTGACTCCTGAATCAGGCTCCTTTCTAACAGATCTCCTAAATTGAATGTTTATATTAAGAAAAAAAGCAAAGTACAGATGGCATTTTGTGGGGTGGTAACCACATAAATTAATGTATTCCAATTAATTTGGAAAATCTCATTAGAGAAAGCAAACATTGTATTGAACAAGGGGAGGCAGTAAAATTGGTGGTCAGGGCAAAAATCATTTTCCATATATAGGATCTTAAAGAATGGAATGATTGGTTGGGGACTATTTATTTATTTATTTTAATGAGCCAGTAGAACTCTTGAAAGCACTCATTCATTCAAAAGCATTTAATAAGCATCTACTGTGTACCAGGCCTTGTGGTAAAGCGGACAGAGAGGGGGGCAGTCACTGCACTTAGTCCTTAGTACCCCATCTGTTATTCCTCTTTATACATGAGTTAAACCAGGGCTCAGAGAGGCTAAGGAATCTGGCCAAGAGAGATGTGAAGCCAGGTGTGTTTGAACCCAAAGTCTGTAGTCAGGGCACTACCCACATATCACTCCCTAGAGATGAGGATATCAAGTGCTCAGTGCATCAAGTCCTCATCTCTGTGATTCCATGGACACAGACTATAACTGTTCTCAATGTTGACCTAGATTTAGAAAAATCACACTCTACCTGCTAATCCAAGTAAGAAACTAGCAACATGCTGTCTGCAAGAAATAAGCTTGAAATATAAAGACATGGACATATTTGAAGTAAAAGGATGGCTCTGGCAATGATAATAAGCACTAGATTTATCCTCCCATTTTATATACAAAAAAGAAGAAATATGTGAGCAAGCTCAGCTCAAGAGAGTCGTGCCTAAGAGAGTGGAAACAGAGGGGAGTCTCATGAGGGCATATATGGTAACAGAGATGGAGAATGCCCTAACTGAGACCACCAGTAGACACAATATGGTTGAGGAAAGCATCCACGAAGCTTGGTCAATAGAAATCACCCAAACTGTAAAACACAGAGGAAGGAGAAAGAGGAGCCGGAAGAGATGAGGGAGAAAGAGAAAGAGGAGGAGAGTGAGGACAATGAGGGGCTTTAAATACACTTGGGACAAGGTAAATAATCTAGTACACATGTAACTGAAATCTCAGAGGGAAAAAGAAAGACTTGACGGTGTAGAAGACATATCTAAAGTAATGGCTGATAATATTACTAAAGTAATAAAATATGTCATCACAAATCAAAAAAAGATCACAGAACCCCAAAGCAGGATTATTAAAAATAAATAAAAATAGACATATCGCATTCAAAATACTGAAAGACAAAGAGAAAATCTTAAAGGCAAGTCAGATGAATTAAGGAAGTATAAGAATGACAACAAACTTCTCATCCGATACTATGCAGCACAGAGGCATCATGAAAGTACTAGACATACAGTAACTGTCAACACGGACTTCTACCTCCAGAAAAAGTCCCTTTCATAAATGAGAGCAAAATTTAAATTTTTTTCAGAAAAATAAAACCTGAGAGAATCAATTACCAGTTGACTGGTGCTACAAGATATTAAAGTTCAGCTCTTCAGGTGAAAGGAATATGAAACAAGACAGAAACACAGATCTGCAGAGAGAATTGAAGAACTCTGGGAACTGTATAAATGAAAGGAAATATAAAAGATCTTCTAAGTAACTTTTTAAGGCTGAGTGTTTAAAGCAAAAATAGAAGTAAAAGATTGTGGAACTATAGCCTATGCAAAAGTAATACATGATAAGAATAGCACAAAAGATAGGAGAAATCGGAAGTAGACTATTACAAAGTGCTTATGCTATTCATGAAGTGATACATTATTTGAGGGCAAACTGAAAAATTAAAGATGTATATTCTAAACCCTAGGAAGGCAATAAAATATCATTAACTGTTTAATGATATAATAATAATGTATTGTGGAGTTCATAACATCTATAGAAGTAAAAAAATCTGAAAAAAATAGCACAAAGGTTGAGGTTGGAGGGAATTTTTACTGACATCTTTTTGATCAAATCAACCACATCTGTAAAATGAGGACACTACCCACCTCAGAGGCTTATGAAGAGAACTAAATGAGATCACATGTGTGTAGTATGGCGCCCAGCCCTGCCTGACACACAGTAAGTGCTTGGGAAATGTTTGATGAATGAATGAGTGTTCAATAGCATGCATCCCATTCATTCTATGACAGAGTCAGGATTTCTTCCAGAGCAGAGATCCCCCAAAAGCTGAAAGTAGACTTCCTATTTGAGGATCACAGGGAAGTGGGTTAACTGCCAACCAGCTCTGTTTCTTCAAATCCTGGTCTTTAATATAATCTATAGTCAATTCCACCTCCCAGGAGCTTTCAAGTGAGGCAGACAGAGTTTAGTCAGTAATGGCAGTCAGGAAAAATAAACTTACCTAGAGAAAGGAACAGAGAGAACCACAAACAGCTTATGTTGAGAAAAGGAACTTTGTAATCCCCCCAACATCTGTAACGCACGTTTATCTTGTGATGGGCATTGGCACTTCTGTGTCTGACCTTGGGAAGACCCTAAGAAGTCTGGCTGGTTTGAAGATGAATGTGTTAACCACACACAAACTCTACAGCAAATGAGCCAAAATATTCTTCAACCTGCCCTTGACATGTAAATGTTACTATGAACACAATACATCTAATATTAGATAATATTGCTATGAACCTAATAAATCCCTAATGACATAACAATTTCCATTAGGCTCTGTGCCCAAATCCTAGGCTAAGAGCAGCAAATACAGCCTATAGGAAGATCTTTAAATGGGATGCTGGTAAAACGAATTACCTATTTTCCATTTTGCATGGCAGAAACGTGACAACTTAGGAGGAGGAACTGCTTGAGGAAAGGAGGTGAAGGAAAGCCCAGGGCATGTCTGGGAGGCACTAGCATGTCTTTGAGGCTGGCATGCTGGCTGTTTCATGCCTTGTGTGCTGTTCTCTCAACCCATCATTTTGCTCCCGCAATTTCTACAGCAGACCGTGGGCACAGATGCAGTCTGTGCACAGTAGCATGCCTCCCTGCACTCTGCATGTCTTGCTTTCTGCCCAGCTTCTCTGCCTACAACCTCCAGAAGCTCATTCTGTCATGGAAGAGCCAAAGACATGCCACCTGTGGAACTTCCCTCCACCTATAGGAGATCAGAGCCAGTGGGTAAACACTCACCCCTTGGGCCTCGGGAGGCAATTTCTAGTCTCATTCTACATACTTCATCAAAATTCCTGACAGAAGCAAGCCCAACTGCCCACTGCATGGGCTAGCACCAGCCCTGACAGGGCCCAAATGGCTTTGCATCTCTTCCCCCAAAGAATCGGTTTGCTCAATGACCAACTTAACTTTCGAAATTTACCAAATTTAACAATTTACAAAAATCCTATTTATGTTATTTCTTTATAACATTTATAGTCATTTATATTATATGATATTTATATTTATATTAAGTGATGAACTATGGACGGAAGTTTGTGACATTGTACAGGAGACAGGGAGCAAGACCATCCCCAAGAAAAAGAAATGCAAAAAAGCAAACTGGCTGTCTGAAGAGGCCTTACAAATAGCTGTGAAAAGAAGAGAAGTGAAAAGCAAAGGAGAAAAGGAAAGATATAAGCATCTGAATGCAGAGTTTCAAAGAATAGCAAGGAGAGATAAGAAAGCCTTCCTCAGCGATCAATGCAAAGAAATAGAGGAAAACAACAGAATGGGAAAGACTAGAGATCTCTTCAAGAAAATTAGAGATACCAAGGGAACATTACATGCAAAGATGGGCTCAATAAAGGACAGAAATGGTACGGACCTAACAGAAGCAGAAGATATTAAGGAGAGGTGGCAAGAATACACAGAAGAACTGTACAAAAAATGATCTTTACGACCAAGATAATCACAAAGGTGTGATCATTCCCACTTACCTAGAGCCGGACATCCTGGAATGTGAAGTCAGGTGGGCCTTAGGAAGCATCACTATGAACAAAGCTAGTGGAAGTGATGGAATTCCAGTTGAGCTGTTTCAAATTCTAAAAGATGATGCTGTGAAAGTGCTGCACTCAATACATCAGCAAATTTGGAAAACTCAGCAGTGGCCACCGGACTGGAAAAGGTCAGTTTTCATTCCAATCTCAAAGAAAAGTAATGCCAAAGAATGCTCAAACTACCGCACAATTGCACTCATCTCACACACTAGTAAAGTAATGCTCAAAATTCTCCAAGCCAGGCTTCAGCAATATGTGAACCATGAACTTCCAGATGGTCAAGCTGGTTTTAGAAAAGGCAGAGGAACCAGAGATCAAATTGCCAACATCCACTGGATCATCGAAAAAGCAAGAGAGTTCCAGAAAAACATCTATTTCTGCTTTATTGACTGTGCCAAAGCCTTTGACTATGTGGATCACAATCAACTGTGGAAAATTCTTCAAGAGATGGGAATACCAGACCACCTGATCTGCCTCTTGAGAAACCTGTATACAGGTCGGGAAGCAACAGTTAGAACTGGATATGGAACAACAGACTGGTTCCAAATAGGAAAAGGAGTACATCAGGCTGTATATTGTCACCCTGCTTATTCAATTTATATGCAGAGTACATCATGAGAAATGCTGGGCTGGAAGAAGCACAAGCTGGAATCAAGATTGCTGGGAGAAATATCAATAACCTCAGATATGCAGATGACACCACCCTTATGACAGAAAGTGAAGAAGAATTAAAGAGCCTCTTGATGAAAGTGAAAGAGGAGAGTGAAAAAGTTGGCTTAAAGCTCAACATTCAGAAAACGAAGATCATGGCATCCGGTCCCATCACTTCATGGGAAATAGATGAGGAAACAGTGGAAACAGCCCACTATTTCCCCATCTTTATTTTTCTGGGCTCCAGCTTTCTGTTTCACCAACTTTATTTTTATTTCTTTCTGTTTCCCCTACTTTATTTTTCTGGGCTCCAAAATCACTGCAGATGGTGATTGCAGCCATAAAATTAGAAGAGGCTTGTTCCTTCGAAGGAAAGTTATGAGCAACCTAGATAGCATATTAAAAAGCAGAGACATTACTTTGCCAACAAAGGTCTGTCTAGTCAAGGCTATGGTTTTTCCAGTGGTCATGTATGGATGTGAGAGTTGGACTATAAAGAAAGCTGAGGGCAGAAGAATTGATGCTTTTGAACTGTGGTATTGGAGAAGACTTGACAGTCCCTTGGACTGCAAGGAGATCCAACTAGTCCATCCTAAAGGAGATCAGTCCTGGGTGTTCACTGGAGGGACTTATGTTGAAGCTGAAACTCCAGTACTTTGGCCACCTGATGCGAAGAGCTGACTCATTTGAAAAGACCCTGATGCTGGAAAAGATTGAGGGCAGGAGGAGAAGGGGACAACAGCGGATGAGATGGTTGGATGACATCACCAACTCGATGGACATGGGTCTGGGTGGACTCTAGGAGTTGGTGATGGACAGGGAGACCTGGCATGCTGCGGTTCACGGGGTCACAAAGAGTCGGACACAACTGAGCGACTGAACTGAACTGATATTAAGTGAAACAGTTTTAATACATTTTGAAGATTCTGCAAAGCTTTAGGTAACTACTTTTTATATTTTGTCTTTATAATTACATTTTAAGGAACATGCGGCTACAACTCCTCAGCAAGAGGGGAGAAGGATTTGGGAGACGATACACAGAGCGGCCTGGGCTTCTGATCATGGGTGGGCAGTGGCAGACACCGTGAGGTGGTGGGGAGGAAGTTGCCCCAAACCCTGCATCCTGGCCCCATCATCTTCCTCAACTCTAATGATCCTTCCGGGTTGGGAGCCTGCACCCTGGGCAGCTGCTGGGTTCAAGGATCAGCAAGAATTCCTGACAGCTGTGGGTCCCTGGCCAAGTAACTTTAGTCTCCATAACCTCCTTGATAAAAGGGGGAAAACCACCTGCCCAGAGGACTTCAGTGAGAGTGAGATAAGAGGACACATGTTCAGCGCACAGTGCGGTGAGAGTGTGACAAAAGCAGGATACTTTAATCTTTGCTCTGGCCACAGATATTCCTGTCTAAGGAGCTCCTGCAGTTCTGAAGATGTAGCTGAAAGAAGACTCCTCTTGGCTACACATGTGCTCACTTTTTAAGAGACATTGATCGGCATGAAACTTCCTGAACCACTTCATCCCCAAGCCCTGGGCCAAGCACTGAGAACATCCATACAACACTGCCTTCCAGAGGCTTCCAGCCGGGACACAGCAGGGAGACAGGCCTGGGGAAAAGAAGCCATCCACAAGAAAGGGACTCTGAAAGGGAAAAGAGTAGGGAGGGAGGGTGCTCTCAGCAGAGAGAGTGAGCAAAGGAAAGGAGGCTGGAAATAAAAACTGGGGTAACAGTCAGGCTAAGGTGTGGGGCCAGGAGAGCCCTGAGGCAGATGGGGTTTCACAACCTTGTAAGGGCTCCGATTACTGGGAACTTTACCTACCAAAAGGAAAAAAAAATCTGTTTTTTCCTGCAATCAATGAAGAACTTCCTTTAGGGGGACGGCAATTTTTCCTTTAAAACTCCATATTTTAATCTGCATCCCTGACACAGATATACATTACCCATTTAAGGAAATCATTTCTCGACTCCTGAACCCTGCAGACGTTCTCTTGGGCATACAGTTCTTGGCCCTCCCTATTTGTCGCCTCTGTGAAACTGCACTCAGTCCTGCTCTTGCCCCAAATGCCTCTGAATAAATCCCACAGAATGCTGCAGTCGCCAAAGCCCAAAACAGTTTACTTGGTCAGGTGATGATCAGCACCTAAGGAGGAGGGTGTGATGTGCGGCCTGAGACACAGAAGCTCTGAATGGACAGCACTTGGCGACCCTTGCCTCGCTGGAGAACAATGATTCCTCTAAAAGGAAACTTAGAGCTGCAGGAGTTGGAAAAAATTCCTTACCTATGTCCTAATTTTGTCATTTATAAAGTGGGAATGACAATCGTGCCCTACCTCACAGGGCTGTTCTAAGGAATAAGCACAATATCTGCGTGGCACACTTAATGCAGTGCCTGAGATTTATGAAGCACTCAATAAATGGTACCCAGCCGTGTTTACATCATCATCATCACCACCACCACAACCACTACCCTCGTCTAAGTGTGCCTGGGATGGTAGAGATACCTCATTCCATAATCCTGCACTCAAATAGGACTTCCCCTCCTAGACATGGGGACAGAATGCTGGAACGTGAAACATCCTGAGGCTGAAGGCATACACTCAGCACACATCACCCCTCTCTACTCCCATGACTGGAAGACTGTGCTAGTTGACCATGGTATTCAGATGCGGTCTCCTCATTCCTGACACACTACGCAGACCCACCAACAGATTACAACTGGCCCGGGAGATGAAATATATCTACCCACTGCGACCACCATGCCACTGGAGGAAATGGGCTTAAAGCACAAAAAGTTATCAGGCTGCTATCCCTTAAAGGTACAGCTGAACGGATTCCTGATTAGCTAGTAGGACTTCAGCTCAGGGTCCAAGGTTTTGAGAGCAAATTCAAGCTCACTCAAAAGGTGTGAGAAATACAGTAAAGTATCCTGAATTGAGCCCCAGGACATTAATGGAAAAACTGGCATAATCTGAATACCATCTACAGTTCACTTAAGAGCAATGTTCCTTGGTTTTGACAAATCTGAAGTTATCAAAAAATTAAAATTTTACTTAAAAATTAGTCTGACTGACCCAGGAATAGCCAGGACCTGAAACCCAGCCAGCTGCTTCACCAGGAGGATGAAGTGACCAAAGCTTCAATCGTCAGAGCTAATCTGGAATAATCAGATCATGTAACCATGATGACCATAAGTGCCCCATTTTCCAGGGTCCTCCCAATTTCCAACATTCTGATATGGACTAACATTGATAGGTAAAAACCTGTCTGCATAATTTTGTTTCCTCTTCATGTAACTTTCTTCTTTTCAAAACAAGCCATTTATTTGACTGTTTTTTAAGATTCTTTTTCTTATAAATTCATACACTTGAGAAAAAAATACTTTTTCAGCCAGTATGTCTCAATTTTTCTTTTCTTGGTAACATGATCACCGTCTATACAGCCTCAGTGCCTTCAAGCTCTGATGTGCTGTTCCTTCCACATCTGTTCCATTCACTATTCACCCCTTTGCACAGAGACATCGCTGGGCTGAACCCACACTCACACACTGCCTGGCTGTGTGACCTTGGGCAAATCACTATACCTCTCTGGGCCTCCATCACCTCACCTGTTAAAGGAAGGATGAATTAATACCATGCATGTAAAAAGAATGTGAAGCAGGTAGAGGTGGGAAACAGTGAAGAGCAGGTATCATTACTGTTGACACTTTAAAAACATCAGTTCACTTCCCTTCCCCTTTCCCATCACAGAACAGCAAAACATTGATGTAACACTTAGTAACTGCCACAAAGAAGGCTCTCTAGCTCATTTGCTAGAAGCATCTTCTCACATTCCTACATTCCTGAGTTTATTCGCGATCAGCTGTCCACTCGATAGGTGGGTAAATGAGTAAATGTCTCCAGCTCTTACTAGACCCAAGATACTTTCCTGCAGGAAGAGTCAACCGTGCAGATGGCACGGTGCAGTCAGGAAGGCTCCGCACACTCAAGTGACTGAGGCTGAGGTTCCTTGGCATGCGGCCTCTCCACAGGGTTCCTCAGGACATGGTCTCCGGCTTCCACAAAGAAAAGGATCCAAGAGAGAAGTGGGAAGGGTGGGGAGAGAGTCAGAGAGACAGACAGAAAGACAGAGAGACAGAGGGTTGGAGGAGGAAGAGCAGAGGGCGTTGGAGAGCGAGAGGCAGAGGCACAAAGATGGAAGCCGCAGCACTGTTCCGGATCCAACCTTAAAAGTGACAGCATCACTTCTGCAGAGCCTACTGGCCACACAGACCAACCGTGGCACAGTAAGTGGGGCAGGGGTTCACAAGGATGTGAATTCCAGGAGGGGGAACCCCTGGGCATCGTGGAAGCTGGCTGCCACCACCTGTCTAGGTCTGTCCCCAAGGACACCGTCCGGAAGCACAGGTGGGAGGCACCTACGTCATCCTCTGGACCAGAGTCAAGTGGCTACCATCAACTGGGATCGACAGCAAGCCTGGAAAAGATGGTAAGGCTGTGACTTGACAGTAAGTGGGAGAGGCTGACACTGCTTCTCACTAGCTGTAAGACAACTGGCAAGCGAATACCTCAGGCATTAACACCTCCCTGGAGCTGAGGGTAATTATTTCAGCGCATTAGCAGGCTCAGCTTCATATGCCTTTCAGAAACTCAACCAAGAATCAAAGCTGAGAGGTCACCCCTGCAGCTCGTTTTCAGATGGTCTTAAATTTTACTTAAGAAGGAAGAATTTGGGATTGCACAAACAGGGGTTGCTTGTGCCCACCTGGGTCGTAATCAGCTTCTCACTCACCTGGGAGGACAGAAACAAGGAAGAAGCTTGAAAACCCCAAGCGAACCTTGTTTGGAATGATTGGAGGAGAGTAGGAAGGAAGGTAGCTATTTAAATAGGAAAAGCAATGAAATGATCATCTTTCTGTTTCTAATCTTTTCACTGTGTCCAGAGGTAGGAAATTACAACCTCTGGCCTCCTCTCAGGCAGGCCCTTGGATCCCAGGCTCTTGGGGGTACCCAGGGATCTAGAAGTCACAGCCATTCAAGCAGCAAGGAGCAGCTCCAAGGGTCCAGCCTGGCCAGACTCCTACACATTTCACACCTGTACTCTAAGAGGAAACAGAACCAGAGGGCTCTCCCTCAGTTTCATACGTAACATGGGGTAAAAACAGTGCCTATCTCAGAATATATTACTATTATTATTGGTCATGGCTACAACTTGACTACATGCATTGAAGGCTTGCTTGCTCTAGGCCAGGCTTTGGGCTAGTCACCAAGCCTGTCACCAACAAAGCCTCGCTTGGCAAGTCTCAGAAAGATGAAATCACTGGCCTCATCCAGCTGGCTGCACACACACACTGACCCCAGAACTGGTGGAACAGAGCAGGCCTCAGCCTGTGACAGGTGAGTAGACGGGGGGATGGGTGGATGGGATGCGACAAGCCCAACTCCTTCCTTTAGAAGTATTGGAAATTTCCATGTGTTTCCTTTCTGCAGTCTTTGACAAATGTTCCACAGGAGAACAAGGTTTGGCTGTGAAATACCTCATCTTTTCCCAAAGAAAAACAGCACCTCTTTTTTCTTTCTTGTAAGTGATGCAAAACATTTCACATGGCCCCAAACAGATCTAGCACCTTAAGGGTCGGGAGCTGGGGACTTCACCAAACACATACATCATTAAAGTTCCCCCTGAAGTTAATGTTACCACTGTTTTGTGCCCATGAATAAAGCATTAAACAAATATTGAACCTGAGACACCTCATTACCCAAGGTCGTTAAGCGGCTCAGAACACCGCAGCTACATTCGAAGCCAATTAAGAGGCCTCACACTGGGTGCTGGAACCACATGAGTGGCTGGCACGACCCCTAGCACATAGTAGGCACCTCATAAAACATGCAGAGCAATTTAACAGGATCCCCCTGCCCTGGAGATTACCTGACTCCACCAACATGCTCTTAGCTCCCAGCCCTCAGGTCCCCTAGGCTGCACAAGACACAGACTACAACACTCAGAGTTGACAACAGCCATGAGCACAACAAGCAAATGATCGACACCAATGGTAAATACCAATGATTTCAGTTTTGTTTCCATTTAATTTTTTATTATGGTAAAATGCACAAACAAAATTTACCACTTTTACCATTAAGTGTGTCGCTCAGTTGTGTTCAACTCTTTGCAACCCCATGGACTGACTATAGCCTGCCAGGCACCACTGTCCATGGCAACCCCTCGGTGGTGGTAATGGAGGGGAGGGGGTTCTCCACAGTTCTGCACCAGGAGGACACAGACCATGAGATCCTGAAGCTGGCCCTCCTAGGCTGTAGAGAGCCTCTTGTACATGATCACTGATGGCAGAAAGATTACCCAGAAATAAGACTGGGAGGAGCGGGAGGAGAAAAAATGGGTAAAAGGGGGAGAGAAGGAGGCAGAGGAAATGGGAGAGGAGGAGGAGGAGGAAGCTAGGGAGAGGGGAGGGGTAACGACATCAGATCCCATTTTTATTGCTATGCGACATGTCAATCACAACCAATCCATTCTGAAGGAGATCAGCCCTGGGATTTCTTTGGAAGGAATGATGCTAAAGCTGAAACTCCAGTACTTTGGCCACCTCATGCGAAGAGTTGACTCATTGGAAAAGACTCTGATGCTGGGAGGGACTGAGGGCAGGAGGAGAAGGGGACGACAGAGGATGAGACGTCTGGATGGCATCACTGACTCGATGGACATGGGTCTGAGTGAACTCCGGGAGGTGATGATGGACAGGGAGGCCTGGCGTGCTGCGATTCATGGGGTCGCAGAGTCGGACACAACTGAGTGACTGAACTGAACTGAACAGTATCATTTCAGTGACCAGATGACAGTCTTTCAGCCTGGCATGTAGTCTCAACTCTGCCATCCAGAAATCCCAGTGGTAGAGAAGGTGTGTCTGCTGGTGCCCTGGATGACCCGGAGCAGGCAGGTGGCAGGACCCACAGGAGCTGGCCCCTCTTTTGCCACATTCTCCATCCTCCCCACCCACATCAACTCCCAGGTGACTGCATCCAGCCCCAGGGCTCCAAAACAAGCCAGATGGTGACTCAAACTTACCCCTCCAGCCACAGCTCCCCCTTCCATGTAGACGCAGTTCTGACAGCGATGTCAGCAACCTCTACATGGGTCCTCCACAGTACCCACCACACCCACTCCTTCCGCTGTTGCTCTCCCACCCCAGCCAATCTACCAGCAAATCCTGTTGTCTCCATGCTCAGTACACACTAGGAGCTCAGGCTCATTCCCACTCTCCCAGGTAGCGAGACTGCCCCTCCTCAGTCAGTCCTCAGCATGGCCACCAGAGGGAGCAGGTTAGAAGCCAGCCTGGGGCCACAGTCCAGGCACTTCCGAAGGGCTTCTCCAAGTCAGAATCAACCCTGAGACCCTCAAATGATGCCAAGACCTCAGGACCAGGCCTGAGCTAACCTCCAGACCGCCATCCCTGACCACAGTCCACTTCACTCTCTGCTGTAGTCACATTGGGCTTCTAAGCTTCCTCATACTCCACGCATATCCATCCTCAGGGCCTTTGCACCTGTCGCCCCACAGTCTGGGGCTCTGTCCCCACTGTCACCCCACTCAATCCTCCACCCAGCGTCTCCTATTCAGAGAGGGGCCCCACCCAATCACTACCCATCTTTTTTATGCTTTGCCTTTCTTCCTAGCACAGTCACCACTTGACCATCTCTTTGCTTTCAGTTTCTGTAGAGTCAGACCTCCTGAGGAAGAAAGCTATGTCTATGAAACAGCATGTCTCAGGTCCCAACTGTGTCAACTGATGACAATCGGAGGCCCATGAGGGTTCGTACTTTGCCATCCCAGCTCATAAACTTTAGTGACTCAGGGACCCACACACATTAGCATGTGCTTTGCTTTATGCCTGGCTGACTTTCCATGCTTCACACACACCTTTGACCAAGACCTCAGCCCCCAGGACTGCACTCTGAAGTCCAAGGACATTCCAGTTAAAGATGCCTCGCTCTTCTGTCTTGCTTTAAGTACAGTAACTGGCATCATCAGCTGTCCTCAGCTGGAACCACGTGAGATGGCAGAAGGGATGGCGAAGGCTGTGGACAGACCACTTGCAGCAGAGGCAGCACAAACACTGGCAAACATATGAGAAGCTGCTCACACCTCAATTAAGCAATGCCAGTTAAAAGGGCACAGTACCTCTCACATTGGCAGAGATTCAGGGGAGGAGGCATGCCTGGTGCAGGTGTGGGGAAGGGAGGCCCTGTCACTGCTGCATGGTGGGGTCGCATCACAGAAGCACTCAGAAACATCACTACACCTGTGTCTGCAGAGCGGGTCCCACACTGACCTGAGCAGAAACCACAGGCAAGAGTCACCCCACAACTAGCACTCATGGCAACACCCTGAGTACACCGTCTCTTCAGACACAGAGAAATCAGAGAGCTCATACACTGATGGTGGGAATATGAGATGGAAAATGGTGCACAGGGACCTCCCTGCCTGCCAGTGCAGGGGACATGGGTTCAACCCCTGGTCCAGGAAGATTCTACATGCCGCAGAGCAACTAAGCTTGTGATCCTCAACTACTGAAACCCGCAGGCTCTGGGGCCTGAGAGCCACAATTAGTGAGCCTGTGTGCCTTACTGAAGCCCGTGCGCTCTAGAGCCTGTGTTCCATGACAAGAGAAGCCACTGCAATGAGAAGTCTGCACACTACACTGAAGAATAACCCCCGCTCACCAGAACTACAGAAAAGCCCACACACAGCACTGAAGACTCAGAGCAACCAAAATAAGTTCTTTTTTTAACTTTGCTATAAAAAATAATAATAATAAATAAACTTAAATTTTAAAAAATAATAATAACAAATAAACAAATAAAATGAGGCAGTGTTTTCCACCATGGAAACTTGAAGCAGCTCCTCAAAACATTAAAGAGAGTTACCATATGACGCAGCACTCCCAGGTACATACCCAAGAGACATGAAACATGCTGACACCAAAAGTCATAAATAAATGTTCACAGCAGCATTATTAATAATACCCCCAAAATATCAGTAACCCAATGTCTACCAACTGATGAACAGGTAAACAAGATGTGATCTCTCCTTGCAATGCTTATTATCCAGCCATTAAAAAAGGAATGAAGCTACAGTGTGAGTGAACCTTGAAAAAATTATGCCAAATGAAAACAAGCCAGATACAAAGGATACATACTCCATCTATATAAAATCGGAAAAGTGAGAAAGTAGGTTAGTGGTTTCCAGGAGTGAGGAGAGAAGGGAACAAGGAGTAAGTGCTTAATAGGTATAGAGTTTCTTTTAGGGGTGAAAATGTCTAGAATTAGGTAGCAGTGGCAATTGTACAACCTTGTAAATATAGCAAAAAAAAAAAAAACTAAATCACTCCAAAAAAGGTAAATTTTATGGTATGTGAACAATATCTCAGTTTTTAAAAATACAAACTGCATACAATTTTATGTTACTTAAAGTGAGACCCACATGAAACAGATGCTAAAGCCGTTTCAGGATCCATATCCAGAGGATCTCCTGTCCTTGCAAAGGGAAGAGAAGTTCAGAGATGGCCCCCTGCCCACAGGGACACAGAGGTGGAGAACGAGTCCAACCCTCACAAAGGAAAATCTGAGGAAATCATTTTTTTTAAAGTAATCACTTTAAGAATTTCACAAATAACATTTATTGATCATATTCATAATGGAATCTCACCCACATTCACAGCAACTCCACTACAACTAAAAATCACCTGATGATAAATAACTTGCATTGACTGAGAGAACAGCGACTATCACAGACTCTCCCTGATTTGATGGCTTTTGTTAAAGACCTTGAGGAGGATGGACATTTTTGTTGATGTTCTTGACAGTAGCCGTTGATTCCAACTTCATACCCAAAAAAGCTGGCTAGAAAGCAAAGAGAAAAGCAATTACTAGGAACTGCCCCCCAAACTGAAACCACACTGGCCTTGTAGGGCCCATGTGATGAATCTCCCCGCGGTGGAGGGTGGAGGAAGCCCCGCAGCACAGCAGCATGCACACTTGGCCACTAAGGAGCCTGCGCAGGAGACAGGGAGCCCCCCTGGCTGGCTCACTGTCCAGGCTGCAACCTGAGGCGAGGCACTCAGCCCCCTCAGCCCCCTCTCCCCTTCTGGGCTCCAAGAAGAACACCAGCTCTGCAGAAATGTAGAAGGAACTGAATAAAACAAAGGCACAGCAAGTCCAGGCCAGAAGGCAAGGGTTGACTCATCACTACTCTTCTGGGCTCCCTGTTGGGCAGGGTCGGTGCTCATCCGTTCTCCTATGGCCTCTGAGTTCTAGCAAGGCTCTGCCAGGCCAGCAGATGGGCCAGCAGCTTCTCCTGAGATAAACTGGGTGTGTGCTTTGTGGGATCTCACAGGGCACCCAACATACACCCCAGGCAGGTAAGGAATTTCTCCTAACAGCTGGTTAGTGCCTGACCTCTGCCCCAAGATCCTGGCTCAGAAGCAAACACCTCCCATAAAAGAATTAGCAATTATCCTTTGGCCCACCTGGACCACCTATTAATACTTAATATGGATTATCTACAGACAAGTTTCTATCTTTGCTCTTCCCAGAGTGGGAACCAGGGAGTCCAACTAAATTTGACATCAAGTTGGCAAACACAAAAACAAAGGTGAAACTTAAATAAAAACAAAGAAGGAAGTCTCACAGTGCTGATCCATTCAGATCATGCAAAGCTGACAGAACCCTGGCCAGCTCCTTCCTCGGGGCACTCACCCTGGAGAAGCTGCAACCCAGGTCCACTATAGGCACCTGTATGCAAATGTGCATCATGGTGTCAGATGTGACCACAGGGAGCGCCCAATACTAGGAGAGTGGCCAGGAAGGATGCAGGGAGAGGAATTTCCACTTCCAGACAAGACGGAGTGACAATGACAGAGCTGGTTTCCTATTTGAACAACTGAAAAACTGGGCAAAAGACATCTGAAACTGTTTTCAGATACTGGACATTTTCTAGAACATTCCTCTTACAACTGGGTGGAGGAGACAGACAAAAAGTAAATAAGTCAATATATGTAAATTCTAATTGTGCACATTTGCATGTTGATATGTATTTGCATGCCTTCTATTTACATATTGGTGTGTGTTTGTATATATTTATATATAGGTGTGATAAAAGAAACAGGAAGAAGAAGATGGATGGGGTAATGGTTGGGGACATGGGTAAACTGGGGCGTTAAGAGGAGGAGAAGGAGGAGGAGAGCTGTTACTGAGGGGACTAAAGCAAGTAAGGAGAGGCCCTGCAGTGAACCTGAGGTTGCCCTGGAGGCTTCCCGGGTAGTGGCAGAGGCAGAGTGGGGCCCCAGGTGAGAAATGCAGGCCTGGGCAAGGCCAGGTGTGTTCAAGGCTGGAGAAAGAGCTTTTCGATATGGAGCCTTGATAGTCGGGGCTGGGCTATGAGAGAGGCAGCAGGTTTCCCAAGGCTGTAGTGTGCTTAAACTCCAGAGGGATGGCTGATCAGGCTGGCATAAAATTCACTTCCCACTCCAACACAACAGAAGTTTGCAGAAACTGAAACCAGTGGTCTTTTGGGGGCACGGGAATTTAGAAACTTGAGAACAGGGAAGAGGTGAGGAAACAAAGGTGGGTAGATGCTCCACCACCCTACCACTGGCCCTAACCTTGATGCATCTGGTTTGTTCTTCCCTTGCATTTTCTGGAAGAAGATGTGTGTGTCAGGTATGAGCAACCGATGGTAACAACATAACAGATATCAGAGCGGTGCCTACCTCTTACCCTCTGCTGTGTGACAACCAAGTTCTCCCACACCCTCAACTCAACTAAACCCCAGGATGTAAGATAAGCCCAAGGCCACCACTACCCTACCCACACCTGCTCACCGGATGGCCTCCATGACCCGCAGCAGGGCATGGAGGAGTGTCAGGAGGCTGAGGTTGAGGGGCAGGAGGGAGGCTGGGGGGCTTTCTGGCTGCCCTGAGGCCACTGGCCCAGCCTGGTGAAGAGCCTGGAGCTGCTGCCACTTGAGGAGATGACGCCCTTCACCACAGATCCGCCAGCAGTTGTACCCAGAGCGCACATCCAGAGGGGCTTCTAGGCAGAGAAAGTGAGTCAGGCCCCGAGGGGTGTGGGGACAGGGTACTCTCGAGTCTGCACCCATGAGAGAGCCCTCAGGAAAAGGAACCAGGTGTCACAGCAAGGCAGTTCGCAGCCCTGGGGTGTGGGCACTCACGCAGCGCCCATGCAGATGAAGACAGCACAGCTATGTGTTTGTTTCTAGGGCAACTGTGGGTCTTTGTGGCTCTGTTTTCTGAGTCTTTATCTTTTAGAGCTGACTACTGAAATATTTATGAATGAAAGGATATGGTAGTTAGTGGTGATCTGCTCCACAGTAATCTTTTCCTTTTTCCTCTTTTTTTGGGAGGGCGTATAGAGTGGGTGAAGCACAGAAGAAAACAAATCATCCAGGACTTGATCAGCTGATCGTGGCTGTAGCCGAGGGAAGGGAACATGGGCTTTTGCAGAGTATCTGAAACTTCCTATAACAAGCAGTAAACAACCACCACAAACACAAATAGAATTCAAACATCTCTATCTCCTCAATGCTCTTTAGCTTTTTCAAGACCTGCTTTGGTCACATGTGACCCTCTTGATGTTATATCTCTTATTTATTTTTACTATGCTATTAATATGCTACTACTAAAAATGTAGTACCCCGACTCTAATCATACTAATATAAAATACATTCTTAACAAATAGAAACTATATTTTCTTGATAAAAAACTCTATCACAAGAGCATAAAGAAGAAAAGCACGTGAGCCCTCTATTTAAAAGATCAGAAACACAGATTTTTCTAAAATGAAAATCAGCTGGATTTGAGGCCAACGAACCATCTCTTATTTTTAGGTCACTCTGTATGAAGCTCCAGAGAAGGCAATAGCAACCCATTCTGGTACTCTTGCCTGGAAAGTCCCATGGACGGAGGAGCCTGGTGGGCTATAGTCCATGGGGTCGCTAGGAGTCAGACACGACTGAGCGACTTCACTTTCACTTTTCACTTTCATGCACTGGAGAAGGAAATGGCAACTCACTCCAGTGTTCTTGCCTGGAGAATCCCAGGGACGGGAGAGCCTGGTGGGCTGCTGTCTACGGGGTTGCACAGAGTTGGACACGACT
Source organism: Ovis canadensis (assembly GCF_042477335.2). Lineage (NCBI taxonomy): Eukaryota > Metazoa > Chordata > Mammalia > Artiodactyla > Bovidae > Ovis > Ovis canadensis. The sequence goes on from NC_091258.1 coordinate 26,103,780, forward strand.
GAAGCAACTTAGCAGCAGCAGCAGTAGCAGTATGAAGCTCAGAGAAGAGAAGGCTCCCTAACCTCCTAGTGGCAGTGAGACTGGCACTCACTCCCGTCCTGTGAAGACATTCTCATTCCTGTCCTTGAATGGGTTTGAGGCTTGAAATATTATTAACATAAATCACCTGAACCATAAAACCATGGCTGGAGTAAAAATTAATACTGATTTTTAACAGTGTTATCAATGGATGCATGATTCACTAATAAAACGACTAAGCTTTTACACTTTCTTAAAGATGCAGAGTAGTCAAAGCCAAAACAACCAATAAAAATAAACCACTAAATTGGTGACTATAGGGACTTCCCTAGTAGTCCAGTGGTTAAGGCTCTGAGCTTTCACTGCCAAGGGCAAGGGTTCAATCCCTGGTTGGGGAACTAAGATCCTACATTCAGCATGGCCAAAAATAAAATAAAATAATAATAAAGGAAACAAACCCCCCCCCAAAAAATTGGTGACTATACAGTGAGAAGAGCAGTTTCTCAGGTGGTTCTCATTCTACAGCCACTTTTTTAATAAAGTGATTTCTGGCTCTTCCACCTAAAACTTGAGGCAACGTGTTGCTATCTGTTTTGTTCACCATGCACACACACACACCCCCCAAAAGCCTCTCTTTGCTGGACTGACCTGCCCCTTTCCCACCCACAGGGATTACCTGTGACTGTCAGCTCAGACCCACGAAACCAAACTTCACCTACACATAAACAGAGCTTTCATTTTTAAATTGACAGTGCTGCTGCTAAGTCGTATCAGTCGTGTCCGACTCTGTGCAACCCCGGAGACAGCAGTCCAATAGGCTCCTCTGTCCCTGGGATTCTCCAGGCAAGAACACTGGAGTGGGTTGCCATTTCCTTCTCCAATGCATGAAAATGAAAAGGGAAAGTGAAGTCGCTCAGTCGTGTCCGACTCTTAGCGACCCCATGGACTGCAGCCCACCAGGCTCCTCCATCCATGGGATTCTCCAGGCAAGAGTACTGGAGTGGGGTGTCATTGCCTTCTCTGAAATTGACACTAGTGGAGTCCTATTGCCTGGGCTACACTGACATGTTATTCTACATTGCAATGTGTTGGGGGGTCCGTTTCATCATCCCTAACAGCTGTGGACTCTAGGTAGCCCGTGCCACAAACGCACCTCTATTTATGTCCATCCTCCCACCAAGAGACACTTAAGTTGCTTCCAATTTTTCGCCAAAGAAATCACTGCTATAGACAAACATGCGTGGAGTGCCCACAGATATTACCCAGACATGGGCTTGTTGGATTAAAGATTTTTCACATTATAAAATTTGATTGATACCTCCAAACCTCCTGTCAAAGGCTGTGACAATTCATGCTCCTCCTAACTGTGCTTTTAAAATCAGGAAAAAGTTAAGTACCTTCTACATGAAGAGGTGAGCATGAGAGGTAGTGGCCACTCATTTCCCAACCACTCTATCCCGACCTGCGCACACCCAGGCTCTGGGTGGGCCGCTCAAATCACCTGCTCATCACAAGAACCCCTTGTCAGACACCCAACTTTTCAGTTCTCTCAGTTCCTCCTCCACAGAGTCCATCAAGGGCACTCAAAAAGGGGAGGGTGTGATCTGACTGCACAAAACAGGTCCACTCCCTTGCTCACATGCAATGCAGAGAAAGCAGCCATGTCAACCATCTGTGAGGAACAGCACCTCTGCTCACTTCAGAGATGGAGAAAGTAAAGGTGCAAGTACAGACACCATCTTCTGGTGCACCGAGACTGAGCGTGTGAGGACACACGCACATCAGGCCACATTTATGGATACGTGAACACACCCTGTCATGATTATGAACTGCTGTGAACATGTGAGTATATGCTATGCCTGTCACGAACATATGAATATATGTATACACTGTATGATGAATATATGCATAAGTGTGGTGTCATGAACATACAATGTGTCACGAATACATGAATATAGAAATATGTCAACATACAAGCCTATACATTGTCATAAATACATATTTATATACAACACATACATACACAAGTCATATCATGAATTATAGAAGATTAGAGCTTAAAATACACTTCAGATGCCACCTAACCCCAGGTTGCAAATTGGTTTCATCCTGAGAGTCAATATTGATAACTGGTAGAGTCTGAGGCTTCTCTGGGTTCACTGGGAAAAGATGAGGGGTAATTAGTGTTGCCTGGTGAGGGTAGGTGTCGGAGAAGTGGTGTGTGTGCCAGACTGTGGCCTTCTCTGTGTTATACCCATCATGACAGAAGTCTACCCCACTCCCATCATGATGTTCATGAGAACCCCATCTTTCTTGGGTAGGGGGGTGATGAGACACGTGTGCACTGAGTTACCTGGGACGCCTTTAAAATTCTGCTGCCTTTTCACCACCTAGGATAAAAGATAAGAACATGGGCAATTGCATCAGCCCAGTGATCCACCAAGAGGGGGGCCCAGTGACTTAGCCTGGAGACCCCCAGAAAGGGGTCCAAGACCAGCTCAGAATGCAAGTTATGTTCTCTTTTAAAGGCCTCTAGGTTTTAATTCTGGTGACAGTTTGCTACTTGGTGACAGAAAACCAGCAGATGGAATGTGGGTGAAGGCAGAAGAAGCCTCTAACTCCAGGACACTCAGAAGGCAAGGGAGAGGAGTGGCCCTGGAACTAAGCGGGGCTGGGCCTGGCCAACGATACCCCACCACAAACACTGACCTGGAACCCAGAGCTGTGGAGGCAGCCAGACAGAGCCAAAGAGTGAGCACATACTCTTGAGCTACAGCGCCTCCCCAGAACCCTCGCTCCTTGCCTGCCAGGCTAGGGCTACAAGTGCAGGGTGCTCAGACAGGCCGAGGGAAGTGAGGTAGAGGGGAGGCAAGGAGCAGCAGGGTGGGGTGGGAAGAAAGAGGGAGGGAGGTGAGCAAGTTGGAGGAGAAAAGGGAAGAGAAAGGAGGAGAGGGGGAGGAAGAGGGGCAGAAGCGATGGGAAAGGTGGCAGCAGACCCTTCTCAGGGTGCGGTGTATCCCACCCTTCCCAACACCACCAGCACACCTGACCTGGGTCTGCCCTGAGTACCACTGGTCTCCTGTTCTCTGCTGCCCTAGGCCACAGCTTAGAGGAGACCCCCAAACACCAATGGAGGCCACTGTGGGGAAGGAAGCCGGCACCCTTCCCCTTATCTCTGGGTCCCCCTCGGCCCACCCCTCACTTTCAGGCCTTGCTGCCATACGAGCCTCCCTCTTACCTTCTTGTGAGACCTCAGGACCTGGGGCACCCAGTAGGGCATCACGGCCTGATCCCTAGGCATCGGGAGGTGGCCCCCAAAGCGGTGGCATGGGCAGGGGCATGCCTTGGCGGTTTTGGGAATATAAGACTGGACCATCTTTTGGATCTAACAGAGGAAGGGAAGAGAAGGTCCAAAGAGGGGTGGATCCACACCCTAGAAAACCTCAGCCTCAGGGATAGGGCCCTGGAGAGTGCCTCTCCTATACCCTTCCCACAGGACACCCCAACTGCCTGGCTGAGGGAGCAGGTCCCCCCATCATGATATTCCCAGGGGCGGCCAGCACCCTCATTACCCACCACCTGCACATCTGCAGGGTGTGGTGCTGTGGTGGGACACATGGGGGAAGTCAGGAGACCTGGCTCCGTCCTGAAACTGCCGACCTCCAGGAGCACCCTTGGTACCACATTTAGCCCCTCTGAGCCTCAGTGATCTCAGCAAGAGAGAGGACTCTGCCAGCACCTTGACCACACTGGTCAGAGTCTAACATGGATAGTCTTTGGTCCAGCAGTTGCACTTCTGGGACTGCATCCAGCAAAGACACGTGTGCATTTGCTCAAGAACACTCAGTGCAGCACTGACCGTAGCGACCAAACAGCCAGAATCTGGTAATAAGGCACAATAAGTAATGGACACAGGGACAAAGGGAATGGATGGCCTTGGAAAGAATGATGCAGATCTGTCTGTCCTGACATACAATGAGCACAGAGATGCAATATTAAGTGAGAAATGCAGACTGTGAATAGAGCACACTACCATTTACATCAAAAATGGTAAGAAAAAATAAAAAGAATCTGTGTGCAGTGTTGCTTGTATATGAGTTGTGGTGGGTCAGACCCTTACCCCAATGCCTCATCACCACCCCTAGCCTCACCCTTTGCCCTGCAATTCTGCAGTTCCTTCCAGAAGAGTAGACTCTGCCCCTTGACTCTGGTCAGATCATGTACTGGACTGGCCAACAGAATAAGTAGGAAGTGACAGTAGCCAGATCTGTCAGGCTGAAGACCTCACAGGTATCCAGCTGCCCTCACATCTCTGCCATGGCCACAAGACAGTGCCTGGGACAGCCTACTGACCCCGAGATCGGGATACCTGAGGCCAAGCTGCCAGCAGAGTGTCCCTCAGCCACATGAGCTATCACAGTGACTGCTGTATCAAGTAAGGTCTTAGGGTGACTTGTACATTGCTAGCCAAGCAACACAAGCATGGAAAACCTCCAGAAGGCCAAATGAGGACACCTCTGGAAGAGGTGTAGGACAGAGAGTTCTGTGTACCACACCCCCGCTGCACTGCAGGAATTTCCAACCATGTGCTCACAGCTCACATTATAAAACATAATCAAAACTACTTTGAGTAACCCTTGCAACCTCCTGAGGCCACGGGAGGACTACACTGGAGCCTGGGTGTAAGGTGTGCTGCCAAGCACAGGCAATGCCGTAGGAAGGAGGAAGGGAGTCCTGGACCTCCTCCAAAGGAGACAAGACGAGGCCTGGAAACCCGGGATCTCCCTGCACCCTGGCTCCTTGTCACCATGGCACAGGATCCCTCTCAAATAGGACCCTTTTGCCCGCCAGGATAAGGATACTCTGGCCACTTCTACTCAATCCACCCATGCCTGCTAAGCCCGTTCTCCATGGCAGGTGCTGCACTAGAAGCAACAAGACCCCATACTGCCCACAGCAGCTCCCTGCACAGCACCGTCCACTGGGAAAGAAGAAACACTGGGACTCAGGGAGCAGAGCTGGGAGAACGTTCAGGCCAGAGGGACAGCTAGGTGGAGAATCAAGAGAGCAACCATGCCTGCTGAGAGTCCCAAAGACATGACAAGAGAGCTACCAGGGCACCCACACAGCAATCATTCCTCCTCTTGTTAAAAGAAACCAACTTTGTTTACGATGCAAGGCGGCCAGGTCAGGGATCAGCCAGCCCCACTTGCCAACAAAGGGTCTAGGGGGTAAGGGGACAAAAAAGCTTGGGCTTCTGGGAATGTTTTATCCCTCAAAAGGAGGAGAAGGTAGGAGGTAAGCTTTTGGAAGGCTCTGAAAGACTCACTTTCTGCCATGTGCATTGTCATATAAGACAGAGACCCAAGGCCAACATCTAAAACCACTAGAAATGAAAAATAACACCAACTCTACACAAAGTCTTCCTGAAAATGGAAAAGATTCATTTCTGATAAAAGCTCTCAACCAACTAGAAATAGAAGTGAAATCCTCAGCCTGATAAAAGGCAACCATGATCCACCACTGTGCTGGGGACAGGCATGCCTAAGCAAGATCCAGAAAAGACTTAATTATTAAATTGATAATTGGACTTCATCAAAATTTAAAACTTCTGCTCTTTGAAAGACAGTGATAAGAGAATTAAAAGACAAGTCAAAAACGTGGAGAACTTGCAAACCAAATATCTAATAAAGAACTTGTATCCAGATATATAAAGAACTCTCAATATTCAGTAATTTTAAAAAAAAGCAACTCAACTTTTTTAATGGGCAAAATACTTGAACAGACAGAAATTAAGTAAGATATGCATATGGTAAAAATATATGAAGATATGCTCAACATCATTAGTAACTATGGAAATAAACAAGTTAAAGCCTCAATGAGAGGGAATTCTCTAGTGGTCCAGGGGTTGGGACTCTGCACTTTCACTGCCTGGAGTGCAGGTTCAGTCCCTTTTCAGGGAACTGAGATCCCATAATCTTTGAAACCAAAATTTTAAAAATGTTTTAATTAAAAAAAAATACAATGAGATAAACACCTATTAAGATGGCCATAAATTAAAACACTCACCAAGCCAAGCATTCATGAAGACATGAAGGAACCAGAACTTTATACATTGTTGGGAAGAATATAAAATAGAACAACCATCTTTGCAAAACAGTTGGCAGTTTCTTAGAAAACTAAACATACGCCTCCCATACAATGTAGCAATACCTTTCCTAGGTGCTTGCCCAAGAAAAATGAAGGCTGCTGCTGCTGCTGCTGCTAAGTCGCTTCAGTCCTGTCCGACTCTATGCGACCCCATAGACGGTAGCTCACCAGGCTCCCCCATCCCTGGGATTCTCCAGACAAGAACACTGGAGTGGGTTGCCATTTCCTTCTCCAATGCATGAAAGTGAAAAGTGAAAGTGAAGTCGCTCAGTTGTGTCTGACTCTTAGCGACCCCATGGACTGCAGCCCACCAGGTTTCTCCGTCCGTGGGATTCTCCAGGCAAGAGTACTGGAGTGGGGTGCCATTGCCTTGTCCAAAAATGAAGGCATGTTCACACAAAGACTTATACACAAATGTTCACAGCAGCTTTATTTGTTGGACAAAATAGAAAAAAAACTGGAAATGATCCACACGTCTTTCACTGGATGAATGGTCTACCCATATAACAACACACTACTCAGCAGTAAAAAGGAATGAACTATCAATGAACACAACCATACAGATGAATCTCAAAAATAGTCACGCTGAGCAAAAGAAGCCCCTGGAGAAGGAGATGGCAACTCACTCCAGTATTCTTGCCTGGGAAATCCCATGGACAGAGGAGCCTGGTGGGCTATATATAGTCCATGGAGCCACAAAGAGGCAGACACAACTCAGCGACTAAACCACCACCACCACAAAAGAAACCAGACCAAAAAAAAAAAGCACATACTATACGATTCCATTTACATAAAATTCAAGGAAATGCAAATGAATCTATAGTGACAGAAACAGACCCATGGTTGCCTGGGGACTGTGGGGAGAGAGGGTTGAGTGGAATTACAAAAGGGAACAAGGAGGACTTCTCTAGTGGTTCAGTAGTTAAGAATCCGCCTGCCAATGCATGGTTCGTGAGTTCAATCCCTGGTTCAGGAAGATTCTACAAGACAGGAAGCAGCTAAGCCCGTGCACCACAACCACCGAGCCCACACTCCAGAGGCCACAAGCTGCATCTACTGAGCCTTTGTGCTGCAACTACTGGAGTCCATACTCCACAACAAGAGAAGCCACCGCAGAGAGAAGTCCGTGCACTGCAACTAGAGTAGCCCCCACTCACCCCAACCAGGGAAAAGCCTGAGCACACCAATGAAGACCCAGCACAGCAAAACATAAATAAACAAATACAATTTTGAAAAGGGTACAAGGAAACCTTTCAGGGTTGTGTACATGTACTGCACTATACCATTTTATACGAGGGTCTTGAGCACCCTGGATTTTGGTATCTACATGCATCCTGGAACCAATCCCCTGTGAATATCTAGAGATGACTGTACATTATCACAATTACGGTGGTGGTTTCATGGGAGTGTGCATATGTCAAGATTTATCAAACAGGACATTTCATATGTGTGCCATTTTATCACATGTCAATCATATCTCCATAAATCTGAACCTCTGATTCAAGTCACCTACCTGATTTTGGGGTCTCAAGGAGAGAGGGACCCAGTAAGGTAGTGCTGCCTTAGCCCTGGGCACTGGCAGGTAGCCCCCAAATTTGGCCTGGCACTCACAGCAGATGGGCTCTCGATGAACAGGGCTGGGGACAGGACACATCTGAGCAAGAGGCAGACAAAACAGAATTTAATGTGGTGCTGCATTAGTGATGCAAGCCAAGGCACTCTCTGAATGGTAAATCCACACTCAGAGGGAGCAAGGTTAAGACATGGCATCCAGGGCAAGTGCAGGGACAGGGGCCTCGGCTGCTGCAGACTCTCCCGAGATCCTCCACAGTCACTTGGAGGGGGACCACAGGGCCTGCAGACCCAGTGTGCTGGGATGTGCAATCACTTACAGTCACATAACTATGAGCAAGTCTTGAATCTCTCTTTCTAAAAATGGAGAAATACAACCAACTCTAGGATAGATGACTGCTCTTTCTGCGGTTGTCCACATCAGTCTGCATACAGAACTTTGTTTGTAAAACCTTCCACATCCATCCCATGTGATCCCACCACACCCACAGGCTGGGGGAGAGGGAAAGTCATCCTCCCCAGGAGCAGATAGAGCTGCCCAGAACAGATACATTAAGGAACAGCATTGGTTCTCCCATGCCTCCTAAACCCCTGTCTCAAGGTAGCATGAGGCACTGAGGGGCAGAGAATGCAGTGGGTGACCCTATATAGAGACTTGGGGGCTTGCATGGCCCCTTAAACCATGGACCCCACTGGCTGACACACCCTCTCATGAGATGCTGCTTCTGGACCCACATTTTCTGCTCTACTTCCCACCAAAGGGCATGTCAGGGTTAGGGCAAAGTGCTTGAGGTTTGCTTTCCTTACCGAATGATCGATGAGACACACTTCTTTCCCAAAAGCTGGAAATGTGCTTCTTTTCCTAGAAAAGAAGAAGGCTTAGAAACTTCTGGACTTTGTGTACATTGGAGGCACGGATGCTAGTATGACAGCCTGAGCCAGCCTGGCTCATATCATTACACCCCAAGAGTGGAACATGAAAGTGAAAGTTTAGTCGCTCAGTCGTGTCTCTTTGCAACCCCGTTGACTGTAGCCTACCAGGCCCCTCTGTCCATGGGATTTTCCAGGCAAGAGTACTGGAGTGGGTTGCCGTTCCCTCCTCCAGAGGATCTTCCCAACCCAGGGATCGAACTCAGGTCTCCCACATTGTAGGCAGACGCTCTACTGTCTGAGCCACCAGGGAAGTCCTAGTCAACTGCCCCCCAAGAGTGGAAAGGGTCATCATTCTGAGCCTAAGAGGGGGCAGAGGGTGACAACAGAAGCAGGTAGATACACACTCACATGCTAAGGTCTAGGGGTTCCCATATGTTGAGCTATTGTGGAATCCTGCATCCTCAAAGGGCTTAGCTGGAATCATCCTGGGTTGGGAAGATGCCCTGGAGAAGGAAATAGCAACCCACTCCAGTATTCTTGCCTGGAGAATCCCATGGACAGAGGAGCCTAGTAGGCTACAGTCCATGGGCTCGCAAGAGTCGGATATGACTTAGCAACTAAACCACCACCACCAGGCACACTGCAGCTAAACCTATGCTAGGACCTTTAGACAGGAACATTCCAACCTGGTGAGAACTTTCCAAGATGTGTAGCTGCCAACCACAATACATGCTTTATCATACACCCTGAGCTTACTTAGAATTCTGAAGGAAAATACTGTCAAAACTGTACATCTAATGAAATTCTTTGCAGTAAAAAAAAAAAAATTGGATGCTTTGTCTCTTTGGCTGACAAAGCTTTTGGAGCTACACAGATTCTATTACTCTTCCCCATTCTCCCCACAACAAATTGCTAGTATGTTGGCCACCATATGGAGAGTGTCCAGTGAGCATAAAACCAAAACAAAGCAAAACTTCCAGCTTTCCTAATAGCATATTTAACATGGCAATGGTAAGAGTGATATCATCATAATAATCACTATTTTGCTATCTATTTACAGTAATAGCTTCAGATCACAGAGCTCAACTCCCACACCTGATCCTTGACAACACAGAATATGGGATGTTGCCCTGCACAGTACCCAAGCCCCCTAACAATCATAAGAGCATTGTTATTTCCTTTGTGGAGGCCAAACCTCCAGCCCAGAAGGTGAAGCCAGTTAGTCCCAGAGACAGGCTCAGAATCTCATAACCCAAGTCAACCCAATGAAACTCATTCTCATTGTTGTTATTCAGTTGTGTCTGATTCTGCAACCCCATGGTGCAGTATGTCAGGCTTCCCTCATTCTGGTACTTTGTGTTAAAATTACTAGGAAAGGAAATCTCCTTTTCTGTTGAAGTTGCAAGATCTTTTCCAGAGGTGTTGGTGGTCATTTTGCCCCCAGAGGGGAAGAAAACAAAGCTGAAAGATGGAGACAACAGTCCCTGACCACAGTCCTTAAGCATCTGTATACGTCAGTTCCTGACGACATACATGACAGCCTCAATTAGTCAGTGAATTGCCTTTCCTGCTTATATGATGTAGTGTGGTGTCTTCCCTGCCTACCTTTTACAAGCTACTATGGGACGGGGTCGGAGAAGGCAATGACAACCCATTCCAGTACTCTTGCCTGGAAAATCCCAGGATGGAAGAGCCTGGTAGGCTGTAGTCCATGGGGTCGCTGGAGAGTCGGACACAACTGAGCGACTTCACTTTCACTTTTCACTTTCATGCATTGGGGAAGGAAATGGCAACCCACTCCAGCATTCTTGCCTGGAGAATCCCAGGGACAGGGGAGCCTGGTGGGCTGCTGTCTATGGGGTCGTGCAGAGTCAGACACGACTGAAGCGACTTAGCAGCAGCAGCAGGAGCAGCAGCATGGGACAGGGTGACCTGAGGCTATTGGGGCTCCCCAGATGACTCAGGTCCAGGTTCCCTCAGATGACTCTCAGTCCAGGGCCCCCCTAAGTGACTCAGGGTCTGGGGCCTCCCAGTGGACTCGAGGTCCAGATCGCCTCAGGTGACTCGGGGTCTGGGGTGCCCCAGCTGACTCAGGGTCGGTGTCCCCAGGTGACACAGATCCTGGGGCCCCCTCAGGTGACTCAGGGTCTGCGTTCCCCTCAGGTGACTTGGGGTCTGGGGCCCCCTCAGGTGACTTGGGGTGTGGGGAGCCCCCAGGTGACTCGGGGTCCGGGGCCCCCTCAGGTAACTCGGGTGCCGGACCCCTTGTGTGGCGCGGCGGCTCAGCATGCAGGACTGAGGGAGGCACCTGCCTGTCATGACGCGCTCGGGGTGAGTGTGCGCTGACAGACCGAACGGACACCCAAGAGCTCCCAGAAATGCCCGCCACGATTCTGCTAAGTTATGGTGAGGGCGGTGACGAAGCTCAAGATGACAGCCATGACGAAAGTCGGGGCTGGCTCACGCGTGTCACTCCTCCTTCGGGCCCGCCCCTCACACAGGCCCTCACACCGCCCCGTCAGTCCCCGGGACCGCCCTCGACCTCGAAAGCCCCACCTCTTCCGCCCTCCCGCTCCTCTGAGGCCAGGCTCTTCCGGCGACAGCACTCTATTAGCTCTCGATTGGCTCCCTATTAGCCAATCAGATGCTGCATTCTATACATGTTTACTTACCTGGCATCTGATTGGGCTCTGAAAGCACAGGGCTCGCGATCGGCGGAGCGGGCGGGGCCGGGAGCGGGCCGCTTCGGGGGCGGGGCGAGCCGGGGGCGGGCCGGGGGCGGCCGGGGGCGGCCGGGGGCGGGCCGGGGGCGGAGGTCGGGCTAGGCGCACGTGAAGACTTCTCGGTCGTGGTCTGGACCTTGCCTAGGTGGGCGTCGGCCTCGGAAGACACGCCTTTCCCCGCCCGATCCCGGGAAAGCCCACTCACTGTTTCCTGCAGACGGGCCTGCGGGGCTGCAGGGCACAGTAAACGCGGTTATCTGTCCCCTGGAGGGAGAGAAAGAGGTGCGCGATGCGGGCCCAGAGCCCATTCGAGAACCGCGGAGCATCTCGGTAGGAGTGTGTCCCACGCAGGACCTGGGACGTTTTTGTATTTGAAGTCTTTCCTTGTTTTTCTGACGCTGAGATTTAACTGGGCGCCTGGCCTGTCACTGGCTGAATCGGACTCAAATTGTGACTTCTGAGGGTGTGTGTTTCTGAAGCAACCGAGGGTTCGAAGGCCGTGGAATTAAGAACAACTGATTGTAGTATCTCTTGAAAACAAACTTTTCAGTGTTTGCTAACTTTTTTTTTCTTTTTGGCCACACTTCAGCTTGTGAGATTTCAGTTCCCTGACCAGGGACTGAATCCCAGCCCCAGCAGTGAAAGCCCGGAATCCTAACCTCTAGATCACTAAGGAACTCCCTTTTTTTGCTGACTTTAATGTTCTCAACTAATACTAATATTTGATCAAACCATCATAAGCAACGGTAGCCCTGGTGGGCCACATTTCCATGTGCTGCCATCTAGCCATGGACAAACAGGATTTCCCAGGCACTACTTGGGTTTCACGGCCCTTTCATTAAACTGGTAAGTTTATGACCTATGAACAGGGCTGAGCTTCCAGCCAGTTCCCACCCTGTAGGTTCTCCTGGCTAGCACCCATGCTGATTGGGCAGCACCCCCACTATATTAGTTGCTAATTATTTATTTTATACTGTCTTTTAGCTGCTAATTATTTTGGACACCACCCCCTGCCTGTGTATCTGTATAAACAATGTCAGCACTGGTCTCTTAATAGCTAATGACAAAATTTGTCGAGGAATCTCACCATTAGCCTAGTATTTTATTTATGGCTGTCTCGTCTTTGCCAGTCTTGGAGGGCCCTTGGGATTCCTTGTCATCTCTATTCTCCTGAGCCCACTGGAATATCGTGGTAACACAGAAGACAGGTTTATGCCTCCCAAGCCCCGCAGAAACCCTGGCCCTCACCACTCTTGACACTGTCATGCCATTTCACGTCAAGTGCAACTCATCACCATTTCCACCAAAAATGGCTAAAATTAAAAGGACTGACAGTACCAAGTTTGTAGAGGGTGTGGCAGCTGGAACCCTCACACCTTACACACCAGATAAAACCATATAGCCAAACTGGCAGTATTTACAATGTCTAAACATGTGAATATCCTGTGACTAAGCAATTCCCCACGCAAGGTAATCACCCAAGATAATAGAGCTTATGTCCACCAGAAGACATCAACAAAAACACACACAGTGCCAGCCCAGCCAGCAGCTGGAGGACAGCCACTTCTCACTCCTTCACACGTATCCGTGTGAAAACAGATATCTGTATCTTTGAGAACATTCCTAAAAAAGCATGTATTGCTAGTAACCCAGAAAAGAACCAAAAAGTTGTGGTTTGATTTTGAGTTTGGCTTGTTATTTCAAGATCATCTTGCCTAAATGATCTGTGACAGTTTTCACAAACCTAAATCCTGTAGGTTAAGTGAAATCATGATTTTCAAATAGTCTAAGCAAGAACTGTAATTTTTAAGTTCTCATGTCCCATGACTTTGGGGTCTTTCTGAGGTTGAAGCCAAGCTGCACAGTGGTTCAGGTCAAGGTTACACCAGGCGCCACCACCGTCACAGCCCTGAATACAGGACTCGCTTTTTCACCTAGATGGGGGCCCTGCATGATGTGACAGGTTCCCACTGGTGACCAGCCTGCTGTCAACTCTGCTGCCCCCAACCTTACCCTTTTCCTGTGGGCCCACAGGCTTCACCTCACCAACCGGGACAGCTAGACTTCTCTCTTCGGCGGCTGTGACAGCAGCGTCTTGGCCTCCTCCCTCCTTCACTGTGAGCTCCTGCAGTCTGCTGGGGGGACACAGGACCACTGTCATGCTTCTCTCACTGTCATCGGGGCACTATGAAATGGCCAGGCCAGGCCGCCAGGCCAGGAGAGTCTTCTCATTTCCAACTGCCTGTGTCACTGTCTCACCCCCACCCCCAAGGTGCCAGGGACCCCGTTCTAGCACTCGCCCTGAGATCACCGAAGCATCCTCTAGGAGAGGCCTCAGCACTGTTTCCCCCACACCCATGGCAGCCCGTGGGAGCTTGCCTTCCAATAGAACTGTGGAACTCTGTGAACAGGAGAGACATTCCATGGTGATGCGGCCATCTGCCCGGGCTCCCATACCCACACAGACCCACACCAGTGCTCTGTTGTTGTTCAGTCACTGTCGCGTCTGACTCTTTGAGACCCCACAAACTGCAGCACACCAGGCTTCCCTGTCCTTCACTATCTCCCAGAGTTTTCTCAAACTCATATCCATTGAGTCGGTGATGCCATCCAACCATCTCATCCTCTGCCGCCCCCTTCTTCTCCTGTCCTCAATCTTTCCCAGCATCAGGATCTTTTCCAATGAGTTGGCTCTTCTCATCAGGTGGCCAAAGTATTGGAGCTTCAGCTTCAGCTCAGTCCTTCCAATGAATATTCAGAGTTGATTTCCTTTAGGATTGACTGGTTTGATATTCTTGCTGTCCAAGGGATTCGCAAGAGTCTTCTCCAGCACCACAGTTGGAAAGCACAAATGCGTTATCATACGTATAAACTATGTCTGTGGTATTAAAAATTCATGGGGGGGTATTAGGGGGCAAATATCTACAATGGCTCTTTGGAGGGAGATGATAATGAATGAAAGAAGCCAGGTTAAAAGAGCTACATACTAAGTAATTCCATTTATTGGACATTCTAGGAAAGGCCAAACAATGGAGATGGAGGGATGGAGGGCCATCTGTTTGGATGGAGGCCAAACGATAGGGATGGAAGACAGAGGAGTGGTTTAAGAAGGGGCAGCACCAGGGATTTTGAGGAGGATGGAACATTCTATATCCTGACCGTGGTGCCTGTTCACAGCTCTGTGTGTTGGTAAACTTAAACACATGTACTTACACTAAAAATTTACATAAAGTACATCTCAAAGAACCTAGCCAAGAAATAAAAAAGGACAGCTCAACCATTCCCACAATAGTGCCAAGCTTCCAGCCCTCCTTCCCCCAAGTTTCCTCTCCTGGGAAGGAGCCTGAGAGGCAGCCTTCCATCACTTACAGATTTTCAAGTCAAAGTGGGGGGAAAGTTCTGAAACCTTTACCCTAGAGGCATATCTTCGCTGGGTTCACCTTGCTGGCTGGGGTCACACAGCATGCAGTGACCCAAAGGGCCCACTAGAGGGTGGGCTATAAAGGGACCTGGTCACAGGGAGCAAAAGCCCCCAGGCCTGCCAAAGCAGCCCCCTGCAGTGGGGAAGGGCGAGCTCGGTGCCTTCAGGGATGGGAAATGAAGTGACACCCCAGATGGAGGGCAGAACTCAGCCCCAACCCTTCTCAGGAATCCAGGCCCAGCTGGATGGGGACGTGATGTAGTTTTACCTTCTACACTATTTGAATGTTTCACAAGAATATTACTCTTGTAAACAGGTGAAAATAATACATAAATGAGCTCCTCAGCTGTCTACTCAGCCACTGAGCACGTCCCTGCCCTTATCTATGCCACCCTTCGGTTCTCAGAAATGGCAACTTAGACTTCAGACCAAGAGAACCCACTGCAGCCCTGCCCCTGGGGAGAGGGTACAGGTCCCAGACCAAATGGAGGGATCCAGGGGCCTACCATTGTCTGGGTTCCCAAGGGTCACTCACCACTCTGTTCCATAACTGGGAAAATCACAACTATCCAGACCGGGTGTAAGAAGCACAGGCCCCTCAGGGAGGCCCCACCCCCGCACTGGTGACCCAGTCCCCTCTGTCGACCAACAACCACTCTCCTGTGATTGGCCCTTGCCCACATCCAGAGCCCATGTCACTTAGGGCTCCAGGCACCATCTGAATCATAACCCAAAAGAAACAAACTATGAAGCACACAAGATTTCGAAAGCTACTTTATGGAGAAACAGCATCCCAAGGTTGTCGTCCAGGTCACAAGTCAGACCTTCCTGGGATCCTGACCCTGCCCCACCTGGCAAGCCAGAGCAGATGCCTGAGAGTGATCACAGCCTCCATCTCAACTGCTGTCTTCATCATTTGGGGGGTGGGGTTTCAAGATCAAACAGGTGCATGTTTTTCTTCTCCAAGCAGGCTTCATGATCTCAAACCACAACCAAAATTAGAATTAGGCTTAAAAAAAAAAAAAAAAAAAAGGCAAAGGGTTCTTATCCCTTCACATGTTCTGGCAGGTCTCCCTGCAAGCACAGAAAGGACCCAGAAGAAGGCTACTTTTCTGCTGGAGCCTCAGGTGTCACTGCTGGTGACCCTGGGCCCCGGAAGGCTGGCCTGCCGGCTGTTGAGCTATAAACAACACAGCACTCCATGTGGTTCCCATTCACAGTATCAGGCAAACTGACGGCATGTGGCTTTCTTCTCTGTCTAAATAGTTCTGAGAACATACAAAGTACACTGCAGATCTTCTCCCAAAAGTGAAGACAGAGAACGTATCCTATGTTAACACTGGGATGGACTCTGTGAACTGAGGCATCTTACCCTCAAGGCAGGTGAGGACTACATGAGAACACTCACATCAGGATTCTTAAAGGTTAAAACATGAAAGTATCCAGGAGAACACAGCTACCAAGTCACAGTCAGGTGCTCCCAGTCCACACTTGAGATACCACAGTCACAAGGAACTCAGGGAATTCCCCAAATGACAAGGGGCCGAGCAGGTTTATGACCCACTCCGGCTCAGCTCACAAGCACTAAAAAGACCTTTCAGCGGCAGTGGGAGAAAGCCCAGGCAACCTGAAAAGTGAAGTCCTGAAGTGTCAGACAAGAGGGCGGCTGGCTGAGGGAGGAGTCTGGCCCTCTGGGAAAGACTCCAAGTTGTCAATGAGAAAGGCAGGACAGCTTCACCCCTGGGCTTGTTCTGCAGGCAGCGGGAATGTAGCTAGTTAGACGGCTGTGCGCTTTCCCACCCTCCTCATCGGCCAGGGACACAGGTACCCTGCACAGAGCGGGGACACCAGGCCTGGTGTCAGGGCCGGAGGGGACAAGGGGAGGAGCCGGGCAGCAGTGGCCTGGAGCACAGCCACAGTGAGCTGGACTGTCCCAGAGGAGGGGCCAGGGCAAGGCTAGGAAGGGAGGTTCCAGTCTGAACCGACAGAGGAAGGAAATTGAAACCCTCCCAACACAATGCCCCTAAACCTGTTCTCACCCAGCATTAGATGCTGGAACTCTGAGCCCCGGGAGGCACGGCGGGAGGGCAAGGAACAGATCCGGGTATAGTGCCAGGCCTACATCATGAAGCCAAAAAAATAAGGTCATTTGACACAGCCTCACACCAAACACCTCCAGCCCCAACATGAAGAATGCCCTTGACCTGTGTCTGAAATCTCCAATCACGTTTCTAATCGACTCCCAGAGCGTGGAGCCCTCCAGGTATGCAGAGGTATCCCTCCACCCCATACCCAACCTCACGGCAGCGAAAGTGGCAGTGAAGGTGATGCCCACCATGGGGAACATCCAAAGACCACCCAAGGTCCACCTGCCACCCCCAGATCAAGCCCCACAAGAGCATGACCAGGCCCCAACCTGGGTCATTAGAGATCCCCATTGGAACCGGCTTTATCAAAAGCCTCAGGCAACACCCTCTGCCTTTTTGAATCCTCGCCTACAGTGAGTTAACTGGTTAGAAGTTCCCCTCCTGGGCCGGCTGACCATCCACCATGATGGGGAGTGGCCGGTACTGGGTCTGTGCACAGAACTGCCAATCTGCACACCTCACCTACTGAACTGTAAACTAAGTACAGCTGGGCGACGAGGAGACCTCTGGGCAGATGACAAGCCCATGCCCTTCACTCCTACTGCCCTGCCCGGCGACACCCAGGCTGCTGCCACCCACAGGCCCCACCTGACACCCGAGACGGAGGCCACGTGAATGCAGCCAGCAGCCCAAGGTTATTTTAGTCACTGTTAGTGGCAACCATGCATAGGCCAGATACTAGAGGCAGGATAGCATTTAGTTTAGGATTGGTTTTTAATCAGAAGTGCTCATCTTTACAATGCTGGGGGCCTCAACGGAGACAGTCCCTTAGCTCTGGGTAAAACACGCATTTTCTTGATTTTATTTAAACAATGGTGAAATCTAGAGAGGAACAGCCTAGCGCCCAGCTGTTCTCCGTTTTCACTGTCCTCAAGGCTTTGTGGCTGCACCATCGGGGACAGCCACGCTTGGCACAAGAGAAGAACAGCCGCGCTATGAGAGGGGGGAGGGCAACAGGCTTTGAGGCTCAGTCCTGCGAGAGATACAGAAACTGGGACCACGTCCCCACCCGACCGCGGGTCCTGCTGGGAGGACCTGGGAGGTGTGCGGTGGTGTCTCTGATGAGACTCGGCTGATGGTGCCCAGCAATGGCCCAGGGCGGCCCCCACAGAGTCCTGGTCCTGGGAGGGTTAGTTTCCATGTCGGGGCCATGCCCAGAGCTTGTTGCTTCTGAGCAAAGGAAGGCAGGCCCAAGTAGCCAAGTGGACTGAAGCAGGGACTGAAGTTATTTGAGAAAAGGGCCAGTCAGGAAGAATTCTACCAGGAAACACAGGACACAGTTCATGGGGCACCTCAGGTTGGGCTCTACGTGAAAGCACCACAGAGCTGCCCCCTCCCTGGGGCGCCCAGAGTGAGGGCTCAGCGCAGTCCACCCATTGAGGACAAGAAGCTGGGACGCAACAGAGTCCGTCTACCCTGGGGAGCCACCGGCCCTGGCAGGCAGGTGTGGTGATGCTCTGTGGGCTGGAGGGAGGGCTGAGCAGAACTCCGGCAGGTCTATGCCGGGGCACATGGGGCTCCATTCTTCAGGGGATGGCAAGATCAGGCCTTGCGGGGGTTCCCAAATGCAGGGTCAACACGACAACGGGGACAGCGCTAGCGGAAGAGTCAGCGGCCAGCGTCTCCACGCTGGAGGGGCCTGGTCCCCTGACACTTCCAGAAAGCTGCCCTCTCCCCTGCAGAGGGGCGGTCAAACACCCAGCACGACCCCTCCCGATGTTCCGCCCCTTTCAAGAGTGGCATCTCGTAAACCACGCAGGGGAGCAGACGTGGGTCATCTCCGAGGGGCCCTGTCCCTGTTCTGAGACTGGCGGCTGCAACTCACAGCCTCACACCAGTGAGTGTGGGTGAGCAGGGAGGGTGCGCAGTGACTGCCTGTCGCAACAGCTGCAGCGCAGGTCTCGGTTCTAAACCTGAGAGAGGCATGGCAGGCACCCTGTGCTGCAGGGAGCAGGGCCAGGTGGCACTGGACCAGGGCCACCGAGCTGCCGGACGGCCTGCAGTGGGCATCTCCTCGTGACCTGTATCACCGGCCCCATTCACTGATCTTGGAAACTGAGATCGGAGTGACATGCATTTGTCCAAAATCCAAGTGAGTAGGTGGAGAAGTGGGTCTCGAGCCCCACCCCATCTCCCCGGAGCTCCTACTCTGCACACAGTGCCCCCACCCGCCCAGGCTGCACGGAAGCCAGCATGGCCCTCCGGCTTGCTCCCCACAGAGGGATGGTGGAGCCCGCACGCCTCCCCCAGGACTCCTTCCACGAGCTGGAGGCAGCAGACCCCACGCATGCGGAGTGACCCTCCCTGGAGGAGGACTGTGTTCTCCCTAGAAAACGGCCAGTCTCTCCAGTTCAGTTCCTACACGCCCCATGGCCCATCCTCCAGGTCAGCTTGTTCTGGTTCTGTTGCTTTTTTCAAGACATGCTCAGCCCTCCTGTTGCTACTGGCGGATATGCAGGTGTGCGGTGCACTCTGTGGAAAGCGTCTGGGCGGCAGCGCCGAGGCTCCTGCGAGCAGGGGGGTGTCGGGTGTTGGCCAAGTCCCCCCGAGCGCATGCTGCTGCCCTCCCAGCCCTGAGCCACCCGCCGAGGGGAGGCGGACCGTCAGGAGGTGAAGGACTGGATGTTCTTGAGCATCTCCTCAAAGGCCTGTGGGGACGGGGCGTCTGCGTTCCGGAACGCGGCCTGGACCCTGCTGTACAGGCTGAAGGACTTCAGCTCCAGCCAGATGAACCCGAAGCGGTCCTCGTCAAATAGGACGAAGACCCCGGGGGTGCGCTCAGGGCTGGTGAAGCCGTGGCCGGCGATGAGGCCGGTGCCGTAGAAACTGAACAAAAATAAGAGAGTGTGGGGAGAGAGGGTGAGTGGGGCCCTTGAAGGCATGTGGTGGCCCAGGCCCAACACCTTGTGGTCCAGGACATTCTGAAACACCCCCACCCCCCGCCAGACATCCCACGTGGGCTACGTCCACCATCCTCCAGCAGTGGGCAATCCGCAGAGTCTGGCTGATGGGTTCCGCACCTTTCAGGAGGCTGGTGTTCACTTAGAGGGCATGAGCAGGCCTGCTGCTTCACCCCGGATGGCCGGGCTCACCCTGCCGACTGCAGCTCTCTACCAACTCACCCAACGAAAGGATGAGGGTCTCAGGCAGCTCCCCCTGGTATTGCTGCCCCAGAGTGTACATCTTCACGGCACAGACCCAGGCAACAGAAACCTCGGTTCCCGGGATAGTCATGTACACGTGTGAACAACTCAAATGTAGTCAATGACTTATCTGCATGTAAAAGCAAAACTTGCAAATACCCATTACAGCCATGTTTGGAGACTCGGGCTCTACTGCGTTTATGTCTTTCTTACAAAGAACTCAGTGTTTCTGACAGATGACGAGGAGTTGGGACTGGCCTGAACCTCCCAGTGTGTGGAATAATGCCCAGGACCCCACCTCTGCCTACCACACTGAGGCTCTGCTGGGCAGGAGGGAACTGCAGCCCTGCACCTGAGGGCCTGCAGCTCAGATGGCTCCTGGGCACCAAACTTGGACACACAGAAACATGTGCTGCAGAGGCTCTGCAGCTGGGCCAGGGAATGCACGCACCCCTCCCAGCCGAGCCCCTAACAGCCAACTTGGGGTGGAGACCCTCTGGTGACATAGCGGGGGCTGGACCAGAGCTTCCAGGCCGGCTCTGCCCGAAGGCTCTGAGCTGGCTTTGAGGTGCTGCAAGTTGTCAAGTTTCCCAGGGATGAGAGATCTGTCTCCTTTATGACTTTCAAAAATTCACAGCAGGTGAAGTTACACTGGAACACTATTGTGTACACCTCCCTCTGGAAAACCCATATTCAGCCTCTTTTATCACAACGGTATTAACATGAAGAGGATGTACTAGATTTCGTCTGTCAAGTCCTCTCCTTTCGGGGAGCTCGGCGTGGGGCCCAGGGAGTAGCATTGGCCACCCGGGACCTGGAACACGTGAGCAGAGCTTCCCACTGTGCAATGCCGGGGTCAGCCCCACCCCAGGCTGCCTCTGTGCTGGTCTGGCAGGGGACCCCGGGAGCCCACGCCCCGATCCTTACCACATCCTGCAGGTCCGGGGATAGTCCTCATTCCTCGAGCTCACGCCCACTGGCAGCACAAACGGCTGCCCCTGCCCCGACTGGGCAGGTGGCTCAGCCGCGGCCGCAGCCCCTCCATCCCCAGGTGCCTGGGCCGGCTCGGCGGGTGGCTCCTCGCAGGGCTGGGGGCTCTGCCGTCCGAGACCCTCGGCGTCCTCGGGCCCGCCTTCCTGCTCCTTCTCCTGCTCCTGGCGCACCTGCTCGCGCACCTCCAGGACGACTCGGGAGAGCTCGTTGAAGTCGTGCAGGCTCTCAGCATCAGGCAGCTGGATGCGGTGCCTGAGGTCAATCTCCACCGTCTGCTGCCCAGCAGGGATGTTGGGGTCGCCCTGTGGAGCCAGTGTGCAGCCGTCAGCAGGCTCAGAGACCGCGCTGAGCTTCCAGCGCCAGTCCTGCCTCCAGCCGAGGGCACTTGCTGAGCCTTTCCACTGGTTTGGCAGTGACCCCTTACCAGTCGGAATATCTGATATGTCCTTAAAAAAAACAGTGCCCAGAGCAGGCAGCCTCCTGTGAAAGGCCTTTGAGGACAGGGAATGACAGTACCCACGGGTGACCCTGGGAGGGCCCATAGGCACCCCTACACCAAAGACCTTGGATGGGAGCCACCCTATGTTGACAGCTGAAGCAGCGGAGCCTCGAGAGGTCTGTGAACCCTCCCCGGTCAGGCAGGGCCGGCCAGAAATGCCAGCCCAGATTGTGTGCCTGGAACAGGAGACAAGGGGCCCTTCGTCCAGGGCCCCCACTCAGCTCAGCAGCTCTCCCAGCATGTTCCTGAGCTGCTGAGGCCCAGACAGGCTGTGGGGGCCCAAGTGCTAAAGCAGAGGGTCACCCAGGGAGCTCCTGGAGCCTCACACCCAGCCTACCCCCATAAAGTCAGAGCCTCTGTGGTGGGGCCAGCATCAGGGTCTTTTCTGCCTCCTCAGGGATCCTGGGGTGTGACCAGAGCTGAGGGCTATGCAGGGAAGGCTGCCTTGGAAATGTTCAGAATCCCCAGGGGATCATGTGAAAGGTGGGCCCTGAATCAGGTCCGGGTGGGGCCCAAGATGCCAAGTTCCCGGCAAGCCCCCTGGGGAAGTCTAGGGCCTGCTCTGAGTAGCTGGGGAGCAGCCCAAGCCACCCGTTGCCAGGATTATGTGATCATGTCCACGTGGTGCTGGGCCCGGCAGGGTGGCCCCCGGGACCCACCGTGATCTTCGTGCCCCGGGCATGCTTCCCGTGGAAGCTGAGCATGACGATCTCCAGGCCGTGGCTGCCGTAGGTGCCCTTGAAGAGGCCCGGCCTGATGAGGTCATCCGGGCGGCTGGGCGGGAGGTAGATGCGGCGGTAGGTCAGGCAGTTGCTGTTGGGGGGGTGTGGGGGCGGGGGAGCGTAGTGTGAGAGCATGACTGGCACAGCCCACAGGCGTGGGGGTAGAACATGGGGCTCATGCCCACTGGCTATGCTGCACAGGGTGGGCCACGTTAGGCTCCCCCCAAAGGCCAGTGGGAACAGGGGCACCCCCTCCTTCCTGAACTCCGCTCACCCCAATGCATGGGTGCCCACACACCTCACACCTTCTCCAGCACCCTGGGGTGGGGACTCCTGAGGCTGGCAAGGGGCCAAACAGAGGGAGCAGGAGAGAGTCAGAGGGCAGAGAGCATGAGAGCGAAGCGGGGCTAAGGGCTGCCCAGGTGGGCATGGGAAAGGGAACATGAGGCTCTAACATACAGGCCAGGCCTGTGAGAACATAGCTGGTGGATTACGGTGGTCAGACAGGGAGAAAACAGACGCCAAGGTGGGTCAGGAGATAGGGCCTCTGGCCATAGTACCCAGAGAGAGCAGGACTGTGCTCAAAGTACCCATACGGACCATGTTCACAGTACCCAGAAGAGGGGGACTGTGTTCACAGCACCCAGAAGAGAGGGACTGTGAACACAGCACCAGGGAGGGAAAGACTGTCCGCCCCAGCCAGGGGCTGCACTCACTCGTACTGACTGGTGTAGATGAACTTCATCAGGATGAGCTCCTGCATGTGCTCGTGGAAAATGTCCTCCAGCGTCCGGCCCCACTCCTCCCTCAGCCATGTGCGGAATTCCTTCCAAGAGAACACAGGTCACAAAACCACCCCGACACAAGGGCGCGGAGAGGCTGCCTGCTGTGATGGTGTGTGGACAGCATGAAGACGGAAGCCGGGCAGGAGGGACGGGAGTGCGTGCATTCGTTCTCCCAGCTCCCAGCCTCCCTTCCTGTTGCGCCCGGGGCTCTGGTCCCCACTTTCCCAACTGCAACGGGAAGGACACGTAGGGACCATGGGCGTCCTTCGTGGAGGCTGGGGCCACAGCATATGTCAAGAGCGCCCGGGAGGCAGCTGTGTGAGCCTCGCTTCCGTGCCAGAAGGCGCCATCTACGCTGAGCCTGGTTGTCAGGCTTCTGGCGGAGTGGGCACATCAGACCCCCGTGCTGGCCACGTCTGCTTTCTGCAGCCCCCAGTGAGTACAGGACAGGGATGGGCAGGGTGGAGGGTGTGGGCAGACTTTCCTTTTTAAAACCTGTCTTTCTAGTTATGTTCAATAAGTATATTTGTAAAAGGAAAGCTTTTTAAACAGAGCATCCATGAAGCCCCATAATTCATTATGGCATCAAGCTATGCGAAGGATATTTAGTGCCTCATTGTTTCATTCTGTCCATTCAACATAGCTAATCCACACCTATGTGTTCCTAACTCAGTACAGTGTTTCCAGTGACTATCTAGAGTTAGCTCTACAAACAGAAGCAAAAACAATTTACTAAAAAAAAAAAAACTACTATCTGTAAACTGCTTTAATATGTTACTGCCCAAACCCTGGCAAAGAATAGAAATTACTAGTGACTGAAATAAACAACTGTTAGACCTACAAGGTCAATAAATAATAATTAACTGAATTTTTTATATACTAACGCAACAAAATTGGAAAATGAAAGCTTTAAAATCCTATTTACAACAGCCTCAAAAAACACACCAGAGAAGGCAATGGTAACCCACTCCAGTACTCTTGCCTAGAAAATCCCATGGACGGAGGAGCCTGGTAGGCTGCAGTCCATGGGGTCGCTAAGAGTCGGACACAACTGAGTGACTTTACTTTCACTTTTTACTTTCATGCATTGGAGAGGGAAATGGCAACCCACTCCAGTATTCTTGCCTGGAGAATCCCAGGGACAGAGGAGCCTAGTGGGCTGCTGTCTATGGAGTCACACAGAGTCGGACACGCCTGAAGCGACTTAGCAGCAGCAGCAGCAAAAAACACACAGACTTAGGAATAAATACACAAAGCATGGGTGATACTTCTACTCTGAAAAACCCAAGATGCTGCTGAAAGGGGGTGAAGAGGCCCACAGGTCAGAGACACCTGTGGCCCGAAAGACTCAGTATTAGGTCAGCAACTGTCTCAACACAGGCCAGCCGTAATCCCATCAGATTCTCTGGAGAAACTGCTGAGCTGATTCTGAAATCCCTTTGGAACATACAGAGAAACCTTGCAAGAGAACAAGGCTAGAGGATGCACACTAATGTGACTGACCCACTACAAAGCGACAGTAACCAAGACGGCGGCTGAGCGGGAGGTCAGATCTAAGGAGAGACCTGGCTGCAGTTCGCTGCGGCCTCATGGTTAGGACTCTGGGTTTTCACTGCCATGGACCAGGCTCATTCTCTGGTCAGGGAACTGAGACACTGCGAGACACGTGGTGCTGCCGAAAAAAAAAGAGAGAGAGACTAGAAACACCCACATGTGTCTCAGGAATGGCCTTTCAACCACAGCATCCAAGCTACCCAACAGGGAAAAAGTCTTTCTTTTCCACAAATGGGGCACAAACCGGACAACCACAGGGAACAAAGAAGCGATCCCCACCAATACAGTAACCATTCACGACAGGTCACAGACCGAAATGTATCGTGAAGCTACCAAACTCCTAAAAACAATCACAGACAGAAACACACTCTCTTTGCAGTCTGGGGCTAAAACAATAACCACAAAAGAAAAAATCTCACAGGTTAGACTTCATCAAAACCAAAACCTCCCACTTATGTGGCTGAACTCATGGAGGAAAGGCCCTTAAAAAAAAAAAAATCAAATAGAGAAATAACAGATGAAGATGGAGGTGAGGGAATGTAGCGAGCAAGGATTTCAGTGCTGTCATCACATAATCAGACTGGAGCTGAGAGCCAAGAAACTGGCTTGTGAACTGTCATAATCTTATTTCCTTTGCATGAGGTCAGTCATTAGGAATACCAACCCGGCCCAATTATTCAGAACAGACACACTCACTATGAAATTATCTCATCAGATATGTATCCACAAGGAGAAACACGGGGGCAGAAAACATGTCAGACAAGAAGTCCATTACAGATGCAGGGCTGGCTCCCCATGGCCAACACCCCACCGCCATCGCCTCGTTCTGCACAGCGGCCTAGAAGCTGGGTGCTAACACCTTCCCTGGTCTACAGAACTTTCCAGAGCCACACAGCTAGCAGGTGACAGAATTAAAGCTAATAACCCAAGGCCACATGCTCACCGGTCTCATCTCTGCCATAGCCAATCAGGGCTGGCAGGAGTGCAGCAGGGCAGAGGGCCCCACGTGCCATGGTGGGCTGGTAAACAGGAACCAGCAAATTAACGTGGGAAAACGGTCTGAAGTGCAATCTGGAGTACCGTCAGGGCCTTTTATACAATCCCACTTTTGCAGAGTCCAGGCAGCAGTCACGAAAATAATGCCCAGCGTCTCTCCTGGGCAGCTCCAACCAGGCCTGCCTCTAAGCCATTGACCACTCAATGCTCCAAATCACCCATGACCACAGGCAATCTCAGGGCCCCGTTTTACAGACAAGGGCTGAGGTTCCTGGAGGGCAGGTCCCTCGAGCATGTGGTCAAAGGATGACAGGGGAACAGCTGAGCACAAACCCCACGTCCGACTGCAGGACAGTCACACACCTATGGTTGTTACACCAAAGCAAGATGATGGATGGAATGCTGCATAAACTAAAGTCTGCAGAGACATCCCGGGCCGTCCGGTGGTTAAGACTCTGTGCTTCCAAAGCAAGGGGCATGGGTTCAATCCCTGGTCAGGGAACTAAGATCCTGCATGTCACACAGCACAGCCAAAAAAAAACAGTGTGTAAAGAATATTAATGAGACTAGGAAATGTTTCTGGAATACCAGTTAAGCTAAAAAACAAAAAAGAAAAAACAGAAAAACTATCTAAATTAGATAGACCACAGTGACATCACAAAGGCCGAGGGAAACAAGGGATGATGGAGAATGGACTTGCGGAGGCCACCCTGGTGGAGGCCATGTCAGCACTCTTCTCCCTCTGGATTCTGAGCATTCTGCATCTGATGGTGACAGTTCAGGAAGTATCATTTTGGGAAGGCGGTGAGAAGGTATGTAAGACAAAGGAAAGCAAAATAAAAGCAACTGTGTGCAACGGAGGGCATCCAGCACCACAAGCTTTATGCATGGCCAAGCACGCCACGGGTGGGACCCGCCACCTTCTCCTCCCTTTCCCACCCTGCTCCTCCTCACAGCTCCCCCAACCTCCGATTTCCAGAAGCCTCAGGCCACGGGGTCTAGACAGATAGGGGGTGGGTATGGTGGCTCAGCCTTGCCATCCCATCCAGGAAGAAAGCAGGCACCATCTGCAGTGGGAGTTAGACAACAGGTGCACAGCTGGGGTCTGGGCAGACAAGGCCCTGAACTACCCTCGGGGGCCCCAGAGATGAGGCTGCAGCTTCAGCCGGGGCAGGTAAAGAGCAAGCGCAACACCCCAGTCCCAAGAGGGCCAAGACAGTCTGGACGTGGCCTCGGAAGGGGCACAAAGCTGGTAGGTAACCCAGAGCATGGGGAGGTGGAGGTGGGGGCGGGGTATTGGCAAGCCTCAGGAGGCAGTTTATGCAGAGCAGGCTTTGGGCGTTGATAAGGGCAGAGAAGGGCTGGGGTGGGGCTTCCTCCCTGAGCAGAGGGAGGGGTGAGAGCCAGCAGGGCCTGTAGGGGCCAGGGCTCAGAGCCAAGGACAGGTCTCCGCCTGGAGACAGTGATATGCATAGTGACAAGTTTACCCTCCTGCACTCTGAGGCCACCAGGAATCCTCGACTCCCTTGGGAAGCACCACTGTGGCCCAGAATTTTACGTGATTATCAACCATCAGAGCACAGGGTGGCTCAGGCTTTCACCTTATCTTCAGAGCCATCAGGATTCCTCTCCCCCTGGAGCCTGAAGCCACTCTTTAGGTCGGCAAGACTCAGCTAAGAGTGGGGATGTCTCAGCTGACAAGTGAATCCACAGAAGAACCCCATCCTCTAACTCCCCACTTGGAGGGAGAGACAAAGAGAGGTGGAGAGATGGAGCACAAGGAGCCAGCAGAGAGATGCCAGCAGAGATGCAAGGCAGCTGAGATGGGCAGAGTGACCGTGGGCCAGATGGCGAGCTCCCCGCCCCAGGACTCTGGGGCGGACCCCCCAGCACCTCAGGCAGCCCAGCCTCTGGCTGTAAGGGGATTGCCCTGATAAAGCCTCTGGTCTCCCCACAACTCACACCTGCAATGAGACCCCATAGCCCTCGGGCCTCTTGTCAAGGGGCAATGGAGAAGCAGTCAGAGAACCACTTCTACTCAGCGTGTTTATCCTCAGCCTGGCACACACATCCACACCATGAGGATGAGGCCGGGACGCAGCCTCCCTTCACACGTCCACCCTCACGTCACTCCCCAGGACAGCAGGGTCGGGCTCACCTCCTGCCGCCCGCCAGACATCCTGTGGTGGTCCGTCTGGTTGCACTTGGTGGAGAACTCGTCCTTCTTCACGATCTTGAGTGTCCGTGAGACAGAGAGAGGGTCACCAGTGAGCCCTAGTAGCCCCATCAGAGCAGGGGTGCACCAGCCCCTCCCATTCCCATGCCCCCCATTATCCGGGGGCCCCAGAGGCCGCCAGATCGCAGGCGGTCCTAGAAGGGTACTCGGGATCCCCTGAGCACAGGCTTCCTTCCCAGGGGAGGCATCACTGCTCCCAGGGGGCATCCCAGAGCTGCACTCTCCTCCTGAGGCAGCGAGGATGCGGGCTCGCTCACTCACTTGCGGGTGGCTATCTGCCAGGCCCATACCCGAGGGTAAAACGTCTTATTCCAAGCAGACACCCTTGCAAAGGAGGAGAAAAGAACCTCGCTTGGAAGGACAAATGGTTCTAAGTGGAGGCAGAAGCAGGGATGGCTCCAGCCAGTGAATCTCTGAGGCAGGGCAGCAGCATCAACAGCACCCAGAAGGCCTGGGCCAAGCCTGAACCCCCGCTCCTGCTGACCGGCCCGGGCTGGGGGCGCTGCTGGGAAGGCCCTGGCAGGCAGCTGGCACTGGGCCCCGGGAGCAGCAAGCAGCCCTGGCCGCACCTGGACGTGGCCGTTGTGGGGCCCTCTGTGGCCGTACATGCACTCCACCGTGGCCGACTTCCTCTCCATCAGATGGATTCGGAACAGGGGCTTGAACCGCATTGGGTCGTCCACGTGAGGGTCGTGGGGAGGCAGGTACATCCAGCCAATGATGAACAAGCCATCCACCTGTGTGCAGGTCCACACGAGGGTGAGGGTGGGGTGGGTGAGGCACAGTATCCCCACCCTAATCCCCCTTATGATTATACAGTGAAAGTGAGAAATAGATTTAAGGGAATAGATCTGATAGACAGTGCCTGATGAACTATGGACGGAGGTTCATGACATTGTACAGGAGACAGGGATCAAGACCATCTCCAGGGAAAAGAAATGCATAAAAGCAAATTGGCTGCCTGGGGAGGCCTTATAAATAGCTGTGAAAAGAAGAGAAGCGAAAACAAAGGAGAAAAGGAAAGATATAAGCATCTGAATGCAGAGTTCCAAAGAATAGCAAGAAGAGATAAGAAAGCCTTCCTCAGTGATCAATGCAAAGAAATAGAGGAAAACAACAGAATGGGAAAGACTAGAGATCTCTTCAAGAAAATTAGAGATACCAAGGGAACATTTCATGCAAAGATGGGCTCGATAAAGGACAGAAATGGTATGGACCTAACAGAAGCAGAAGATATTAAGAAGAGGTGGCAAGAATACACAGAAGAACTGTACAAAAAAGATCTTCATGACCAAGATAATCACGATGGTGTGATCACTCATCTAGAGCCAGACATCCTGCAATGTGAGGTCAAGTTGGCCTTAGAAAGCATCACTATGAACAAAGCTTGTGGAGGTGACGGAATTCCAGTTGAGCTCGTTCAAATCCTGAAAGATGATGCTGTGAAAGTGCTGCACTCAATATGCCAGCAAATTTGGAAAACTCAGCAGTGGCCACAGGACTAGAAAAGTTCAGTTTTCATTCCAATCCCAAAGAAAGGCAATGCCAAACAATGCTCAAACTACCGCACAACTGCACTCATCTCACACGCTAGTAAAGTAATGCTCAAAATTCTCCAAGCCAGGCTTCAGCAATATGTGAACTGTGAACTTCCAGATGTTCAAGCTGGTTTTAGAAAAGGCAGAGGAACTAGAGATCAAATTGCCAAGATCTGGTGGATCATCGAAAAAGCAAGAGAGTTCCAGAAAAACATCTATTTCTGCTTTATTGACTATGCCAAAGCCTTTGACTGTGTGGATCACAATCAACTGTGGAAAATTCTGAAAGAGATGGGAATACCAGACCACCTGACCTGCCTCTTGAGAAACCTATATGCAGGTCAGGAAGTAACAGTTAGAACTGGACATGGAACAACAGACTGGTTCCAAATAGGACAAGGAGTACGTCAAGGCTGTATATTGTCACCCACGTCAAGGCTGTATATTGTCACCCTTCTTATTTAACTTCTATGCAGAGTACATCATGAGAAACGCTGAGCTGGAAGAAGCACAAGCTGGAATCAAGATTGCCGGGAGAAATATCAATAACCTTAGATATGCAGATTACACCACCCTTATGGCAGAAAGTGAAGAGGAACTAAAAAGCCTCTTGATGAAAGTGAAAGAGGAGAGTGAAAAAGTTGGCTTAAAGCTCAACATTCAGAAAACGAAGATCATGGCATCCGGTCCCATCACTTCATGGGAAATAGATGGGGAAACGGTTGAAACAGAGTCAGACTTTATTTTGGGGGGCTCCAAAATCACTGCAGATGGTGAATGCAGCCATGAAATTAAAAGATGCTTATTCCTTGGAAGGAAAGTCATGACCAACCTAGATAGCATATTAAAAAGCAGAGACATTACTTTGCCAACAAAGGTCTGTCTAGTCAAGGCTATGGTTTTTCCACTGGTCATGTATGGATGTGAGAGTTGGACTGTGAAGAAAGCTGAGCGCCGAAGAATTGATGCTTTCGAACTGTGGTGTTGGAGAAGACTCTTAAGAGTCCCTTGGACTGCAAGGAGATCCAACCAGTCCATTCTGAAGGATATCAGCCCTGGGATTTCTTTGGAAGGAATGATGCTAAAGCTGAAACTCCAGTACTTTGGCCACCTCATGAGAAGAGTTGACTCATTGGAAAAGACTGTGATGCTGGGAGGGATTGGGGGCAGGAGGAGAAGGGGACGACAGAGGATGAGATGGTTGGATGGCATCACTGACTCAATGGATGTGAGTGTAAGTGAACTCCGGGAGATGGTGATGGACAGGGAGGCCTGGCGTGCTGCGATTCATGGGGTCGCAAAGAATCGGACACGACTGAGTGACTGAACTGAACTGAACTGAACCCCCCCACCCCACAGTGAGGACCAGCCACAACCACATCCCAGTCCTGCGGGGACCCAGAGGGGCAGGACGAGCACGGTCTCTCCCGCCATTGCTGCTGCTGCTGCTAAGTCGCTTCAGTTGTGTCTGACTCTGTGCGACCCCAGAGATGGCAGCCCACCAGGCTCCCCTGTCCCTGGGATTCTCTAGGCAAGAACACTGGAGTGGGTTGCCATTGCCTTCTCCAATGCAGGAAGTGAAAAGTGAAAGGGAAGTCGCTCAGTCGTGTCCAACTCTTTGCAACCCCATGGACTGCAGCCTACCAGGCTCCTCCATCCATGGGATTCTCCAGCAAGAGTACTGGAGTGGGTTGCCATTGCCTTCTCCCACCATTAATTAATTATTAATTAAATAACTAATTTAAGTAGTTTATCCAACATGAAACGTGGTAGCTAAAGCTGGTAACACTGTTACATCATTGAAATATGCTGAGAAACAGAAATCACAGTTCTCCCCACCCCTCACAAAGGGATCAAACTGTGAGGTAATGGGTACCTTGACTAACTAGAAGGGGGACTCCTTCCATGATGTTACTTGTGCCTCAAATCGCCACAAAATACACTTTACAGACCTCACAGTTTTGGTGACTATACTAAGCCAAGCTGAAGAAATTAACTGATTTTTCAATAGAAAATACAGCAGTGAGACCTGGATCCAAGCAAGCCTCTGAGAGAGAGTGTCCAGCTCTGAAGCGGGCATGGGGGTTGGGGCAAGGGAAGAAGCCCAAAGACACAAGAAAGAAGCCGGAGTGATTCAGAGAGCGACCCCCAACAGGGCAGCCGAACCCGAGAAGAAATGGGGCGCGGCTCTTGCCAGGGGAGACTCAGGAGCCAAAACCAACGAGCGGCAGGAGGGCCTGGCTTAGATCCTGAGGCGGATGAGCCAGCAGCTGAGGGTGGTTCTGAGACGGGCGGGGAGCCCAAGCGTGGACGGAGCCTCAGGTGACCCGGGGACCAGTGCCGCTGCAGTGAACTGCGGCAGAACCTTACGTGTGTGGGTGCCGCAGTTAGAGACCCGCACTGAAGCACAAACAGGGACTGACAGGGGCCTGGGGTTTGCATTAAAATACTGAAAAGAAAAGGCAAAGGGGCCGTGAATTTGGCACCAGGCAGCTGCCAGGAGGTGGGCATCTGGGCGCCACCCTGCCGCCCTGTGTGTGTCTAGAGTGCCACAAGATAAAAGTGGCGACAGGGACAGAGGGGACAGTCCCGGCACCACACTCAGCAAGCGTGCGTTCTCGTGGAGGGCGGGCGCCTCTGCCGCCCCCACGGTGCCCCCCAGCCAGTCCTGCCTCCTCCGGGGCGTTGAGTCCCCAACCTCTGGTTCCAGCGACAGAGGAGGACGGAACTCAGCCACTAGCTGTCTGAGAGGAGGGCTAGTTGGCGGTGTTCTGTCATTGGCCCCACTTTCCCCTAATTATCCCCTGCTTTCAGAAGCCCTATTACTCACCGCCAGTAAGAAAAACAATGACCCCCTCCCGCACTGAAACTAAGGAGAGGATGTGTCCACGCTGGGAGCTGTCTGGCTTGTCCCCGGGAGAACATTCTAACAGCAAGGCTTCCCTGGCGGTATTAATATTGAACAAATGTGAAGTGAGTTTCTCAACAGATGTTTCCACTACATTATAAGGAATATGAAGCAATATTTATCCCTAACCAAACCCCACCTGGTGAGCAAAACCCAGAGTCACCAGAGTCACCTGGCGGTCCACGCGAACCTGGCTCCAGGGACCCTGAAAGCCGCAGCAAGGCAGATCCGCCAGCCGTCACCCTGGACTCAGGCTTCTGGCCCGCCGGGTGTATGTGCAGCAAGACGGAAGCAGAGGTGGACCCCAGGCTGCCAGAAGGACCCCTGGCTTGGTTTTCCCTGCACTGCCAGCCACAGTGACACTACAGCCTGGGCGCCCACCTGGAGCTCGGTGAGTACAAGGCCCCACCCAGCTTCTGTCCCAGAGGCTGTAGTCCTGTCAGCAAGAACACCAGCAAGGGCCGTATCCTCCTTGATGCCAACTCCAGTTAAAGCCAAGGAAAGTCAGGTCTGAATTTTTTAAAATGGACCCAAAAATTGATCAGCTAGTTTTTTACATAAGATAGGCAAGCATATAAAGATTAAAACCAAAAGACTTTTCTCCTGGCTACCATCAAGGAGCTTATATCAAACAGCCGCTCCTGCTGGGACCAGCCATAAAGGCTGAATAAAGGGAAGTTAAAATGCTGCTTGAGGAGGCAGAGGGCAGGCTTGCAGAGGAGGGACAGGGGCCTGCCACGACCCCACGCACGTGACACACAGACCCTGGAGCAGAGCCAGCAAGGGCCTTCCATCCAGGGCCAGCCTCTGAGGGCCCCACACTGCCTCCTGTCCTTTCACACCCTGATTTAGGGCAAAGGGCCTGTGCACGACCCAAGATAGGAGTGTCCGGAGCCTGGACAATCAATGGCTCTTGGTGTCCAAGGGGCAGGGACCAGGTAAAGCATTTTTAATCACAAAGTCCCTGCATGTGGTGGGGGCCAAGAACTACTTAGAACGAATCTTTGCTCATTTAGAAAATAACACCTGGCCCGTTGAGTCTTTGGGACTATGTCAGGCAGGAACCGCTCTGGCCTGCCCCTCGGGCAGGTGGACAAAGTCCCATGCACAAGAATCCAGGCCCGAGGCTCTTCAGACTTACCACCACGTTCAGCAGTCCTCCGTATGGCCCGATATCTGGCTGCCACAAGCCCAGGATGTGTCTGTATCGGTGAAGCACTACAGGGAGAGAGAGAAGACAGGGCTTCGCTGTAGAGTCAGCTGCCCTCCATGCTGAGTCAGTAATCGGAGGGAAGGGCGTTGGCGGGGGGTGGGGCTTGTGCAGAGGTCACTCATGAAGGCTCACAAGAGAGCCGTGCCAACAAACGGGGCTTCAAGTAAACCTTACAACTTCCTAAATCATTAGAAAGCATGATAACGGGGTCATTTCGAGACCCGGCCTCTGCCTATCAGCTCCAGTGATGAGGAACTGCTGCCTCTAAAGACATGCAGTGGGCACCCTGGTAGGTGATGAGCCTCCCATCAGTTTCCACGATGGAGTAAGCATGGGACTCTTTACCAGGGGCGGAGTCCAAAATGTCACGGGGCTGTAGAATAAGATTTAAATCGGGTCATCCTTCTTTAAAAAACAAAACACATTCCTGCCTATTTCGAAAGCAATGCATGTATATTTACTGGGGGCGACAAGAGAAAAGGGCACTTGAGGCCGACCTGAGATCCCACTGCGTGGCCACGGCCAGTGCAGCAGATGTCCTGGGAAAAGTCCCTCACTTCCGCTTCCTTTGCACGGGTATTTGTGGAGTGAATAGCGAAAAGTGAGAACGTGAAAAGAGGAGCAAACTGCACAAAGAAGTGAACCAGCTCATGCGGGGCCCTTCCTGCCAGCTGCAGGGCCTGGGGTCTCACCACAGCCAGTGTGTGGTGCTAGAATTCATCTGTCAATTGGATTTGCCCATGGGGGCAAGGGGTGGGCAGACATTCTTGGTCAAACATTATTCTGGTGTGTGTGTGTTCCTAGATGAGGGTGACATTTTAATCTGCCATCTGACAGAGAAAGCAGATGGCCCTCCCTCGTGTGCTAGGCCGTGTCCAATCAGTTGAAGGACTGAGCAGAAGACGGCTGGTGCTCCAGTGAGTATGACGGAGCTCCTCCTGCCTGGCTGAAAGCTGGGAGATCAGCCTTTTCTAACTTCAAACTCTAATCACAGACTCTTCCTGAAGTGGACAAAAAGGCTAACCCTCCCACAAACAGGGGAGTTTTCTCTTGGCTAACTGTGTTGAGCTGGGACATTGGTCTTTTCCAGCCTTCCGATTTGAACTGAAACATGGGATCTTCCTGGGTCTGGAGCCTGCCAGACTTCGAACTGGAGCTACATCATTGGCTCCTCTGGGTCTATGGAGCCTATGGTCCATAGGTCTATGGAGCCTAGGGTCCTCTGGAGCCTATGGTCAGGGTCTCCATAGTTGTGCAACCCAACCTCTTATACTGCTTTCTTTCTATATGAAGGAACTGGTTCTGTGTCTGAAAACCTTGGCTAACACCCAGTGGGAGCTGTGGATGGTCTCATAGTGCAGGAGCTGCATCATCACAACTTCAGGGAGGAAGGCCAGGCAGCAGGGTCCAGAGGGGCCTGAGCGCAGACCGCAGCTCTGTGGCCACCACTTAGTCTGGCGTACAGAGATGGGGAAAGCGGGTCCAGCACCATCCCAAG
Organism: Ovis canadensis; assembly: GCF_042477335.2. Taxonomy (NCBI): domain Eukaryota; kingdom Metazoa; phylum Chordata; class Mammalia; order Artiodactyla; family Bovidae; genus Ovis; species Ovis canadensis. The sequence goes on from NC_091258.1 coordinate 26,138,769, forward strand.
CCCACAGGGCGTGCAGAAGACTGGTGGGAATGTTCTACCAGCCTCCCTAAGGTTGCAGCCTCAGGACATGCGTCTTCTGAGTCGGCTTACAAGACACACATTAAAGTCAGTGGTTGTCTCATGGCCGTGCCCTGACAGGTTTTGTGTTTGTTAAGCAAGCAATAATAAGCGGGGTCAGAGTCACAAGCAAATACTGAGCTCCAGACGGTGCAGCACACACGCACGTGTTTAGGGATAAAACAGACTAATGTCTGCCACTTACCTAGGAACACAGCACATTATACGATGGATGGATGGACAGGTGTGTGGGGGTGAGGTGGGGCAGAGAGCTACGGAGTCAGGTACGTGGGTGCTCACAGCACAATTCTCTCTACTTTTCTGTTATGTTTTTAAAATGCTGCCATAGAACTGTGGAGAAAAAATCAAATGGGCCCATACAGCATGGCCTTCTCTTGTCTCCGGCCTTCCATCTTTCCAAGATCAATCAATCTGATCCCGAAGCCCCTGGAAAGTCTGTTCAAAGAATCTGCCCCCAACTTGGCAATTTCCAAAGGGGAGTTCCTTCTTCTGCTTTAAAACCAGCATCTCTCTGAAAAAAAAGAGTCCAGCCTCCCGTGTGTGTTGAGAGCACCAGCCGCCTCTGGACTGCACACTCTACACAGGTGAGCACACACGGGTGTGCCCCTGGCTCCTGCCCACACGAGGCTGGCCCACCCAGCCTGGGCCCCCAGGACCCCAGGAGGGAAAGTCAGAGACCACCAATGTCAGGTGGGCTGGGAGTGTACTGGCCCAGAGGCACTCGATTCCCTAAGATAACATGATGCCTGTGCTTTACAACGCATTCTTCAGAAAGTCTCAGGGTTAGTCCAGGAGAAGCAACCTGACAAGCCCCAGCGGCCCTCGGGCTGAAGCGTCCACTTGAGTTACGTAAAATTTCAGAGTGAGCATGGGGAGGACAGCCCCGTGCGCATGGTGGTCCCTGTTCCTGGGCCTGTTGGGAGGCCGGCTCTAAAGCGCCACGGCCACAGGATGGAACAAGCATGGACAAGCTCAAGAACCTGCCCTCCGGCTCGCCTCTGACCCACGCCCGCACCCTGCCTCAGGCAGAGGAGGGGCCCTCGGGTTTAGGACGGAGTCCCCAGCACCTCTTGGCCTAGGTGCTCAACACACCCCAGGGCTCCCCACCTGGAGGAGGATCCCCAGCTCAACAAGCCCTCCTTCCACTGTCTCCAAACACGCATTGACCACTCAAGCCAGGTGAGTGAAGTGGGATTCAGTCCCACTTACTGAATGGTGCTGGAGAAGGGAATGGCAACCCACCCCAGTACTCTTCCCTGGAGAATTCCATGGACAGGGGAACCTGGAGAGCTACAGTCCATGGGGCCACAAAGAGTCGGACATGACTGAGCGCCTGACACACACACACACTGAATGGGGCACACCTAACACCAGCCCACGTGCAGACAGCGGGCTTGGGACCTGAGCCAGCCAGTGGACGGGGTCAGACCCTTCAGGGGCTGTTCCACCAGAAGCAGGCGCGCTCAAAGGGCCCAGCTCCTAGGAATCCAGGGAAGACGGACGTTCCAGTTCACAGGCAAAGGAACCAGAAACCAGAGAACCACACTTTAACTCAGTGAGAACAATGAAAATGCTCCTGCTCTCAGCCCAATGAAGCAGGACTTGGGCCTTCCAGAAGGAGCACTGGCTCAGAGACCCTGCCGACCACTGATCCCCAAGGTCAGCGTGGTTGTGTTCAAAACATCAGCCTAGGTTCTTAGGTCACCCCACCACCACCACCAAAGCAGGAACAATGGTCCAAGATGACTAAGGAACCTCTCAGCCCAGGAGCTAACAGAAAAACACTCTGTCCTAATCAGGGCCAGCCGATTCTCATCTGCCAACGGGTCACTTAATAAGCCAAGTGGGAAACTCCGACACACTCGAAAACACCCAGCCTAAAAGACCCAGCTCTCCTCGGCATGAGCTGAGACTGAGCAGTCTCTTCCCTGCTGTCCTGCCAGCAGCTGCCACGGCCCACCACACTCGGGGCGGCCGGCCCACCACCCACAAGCCCGTAACATCATTCTTGAATCACTACATCTGTCATCCAGAACTGAGGTTTCGGGCTCAAAGGAAAACCCTATATGCAACTGACGGTATCTCCTGCCACCGACTAGAAACTTTTGGTAGCTGGAATAAAATCAGAGGAGAAAACACTTCCAAACCCACTCTGTGAGGCCAGCATGACCCTGATTCTAAAACCAGACAAGAACATCATGAGAAAAAACAAATTAAAGGCCAATATTCCTGCTGAACACAGATGCAAATATCCTCAACAAAGTATCAGCAAACCAAAAAGGACCACACACCACGATGAAGGGAGTTTTATCCAGGGAGGCAAGGATGACATAAAAGCCACAAATCAATCAATGCGACACACCACATTCACAAAATGAAGGCTAACAACCACAGGAGCCTCTCCATACACGCAGAAAAGGTCTTTGACAAAATGCAATATCCATTTATGAGAAAAGGATATGGAGGGAACGTACCTCAACACAATAGAGGCCATGTGTGACAAACCCACAGCCAGCAGCACGTCAAACGTGAAGAGCAAAAAGCTTCTGAAAAACAAGGATCCCCACTCTCCCCATTTTCACTCAGTGTAGGATTGGAAGTCCAAGCCAGAGCAATCAGACAAGAAAAAGAAATAGAAGGTATTCACGTTGAAAAGGAAGAAATAAAGCTGTCACCATTTTGCAGATGACATGTTACCATACCCGAAAGACACCATCAAAAACTCAGACTGAATAAATGAATTACATAATGTGGCAGGATACAAAATCGATATACAGAACAAAGTCAGGAGAAACGTCCCACAGACACACACTCTCCTCTCTCAGACACACATCCCACTGGTGCCCACAGCCCTTTCCAGGAGCACCCTTCTGCTTTATTCTTTCCGATGGTCTCCTGCCTTTCTCCGCAGCCACCCTGCAATGTGCTCTCTGCTCCGCTTGGCACACTGGGCTTTGGAGAGGACTTCCCCTCCAACGACTCCACCCTGTGTCATCTATACCTGAGGATTAAAAGTGGCCTGGCCATCTCCTCACCCATGGGGGAGATGTTCCACTAAACACCTCATGTCTACTTGAGCAACCTGGAGCACCGCCAGAATGCTGGGTCTGAGCCTCAAAGCCCAGAGCCCTACAGGTACACAAGGTTATTTTTAAGTTCAAAGTGCACCATCAATTCACACACACACACATGTGCTAGATCCATCATAAAGGCGACACACACACCCCCGGTACAATCCCAACATCTTACAGACACGGATTGTCAAGACTGTCAGTTAGCTACACACACACCCCAGGAGCAGCTGATCTGGGCCACAAGGCTGAAGAGAGACTGTGTCTCTCAGGTCCAAGGGAATGAGGGCCAGAAGACTTCAGGGGACCTGGGGACCTGAGGTCCCATGGCTCCAGGCAGAGCACAAGCGGACAAGGAAGAGCCCAGGGCCTCGCTCCTCACAAGCCAGTCGTCACAGCAGACGTGTCTGGAGCTCGGGAGAGCATCAGAGCACGAATATCAAGGAGCCCTCAGTTAGGACCTTAGGACACTGGAACCTGGAACAACACCTGGGCATGCCGAAGCTCAAGTTCAGTTGAAATTGATTTTTCTTTTTTTCACGCATGCTAATTTTCCCCTGATATTCTAGCAGGCCATCTAAAATAACAGACCAGTTCTCAGAGAAAGGCAACCAAGGCTGACAACTGGTTATTGTCACCGTGTTCTAGATCTTCCAGGCGTTCCACTGTGCTTTTGTAACTGCACTCACAGCTTGAGGCGCCAGCATTCCCCCACTAAACCGCGTCCTAAAGGCAGCGTCAGCTACAAGCAATGGGGACAGCGTGCACGCAGCTCTGGTCCAGACGCTCGAGGTGTGGCCTCCCAGAAGCGTGGTGAACCATCGGGACTCAGGACTCATCCTCATCACTGCAGGAAGCTTCTCTCCACCCTCTGGGCACAGAAAAGGACATCTTTCAAAACAACTTGAGGCACTTCCTGGTCCCGGTCACCCTCAGAGGCGTGTCAGAATTCCACATCAGCCTGACAGTGTAAGTCCTGGAAGAAGCCTGTGACAGCCCTGTGACATGATAACCTCTAAGTGCTTGTCTGTCTGTGTCTAAAAGCCCGCGACACCTGGTTCCCCTCAGCACAGCCAGCGCCATCGATCCGCTGTTCTCATCGATACCCGAAACGTCACCATCTGTCCCATGCGGCTGGAGATGGCGCCTGGCTCACTGACTGCTGGGCGCAGGGGGGACAGCACAGCCCAGGATGGAGTGTTCCAGAGAGCCCACTCCCAAGAGGGCCAGAAAAGGAACAGGACTCACGTCTTCAGCCAGCCAGCCCAGCCTGGGCATGTGGTGATCGCTCCCACACCAGTCCCCTGGGCCTGGGTGACACACGAGGCGGCTTTGTAAGTGCACAGTGCCCAGACAGCACCCCAGAGCACACTGCCCACACCTGGGCAGCCCTGCCCAGACTTCGGGATGACCCCTGAGTAAAACAGGACTGGCCAGCACACAGCGGCTACATGGAGTCTGGTGAGGGTTAGGAAAAATTCCACCAATGACTCTATTCTCTCTGTTCTAACCAGTTTTTGTTGAAAACTATACTCTTTGGACTTCCTTAGTGGCTCAGATGGTAAAGCATCTGTCTACAATGCAGGAGACCCGGGTTCGATCCCTGGATTGGGAAGATCCCCTGGAGAAGGAAATGGCAATCCATTCCAGTACTATTGCCTGGAAAATCCCATGGACAGAGGGGCCTGGTAGGCTACTGTCCATGGGGTCGCAAAGAGTCCGACACGACCGAGCGACTTCACTTTCATGCTCTTCTAAGACTCGGGAGCGGGTCTGCTCAACGCAGACAATGCTGGCCCCTGGATGCCCAGATGGGTGGGGAAAAGAGCAGGAGAGGGCTCCCTGTGCTTCTGAAAAATGTGAAAACAGCTTTTAGTGCATCCTGGCTCAACCCAATACAAACAGAGACAGCATTCGTCCCCTGTGGAACACGGCTTAGGAAGATGTCTGGAGCTCAAGTGATGCCCATCAAAGGAGGAAATACCCACTATTTCTACGTACTCTTATTGTGTGTGTAAATGTGTGTGTAAACTTTTTACGTTGACATCTACTGTTAACACATGATGACTACAAAGCCTGGACGGGAACACTCACATTTCATCTCAGAAGAGATAGGTTTTAAGGCTCCTACTGTCTCAAGAAGTGATAAATGTTAAAATGCACAGCAACACACGCTCGTGCTTGCTACAACCCCAAACCCAAAGCAGCTGCGGAAACCCAGCCCATTTGTATAACTGCCCCGGGGCCACCACTCAGGAGGTGAAAATCAGCAAAAGCCAAGGAGGCCAGCCCGCTGCCGGGACCAGAGCCTGGGTGACAGGCCCTGCCAGCAGCATCTCGGCGGTGCTCGCCACAGAAGCGGAAGCCAGGGTGGGGTTGAGGGTGGGGGTACGTACGGCAAGTGTACACGTCTCTGTACTCCATGTGCTCGTAATCGGGCAGAATTCTCATGAAACGTCCCGACTTCACGCGTGGGTTTATACCTGAACAGACACAGCAGGCAAGGGGCTGAGGGGGCTTCCGCCTTCTCGACAGGACTCGCCACTCGCTCACCCATGTCACACGCTTCCCTCACGTCCTCGACCCCTGGAACCTGCAGGCACACTCGCCACGGTGGCAGGCCCAGCCAGAAGGAATCGTAGTGACAGGCGTTGCTGCCAGTCAGCGGTCCGTGCTGAGAACTCCCCACGGCAGGCCCACTCGGGACTCCCCCGACCCCAGGCTCTCTCGCCAGCACCTACCATGGCCACCAGGCTCGCTGAGCAAGGAGGGCAGAGGTCACACTCACAGATATTGGGTGTGGGGAGCCCTGTACCCCAGCTAGGATCCCCGGCTTGCCTGGTGCATACCTGGCATGTCCTTCATCTGCTGCGTTTGAGCATGCTGTTTGTGCTGAAGGATGGTACTTGCCAGCCCCTGAACTCAGACCTCTCGCTCCTGAATCAAGGTAGCTGGGCCCACTATCTAAGGAGGAGAGGGGTGACTTTCTTACACCACCTCTTCTGGAAGCTAAGGATGAGGCCCTCAGAGCAAACTCAGAGAAACACGGTTCCGGGGCTATGAGGATAGAAGCTGAAGCTCACGCTGGCCGGGGGAGATCAGACACTCTGGGATGCTGGTTAACAGAATGCGAATTGTCCTCTGCACTTGGCAACCACTTTTGAGGGGTTGAGAGCCAGCATTATGACCTCTGCAGATGTCCTGCTTTGCCTGTGACCTCGCTGTGGCCCTGTCCCCTCTTGCTGGACTGCCTCTCTCTCCTGCTCACCCGTCCACTCACTGTGCCCAGACATCCCCTCCACAGGACAGCTGCCCCGAGCCCCTTTGCCCACAGCTGAGATGAGCTCCATGGGGGCCTTAATTTCTCACACGTGCTCTCCCCCAGGCACTTCAGCCCCACCACCAGGCAGGTGTGAGCCTCCCTCTAGGACTATTTCAGAACTTACAGCTCTTACAGGGAACTCAAGTCACTTTGACATGATATCATCAAATGGCCTAACAAACTCAAGCAGCCCAATGATAAGAACTTGTCGTATTAGACCCTCAAGGAAACAGCTGACCATTCCCCAAAGCCAGGAAGCCTCTCGTTTCTGTGCTCACAGAGGCTACTGCGGCCAGGGTGGTTCAGACAGATACCGATGCCCACAGCGAGGGTGGCCTCCTGGGCTCCCCGGACTTAAGACTCCAACTCTGGGGGAGCAATGCTGGAGCCGAGGGTGGAGTGGGGCCCCGGAGACACCCTCAGGACAGAGGGCAGGAGGAGAGGGTACACAACCAGCTCTCCACCCCTGGAACTCTGGGCTTTGCAGGATTCAAAGGAGCATTGTTCTTGCCCCTGAGACCAGAGGACCAGAAGGAACTACACTTTCCCAGGAGTGACCACTAGGGTCCCTAGATCCACTTCCCCTGGAGACACGTCTTCTTGGGGAATGGGACATGGAGCAGAGATCAGAGAGAAAACCAAAGTGTGAACGTGCACAGGGAAGGAAGAGCAGGAAAGCCTCTGCAGACCAGCACTGGGTCCAGGACCAAGGACAAGGTGCAGGGAGGGGTGGGGACCAGGACCAAGGACAGGGACAAGGTGCAGGGCGGGGTGGGGACCAGGACCAAGGACAGGGACAAGGTGCAGGGAGGGGTGGGGGCCAAGACCAAGGACAGGGGTGGGGACCAGGACCAAGGACAGGGAGAGGGTGCAGGGAGTGGTGGGGGCCAAGACCAAGGACAGGGGTGGGGTGGAGGAGGGGTGGGGACCAGGACAAGGACAGGGGTGGGGTGGGGGAGGGGTGGGGACCAAGACCAAGGACAGGGGTGGGGACCAGGACCAAGGACAGGGACAGGGTGCAGGGAGGGGTGGGGACCAAGACCAAGGACAGGGGTGGGGTGGAGGAGGGGTGGGGACCAAGACCAAGGACAGGGGTGGGGACCAGGACCAAGGACAGGGACAGGGTGCAGGGAGGGGTGGGACCAAGACCAAGGACAGGGGTGGGGGTGGGGGAAGGAGTGGGGGGAGGGGTGGGGACCAGGACCAAGGACAGGAGTGGGGGGAAGGTGGAAGTACAGGACCAAGGATAGGTGCGGGGGTGGGGAGGGCAAGGATGGTGGCTATGGTGGGCAAGGATGCAGCCCAGGCCTCTAGCAAGTGGGGAACTGGGATGCTGGCAGGTAGCAGAAGTAGGGTCGGGACATGCAGGGCTCTGGTGGGAGCAGGGATGTAGGGGGAATGTGGCCGCCTTGAAGGTACAGTTGAGCACCAACACCAAGAACTGCCCGTGTCCAGGGCAGCTGGGCTCCTCAGAGGAAGACCCATGAAAACCCAGAGACTCTGACAGGAGATTTCCCAACTCGTGAGCAAACTAACCCAGGAACACTTGCCAATCTAACACCCACTAAGTGGCCACGGGATCGACATGGAGAGAAGTCTGAAGGGATGAGGAATTCAGCCTGGATGCAGGGGCCAACTGTGGCCCATGGCCTGCCTCCCTGCACTCTGCTTGTGCAGGGGGTATGGGCCACGTGAGGACGGGCTGGCCCCCCGGGAAGCCCCCCCATTCTGAATCACAGGTGTTCCCACAGAGGACCCCAGCCCTGGCTTCCTAGGGAAGCTGCTCAGGGAAAAGCACCACCTGGTCTGAGTGTTCTCTGCAGAACTGGTACAAAGCGCAAAACACAGTGAAAACCAAAATCTACCAAGATGCTTTTAAGATGAACAATTAAGGTCCTTTCCAGAGAACTCAGCAGGTCTCCCTTAGGCCAAAGGTCTTTCTTATACCGTCCTTTACAACCCAGCCCCGAGGGTTAACAGCGCATCACACCCCAGCCCGGGTGGGGAGAGGCAGGATGCCCTCTGCGGGACCCTGGGTAGCATCAGTGCCAACAGCCTCACCCTCGAGGGAGGGCCAGAGGAGAGATGCTTGGGGCAGGGGCTCTGGGCATCAGGGAGTATTGCTGGTGACTCTGGAAGGCAAAGGGGTGGGGACAAGAAATGGGGGGAGGGGCGGAGACTGGGGGCTCACCACTCCTGCAGAAAAGCGAGCCGAGGAAGGACAGGGCTGGAGGGGAGGAGGGGCCCGGCTGCTGTTACACATCATGGTCACCCCTGCTGCCACATCCCCAACCAGGCTGCAGGCCAGGGCCCAAAGAGGGGCACCTCTGAGCCCCCCAGAGCTATTTTCAGGGCAGCCACGTCTCCCAGATAAACGACACCTGATGCACTGGTGCTGCAAAGTCAGGGTCATGCTTTGGCCAGAAACGGGGAGAAGAGAGCCCCCCGCCTGCTCAGTGCTGTCGTGCCTGTGCTGGCTTCACAGTGTCACCTCTGACTTTAAGGGGGCATCTGAGAACTGGCCCGTGGGCTGAGGGCCAGGGACTTTTACTTTACGTGGCTGCTGCTAAGTGAGGGTCCGCCTCTGGAACCAGTCATCGGAACATGACAACAGAGTAACTTACGCTTGGCATAGACATCTCGACAAGACACGCCCGTGATCTCCAGCTTCCGCAAGTTCTCACAAACGCCATACTCTGTAACAAGAAACAGTTGCTGGGAATTACAGTCAAGAAATCAGAAAGCAGCAGCAATAGCAAGACTAGGGGAGGGGGCGGGGTGGACATGCCTCAGCCTTGGCTGTGTTCTCTGAGCCTGACCCTTGTCCCACTGCAGAGGTTTTACGGGCCTTCTCCACACTCAGTCAACACCTCACTCACCGGTGAAGCCACTGTTCTATTTTTAGATGACACCACTCTGAATGAAACAGCAATCTGTACTGTCTATTCTGATAAGCTCTGGAAACCTAATCGCTCAAACCCACAACCAGACAACCAGCTCATGAACACAGTGAATGCTGTGCATTCCCATGGAAATAAGACCATCACTGGTGTCAGGGTTCCACAAAGGCCCCAGACCCCGGTGTGGCTACTGACTCTGAAGTGAAGACACAGCTGGGGCTGCCCAGGGTAGCCTTGAAGCAAAACCCTATACCACCTTCATGATAGCACTCTCCCCCACCTCAGGCAGGGCCCCCCAGCTCAGAGAGGTTGGTGACTCAGCAGTCCTTCCAGAAGGCCAGCAAAGGGCTGTCCACCTCGTCACACCATGGCCCCTCCCCCTGCCAAGGCCTGGTCTTTTCAGTGGAACGTCTAGCATCAACCCAATGCTTCTATGGCTGCGAGGATTTTGACAATGTCCAAGCCAAGCTCAAGATGCAGACAGTGAAGCAACCACTTGGGGCAAGGCGGTCACCACCTGGCAACCTCCCTGAGCCTGGGCCTGTCTCCCTGCCTCCCCTGCTGACGAACAGCCCATGGCCTGCCTCGTGATCACACAAAAGCACACATGCTACCCTCCTACCAAGAAGAATATGGACTCCACTCCAGAGAGTCATGCAAGTCACAAGAACTTGTCAGGAACTTGTTAGTGAAACATGCTGTATGTGACCTGGGGCAGGGGTGACACTTGCATGTCACATGAGCCACCAGCAACCAAGAGGCCCCAAACCCTCTCAGACCACGTGGGGGACCAGCTGGAAGGGCCACTTCCACCCTGGCCAGCGGTCGAGCTGGAGTGGGTCTGCCCACACTTTTGAGAAGAGCTCGGCCCCACACCAGACAGCCTTCATGAGTTCCCACCACGGCCACGCAGCCGCCTGACAACCACGGGGCTGTCACCACCTTGGGTGATCCCCATAAACAGTGCCCTTCCCTTGCATCAATGTCAGTGCACTCAAACACTGTCACCACACGAGACCGGAGCCTGGGTCTGTTTGCTGTGTGGTTCTGAAAGGACAGCTCCTCCCCCTCGGTTCCAGCAGCAACCAGTGCACGTGGTCAACTAGACCCGCCTGTTAATGCCTCGCAGACACGATGGACATGATGGTTTGGGAGCCCATTAGGGGGCAGGGGGTGGGAATCTTTCTCCTCTGAACTGTGCACTTTTTAAAAATAATTTATTCTCTCATTTATTCTTTTATTTTTTTATTGAAGGATAATTGCTTTACAGAATTTTGTTGTTTCTGTCAAACCCCAACCTGAATCAGTCACACGTATACATATACCCCCTCCCTTTTGAACTTCCCTCCCATCTCCCTCCCGATCTCACTTCTCTAGGTTGATACAGAGCCCCTGTTTGAGTTTCTTAGCCATACAGCAAATTCCCGTTGCACTTTTGTGATACACGCGGATACTGCCAGTCAGATGCAGGGCACAGACCAGAGACGCGCCCGCACGTGCTCTGGAAGCCTGTATCTCGCAGAGGCATCAGTGCCACCCCACATGCACCTCCTGGGGCCGAGTCGCTAAAGGCGGGCAACCTGATCTGTGGTTTTCGTGTCTGAGTCCAGCAATCGTCCAACCTGAGAGAAACAATGCACTGCCTCCCAGCAACGGCTCGAACTTTGGATGACTGAAACACTGATTCTCTCTGCACAACGTGTCAAGAAAAGGCACTGTTAATATCACCCAGGAGAAGAACCTGCATGAGCAGACAAACCAGCCACAGAAAAGCCCACCAACAATCAGAAGGAAAGCAAAGGTATGACACGGTGCTAACAAATATGGCAATGCTCAGTGAGTTTTCTTCAACGTTCCCCAAACATAATATATTCACCAAAGCAGAACAATGTCACTGTGACCCAAATGTTCCTGCAAGAAATGTTTGGTATTTTCCACATGATGGGAAAGGCTTTTTTTTTTTTTTTAAAGTAGTGGCTAGGAATGATTCCACCTCCTCTGATTGTTCTGTAAACCTTTCCATAAGTCACTGGGGAAATGCCATAAAGTAGCGTTAAGGCCAGTGTACCTACACCACCACGGAGCCTCCCTCTCAGAAAAACTCATCCTCCTGCCCAAGATGGTTACAGTTAGCACACCAAACCATGCTGCCCACAGCTGCTTTCTAATTCCCAGCAATTCAAAAAGTTTCCTTGCTAAACTAGTACATCAGGCAGCTTGTGAAAGTCTTTTTTGAAAGTGTCTACTCTAAAACCAGCAACACAGTCTAAAAACAAAACAAAACAAAAAAAGGTTGGGAAGGGGGAGAAAAATGGCTGGCTGAGCTAGACTTGAGGAAATTTAAATTAAACATAGAATCCAGCTATTACCCTATTTCTAGTACATTCTCAAAAGAGATGAAAGTAGACACAGAGATGTGTATTCACCCTTGCTCACAGCAGCACTGTTCACAACAGCCAAGAAGTGGGGCCAACCCCAGTGTCCACTGACAGATGATGGAGAAACAAAACAGGTCCATCCTCACAGCGGGATATTCAGTTCAGTTCAGTTCAGTTCAGTTCAATTCAGTTCAGTCACTCAGTTGTGTCCGACTCTGCAACCCCATGAATTGCAGCACGCCAGGCCTCCCTGTCCATCACCATCTCCCGGAGTTCACTCAGACTCATGTCCATCGAGTCAGTGATGCCATCCAACCATCTCATCCTCTGTCATCCCCTTCTCCTCCTGCCCCAATCCCTACCAGCATCAGGGTCTTTTCCAATGTGTCAACTCTTCACATGAGGTGGCCAAAGTACTGGAGTTTCAGCTTTAGCATCATTCCTTCCAAAGAAATCCCAGGGCTGATATCCTTCAGAATGGACTGGTTGGATCTCCTTGCAGTCCAAGGGACTCTTAAGAGTCTTCTCCAACACCACAGTTCGAAAGCATCAATTCTTTGGCACTCAACTTTCTTCACAGTCCAACTCTCACATCCATACATGACCAGTGGAAAAACCATAGCCTTAACTAGACAGACCTTTGTTGGCAAAGTAATGTCTCTGCTTTTTAATATGCTATCTAGGTTGGTCATAACTTTTCTTCCAAGGAGTATGCGTCTTTTAATTTCATGGCTGCAGTCACCATCTGCAGTGATTTTGGAGCCCCAAGAAATAAAGTCTGACTCTGTTTCGACTGTTTCCCCATCTATTTACCATGAAGTGATGGGACTGGATGCCATGATCTTTGTTTCCTGAATGTTGAGCTATAAGCCAACTTTTTCGCTCTCCTCTTTCACTTTCATCAAGAGGCTTTTTAGTTCCTCTTCACTTTCTGCCATAAGGGTGGTGTCATCTGCATATCTGAGGTTATTGATATTTCTCCCGGCAATCTTGATTCCAGCTTGTGCTTCTTCCAGCCCAACATTTCTCATGATGTACTCTGCATAGAAGTTAAATAAGCAGGGTGACAATATACAGCCTTGACGTACTCCTTGTCCTATTTGGAACCAGTCTGTTGTTCCATGTCCAGTTCTAACTGTTGCTTCCTGACCTGCATATAGCTTTCTCAGGAGGCAGGTCAGGTGGTCTGGTATTTTCATCTCTTTTAGAATTTTCCACAGTTTATTGTGATCCACATAGTCAAAGACTTTGGCATAGTCAATAAAGCAGAAATAGATGTTTTTCTGGAACTCTCTTGCTTTTTCGATGATCCACCAGATCTTGGCAATTTGATCTCTAGTTCCTCTGCCTTTTCTAAAACCAGCTTGAACATCTGGAAGTTCACGGTTCACATATTACTGAAGCCTGGCTTGGAGAATTTTGAGCATTACTTTACTAGCGTGTGAGATGAGTACAATTGTACGGTAGTTTGAGCATTGTTTGGCATTGCCTTTCTTTGGGATTGGAATGAAAACTGACCTTTTCCAGTCCTGTGGCCACTGCTGAGTTTTCCAAATTTGCTGGCATATTGAGTGCAGCACTTTCACAGCATCATCCTTCAGGATTTGAAACAGCTCAACTGGAATTCCATCACCTCTACTAGCTTTGTTCATAGTGATGCTTTCTAAGGCCCACTTGACTTCACATTCCAGGATGTCTGGCTCTAGGTGAGTAATCACACCATCGTGATTATCTTGGTCGTGAAGATCTTTTTTGTACAGTTCTTCTGTGTATTCTTGCCACCTCTCCTTAATATCTTCTGCTTCTGTTTGGTCCAGACCATTGCTGTCCTTTATTGAGCCCATCTTTGCATGAAATGTTCCCTTGGTATCTCTTATTTTCTTGACGAGATTTCTAGTCTTTCCTGTTCTGTTGTTTTCCTCTATTTCTTTGCATTGATCGCTGAGGAAGGCTTTCTTACCTATTACTCAGCCTTAAAAAGGAAGAGAGGCAGACACCCGACACAGCCTGGCTGAACCTTGAGGACGCTGTGCTGAGTGAGATGAGCCCATAGCAAAAGGGCAGCATTGTATGGTACCACTGATACAAAGTCCCCAGAGCAGCCCGATTCATAGAAACAGAGGTAGAAATGGAGGGTGCCAGGCGCTGGGGGAGGGGAAACGGGGTGTTACTGTGTCACGGGGACTGAGCATCCGCTGGGCAAGATGGAAGAGTTCTGGCCATGGTGGTGATAGCTGCACAGCCACATGAATGCATGTAATGCCGCTGAACTACCCACTTCAAAAAGGTCAAAGTGGTACATTTCACTTTGTGTATACCACAATTTAAAAAAGAATTAAATTGCCACTTCCAAATATTCCAACCAGGAAATTTCCAAAAATCTGTTTAACGCATGTTTCAGCAAGAGGGAAAAACAGGCCCGGAATCTGGGCTGAGTTAACACTGAAGCTGCATCCTCCTGTGACCCGACCACCAGGGGCTCTCGGCCCTCCTCACTCACTTCCCGTCCAGTGAGGTGCCTCCCTGTCTGGGTTTTACCCAAGCCCCCCACCACAGATGTGTTTCTTAATGTGCAGGAGGTCTTTTCTGTCTCCACGGGTGGTGACAGATGATAGTTTCCTCCTTCTCTGTTTTCCACTCTCTCACCTCTACAGGAGAACCCGAGGGTCACATGCTACTTCCCAAGACCCTGGAAGAAAAGACAGAGGTGAACAGAGCTGGCACCTGTGCCTGCCATGGCTAGGACGTGCAGGCACTCTGTGTCAGAATCAAAAGTGACAAAGTTAGCGACATCCTTCTACGGGCTGCACCAGTCCTGGAGTCCGCAGTTACAAGGCACTCAGCCCATGCTCCAATAAAGGCCACTCAGGAGGGCTCTGCCACGCTGGATGGCCACAGAGCCAGGACCAGCTCTGACGCAAGCGAGGGGCACATGGGATGAGAGTGGGAACAGGGGGGCATCCTGCTGCTCCAGAGATGGGGGTGGGGGTCCAGGGCAACGCAGGAGCACTGCACAGGCAGCAAAGCGCCCAGATGGGGCGACCTGTGGGTGGAGCCGGCAGAGACACACCTGGAGGCACAGGTGGGGCTCCAATGTGGAGGCCACTGCACTGCCAGGCAAGGCAAAGGCAGAAGAAAGGCCAGGGGGGCCCAGCCGTGGCCCCCAGGAAGCAGCAGTGGGAGGAAGGCGGCTGGGGGAAGGCAGCTGGGGGAATGCGGCTGGGTTGTCTCTCACCTGCTGTAAACTCAGTTCCCCAAATAAAACCAAAAGGTAATATTGATTGGAAATGTAGTTCATTTTTCTTTGCACTAGATTAGGGGATAATTATAACCCTTAATAAAGTATGGTTGGAATTTCTGAGGCTGAAAAAGGAGGCAGAGGCAGAGATGGGAGCTGGTAGAGCAGAGGGGGTCCATCAGGCTTGGGGGGGGGGGTGTTTCAGGCAACTGGCTTTCAGGCCTCCTGCTCTGAGGACACCCCTCCAACAGCAGAACAGGGGTTCCAAACTCCTGTGTGTCCCCCAGCTAGCTGCTTTTCTTAGCTGTTACTGTAACTGCATGAAATGCCTTTTTTTAAAAAAAAATAATAATAATGTAGCAGATCTGGAAAAGCACTTTGCAGCCAGCTCATCTCAGGATCGGAGGAGGCAATGGCACCCCACCCCAGTACTCTTGCCTGGCAAATCCCATGGACAGAGGAGCCTGGTGGGCTGCTGTCCACGGGGTCGCTGAGGGTCGGACAGGACTGAGCGACTTCACTTTTACTTTTCACTTTCACTTTTCACTTTCATGCATTGGAGAAGGAAATGGCAACCCACTCCAGTATTCTTGCCTGGAGAATCCCAGGGACGGCGGAGCCTGGTGGGCTGCCGTCTATGGGGTCACACGGAGTCGGACACGACTGAAGCGACGCAGAAGCAGCAGCATCTCAGGATGGACGAATGTAAAAACCAAACCTAGATGCAGCCCATGGGCATTTCCTATTAAACACTTAGAATATTCAGGCTGCTAAGCAAACAATTCCCCAGGACAGCTGATACCACCTACACAGTCAATGAGACTTCTTCCCAACCAGCTCCACCTCTGCAAAGATGAACAGCCTCAGTGCCAACAGAAGCCTCGCCCTTCCAGCCAGAAGATGCTGACCCTGATCAGCTCCATGACGGGCACCCACTGGCCAAGGGAGCCCCACTCCCACTGAGGCCCATTTGTCATTCTTAAGACACTTCTTCCTGCTACACGCACCCCTGCTGGGTCTCACCACCCATTCCTGAGACCGGGGGTAAGCAGGAGTCTGACTCTGCCATCACGTCTCCCCAGACCTCCTCTCAGATTTCAGATACTCCTCGACACCCCACTAATATTCAGCAAGCAGGCCTGCTGGCTACTCCGGGTTCCTCCCCTGCCCATCACCACGGGGCAAACAGTGAGGGCATCACTGGCAAAGGATGCGGACTCATGAGTGAGAACCCAGGCCACCTCCTGGACCAGTCCTGGGCTTCTCAGAGGACAGTGGTTCCTCCAAAGTCCCAAAGACACACTCCTTCCAGCCAGAAAGACAAACCAAGATCCTCAACTGCATTACGTAACCACTCTGTAAACACAGCGAAACAGTGAATACAGCCCAGCAGTTCTTCCTGGCAAGGCACCCATGTTTGTCCAGTTAAACATGGCCAAGGGGGAATCTTGGCTTAGCACTTCCTGGGGGCCAGACACGCTTCCTATCTTGCTGCTCTGAGGCTAGCGATGTCCGCTAAGAGGAAGCATCTCCTGTACCCCTCCTACTCCGCTAACTGGAAGGATTAGGTTTCTCTGTGGAGCAGCATACGTGATGCAACTCCCAAAAATAAAGAGCCTGTAGTCCTGTCACTGAGCAAAGCAGGACAGGATAAGAGCTTCCCTCCAGTTCTGGGACCCTGCTGTGTGTCCAGGAGGCGATCTGGCTTCCTCTTCTCCTGGTTGGGACAGGGATGCTCCTACTACCTGGACAGTCTGTTTATATACCACCACCCACCCCATACCCCCCAAACAACCAGGCTGAACAGGGATTGCTTAACGAGAACCATAAAATATTCCCAAAGCCAACAACCTGCCCACTTCACCTCCTCTCTGGATGATCCTTCCAGGCTCAGCCATGTTTATCAAAAGCCACAGTATTCACATTTCACGTCAGCATACCAAACAGAACAGAAATAGTGTTTTCTCCTGTATGCAAATACAAAATTGAATACTACTTTTGATTTTCCCATTTCTGTCATACAGCTCAAACATTATGGGAAAAGGATATTTCTAATTATGATGGAATTTCAGCCCACCTTAGACTTACAACTGATCCAAATATTATACAAATATTATTCCAGGGGTCACTGAGGCACTTACCATCAAGAAAAGAAATGGGCAAACTATATACTATAAAGTTGAAACCTGACTTTATGTCTGTTGTGTCTTTACGTGTGAGCATTTCCTTTGTTTCTAAATATATCTTTTGCTATTATTTGAATGTTCTGAGTTGGAATCACAGTCTGAATTTTCTAGACGCATTAGCCTCAGGTAGACCTTACAAAGTGCTGCAGAGATGAACCGTGTTAAAAATGGCCAGCGTTTCAAAATTCACCAACTAAACAGTGAAGTATTAACCAAGAAAAGCCTCGTCAGGGTCAAAGGCAAAGAATGGACTTGGCTTCTGCCCTATGCTCTGAGAAATGACGGCTTATTTATAGCCCCACAAGCAAGTAACTGCAGGAGGCCTGGAGCCAAAGGGGTGATGCATCAAAACACGGCTGGGGGTGGGGGTGGGGGTGCGGGGGTTGGAAACGGGGAGAGGTGGAACCCAGCTCACAGCCAACCCCGTGCCGCCCTGCAGGCCAGAGCGGCTCTGCTTTCCCAGAAGAGGGGAAATATCACTTATTTGGTGCACTTGCCCCAAAAACAGAAGCACCTATCTGGCTTCTGAGTAGCAACTTTCTTTCGCCTGCCCAAAGAAACTATGTAATCCAACAGCTCCATTAGGCAGGGGGCTCAGAAAACCAAATTCTATAAAAACTACTGATTTATTCTTGCTGATTTACTATTGCTAGGACACTGAAAAACACTCGCACCAGCACTGGAAACAGCCACCTCCCTCTCAGTTTCTAGGGTCCCTCCCCCACCACCCTCCACCTGCCCCAAAGTCATCCTCTCATTTTAAAAAGAGCCCCTGTTTCGCATGTCTTGCCCACAGCCCAAAACTCTTAGAAGCAAGAAAACACAGGGGTAAGAAAAAAAATGTTTTTAAACGAAACACAGGTGTGCAGCACCCTCTTCCCCAGATTGCTTGTCTTCTCCTCTGGGAAAACTGATTATTAAAACACAGAAAGCAAAGGTACAAACACTGAGCAGCAAACATGCACACTCACTAACGCCTCACTCGTCCTCCCAGGACACTAACAAGTGTCAGGGTTGGACCTGGGGCTTCAGAGCCAGGAACTCCGGTAGGCTGCGACTACCCAGCTCCTGCTCACCAAGGCTGGGATCGCTTTGGTTTTTGCCTCTGTGCACACAACTTTGACCCTATCTCCCACCACAACCAAATGTCTAGTTCAGGATGGAAGATGTTTAGGGGCTCAGAGAAATGAGACTTGTCTCTCACACCACTATTCTTATACATATTCCAGTTGTAATTAGACTAACCCTATGGGATGCCTATTAATGCTACATGGGACTGCCAACCATCCAATGTTGGACCCAGATGAACTGGAAGTTAAAGTTACCAGAACAAACAAGTGAAACTGAAGACCTGGCTGTTGACAACCTCCATAACCTCGGGATGACAATCATTATTTAAACCGAAAGCTACCAGTACATAACTTTGATTAACGCTGTAACTTTTGCAAAAGCGACTATAAGTGAAGTTTGAAAGTAAAGGACTATTGACTATAAGAAAATGTTTTGCATATTATTAAACAGAAATCGATCCAGATTAAATAAAACCTGCAAATCAATAATAAAAAGAATAACACTGGGGGAAAGGGGCAAAGATTAAGGATACACGAATAAGAGAAAACAAAGAGTGCCAATAATTCTGTTTTTTTAATGCGCATCTTCATGAGTTATCAGCCATCTGCAAATTAAATGAGATGCTGTTTCTCACCCAGATTGGCACAGATTTTTAGAAACAAATGGTTCAAACCAGAAAAAATTTAGGGGATGCTGGATTAAATGACATAACGAACCCAGACCACAAAGGCAGCTCTGTGATGAGCACAGAGCACTCCTGTTACCTTCAGTGTCTTGCCTGTGCATGCCTCGTGACAGGTGTGCAAAAAGGAAAACACACCTGTTAATATCTGGAGTGAAAAATCACCGCCCCCCCCCACCCTCCCCACCCTGGCAAGATAACTGGCCAGTTTCCAGCAAAACTATGAAACTCATAGCCCACTACCCCAGCAATACCAGTTCTGGATATATTCCTCAGAGAAATTATCAAATTTAACTGCATCCAAGGAAACATATGAGCTCGTTCACTATCACACTGTGTGCAGTGAGAAAAATAAAAATGAGCAAAGGACCACACACGGCCTCTCCAAATTATGAACCGCCACACAGTGCTCAAGAAGCCAGAACCAGATTGAAATGTATTAACATGGACAGAATTTAAAAACACAAGTTGACAGATGCATAATACTCACGGATAATATATTTCTGAACTAAAGCACTATAATACAATGTTGGGGATGTTACAGGTGTATGTATATACAAGTAAACTCGACCCACAAGCGTGGCTGCTTCTTGAGAGTGGGAAAGACAAGGCTGATCTGGAGGGATTTGAGAGCTGGCTAGAAGGCTTTCTTTTTAAAAAAAAAAAAAAAAAGGAGAAAAATCAAAGGCAAATATGATAGAAGACTTAACTGTTATTTACTGGGGATGACTAAGAAGGCGTCTGCTTTACCATGTTTGTCTTTCATTTTTTTAATTTCTCAGAGTGAAAACTCTCCCAGCTGCCAGGCCACCTTGGTGAAGAGGAGGCCTTGACCCAGCTGTCAACGGTGTCTGCTGTCCCCAGAGAGCTGCACTGAGAGGCACAAAAGCAGGCAAGGAAAGGCTAGTCATCCTCCATCTGCCCTCACACCTTTCTACATCTTCAGGAGGACTTTTCATATTTCCACTAGAAGTTGTAAGAACCTGTCCTGAGCTGTACCTCTGGTTAATTTTACCCTGTGGCACACCTCTGAGCTTTCTGATCACACGCAAGTCTTGTTAGCCTCTGTTCCTACATATCTTACAGTTTCCCCAGAGACAACCCCCTGGAGACCACCACACAGGTTTGGCTGACTGATGGAGAAACTCACAACGCTCAAAGCAACATCTGTGACAAATCTGGGATTCACAAGGGTACAAAATGCAAAACAAACCAAACGAAAAGGTGGAATTCTCTTTGCCTCTGAAAGAGGTGAAATTAAAATGGCCGTGAAGCATCATCACCAGTTAGGGTGTGAGGGCTTCATCTGTTATCATCTCATTTTACCCTCAAAGTCACCCTATGGGGGCAGCACTTCCCAGTAACAGTTGGGCCAGGGAAGCAGCGTGTCCAGGATCTCAGCAGATAAACAGACCAGGATCTCAGCAGATAAACAGAGTCTAGTCACCGACGACCAATCCTGACCAATCCTGAGGGCTGACCACTGAGCTTTATGGTAGAAAGATGATGAACTGACTGACCTCCCTCTGGAGAGGATTCAGAGAAAGAGGCCATCTCGTGAGGTCTTCCTGGGGGTGTAAATACCAACAGCTGGGCAATGAGTTGTAAGGTGTTATCAAGATGCACAGCCTCCCTGCTGCCCACAACCCCACTTTGGAAAGTTACACCCCAAGAAGATAGTCTCAGAAGTTCTAAAAGGTACATGTAAGTCCCATCAATTCCTATAAAATGCACAAGGCAGTCTCGATGGCACAAGGAAAAACTGCAAGCTTAAAAGTCTAACAGTAAAGGACTAGCCTGTGGCATACACAGGCAGTGGAACACTATGAAGTTTTTTATACTGAATCTTCTATGAGATCATAAATGATACGGTCCCATTTACGGAAAAATGTGTACATGACTCCACATGTGCATACGGTGAGACGTTTCCCAAAATTTTAAGAGTGGCTCATCTTTGATAGCAAAGACCTCTGATGATTTTTTACTTTTTTCCCTTTTTGTCCTTCATTGTTTGGTTTTTCTTCTTACCTATCCTTTTTACCGAAACTCTAGAGTTTAGTGAACAGCAGAGATCTGTCAACGTTTAAATGAATACAGAGCCCTGAACTCTGGGTTAAGTAAAGCTGTTTTCAGGGGATTTGTTACAAAACTATTCACCACCCTCACTTCGGACATCAGCATCCCTTGAGCGGGGCATAAGCGCCCTCCAGCAATGCCTGCCTCACAACCCACCGCTTCACAGACCAGGTCCTCGCCCTCGAGACCGTCCAAACCCTCGGGCTCCCCTAACTATTCAAGTTCACCCTCATCGATCTCGTCAGCTTCGCCCCCAGGGGCCGGGAACCGAGAAGGGTGTCACAGACGTCAGCTAGTTCCCCGGCCTAAACCCAGCCCCAGCTCGCGTCGCTGCCCTCGGCGTCCTGGCCCCCGTAGCTGGGGGACCCCCTCACCCCTCTCTGAGCACCCCATGAACTCCGCCGCGCCCGGAACCCGCGCCCGCATCTGTGGCAGCGGCCCCCGGGGTCACAGCAGCACCCGGTGGCTGGGACCTTCCGCCAGGGATCCTTGTTCGTTGGCAACTGCCCTTCCAGAGCTGGTGGGGACCCCACCCTAGCCCCTCCCAGTCAAGCCCCCTGGGGCCCAGGCCCCGCCCCGGCGCACTCACCCTCCCGGCAGCGCCGCCTCCAGATGGTGTCAGTGTGCAGAATGCGTCGGAACTTGGTGCAGACCTGGGCCAGGCTGGGCAGGTCGGTGCCGGGCAGCGACGCGAAGATCTCCACCAGCAGCTCGGGCGGCAGCTCCAGCAGCGAGCATCGCGGGGGCGACGAGGGGCCCGCGCTCCGGTCGTCCCCCGCCCCGGACAGCGCCGCCGAGCCCGCCTCGATGAGCTCCTCCTCGGGGTCCGTGTCCGGTTCGCTGTCGGCCGCTGCGGTCTCGGCCGGGCCCCGGCGCTGCTGGCGGCGCCGGCATCCCCGCGACGGGCCCACGCCGCAGAGGCGAGCGCACACCGCCATGCCGGCGACTGACGGCCGCCGCGCCGCCGCCGCCAGTGCGCACGCGCCGCCCGAGAGCAGAGCCCCGCCCGCCCGGCCGGAGAGCCAGGCCCCTCCACGCCGCGCCACGCCCCTCCAGGGAGCCTTATTCCCGCCCCTCCAAGGAGCTTTATCCCCGCCCCCAGAAACGCGGAGTCCCGCCCCCCTGGGGAGCGGAGCACCACCCCTGGGAGAGCCCTGCCTCGCCACGCCCCGTCAGAGAGCCAAGCCCCGCCCCAGGGAACCAAGGCACGCCCCTGGGGTTTGAGGCCCCGCCCCGCCTGACAGCTAAGCCACGCCTCTAGTACGTTGCCGACGTCCCTGTCTGGGGCTTGGCCACGCCCACTAGGGGGGACCCGAAGAGTCTTGGGCTCACGTGGCCGGAAAGCCCCTCGCCTCGACCGCCCTTCAGGGTTCATTAGGTCCCTCTTCTCGCAGCCCCACCCGTCCCAGGCGGCCCCGGCCTCCGCTCACCTGAGGACTGCGGGCCTCCCGTCGCGAGCGCGGACAGAGCACGGGAAAGGAATGTCACCGACAAACGCACGACGGCCGCCCCTTCCCGACTGAGCGCACACGACGGGGTAGACAGTAGATGGCGTGCTGCCGGTTGTGAGGGCCGAACTCACCACCTCCTGAGTACGGGACTGGAGCTCTCCCAGAGGTCACTCTGAAGACCCTACGAGGGACCCCCCCCCCCACCTCGCCCTCGGAGAATGCCTCGGGAAGGCCCGAAGGCCCCTTCCAGAGCTCCCCCCAAGGATCCCCAAAGAACCCCCTGGGAAGACCCAGAGGACCCCCAGGGAAACCGGAGGACCCCCTCTCTCGAGGACCCTCTGGGAAGGCCTCAAGGAGCCCCCAAGAATCCCCCTGAAGATCCCCAAAGAACCATCCAGGGAAGCCCGAGGACACCCCCACAGGATCGTCCCAGGAGGGCCCCTAAAAAGACCCCTGGGAATTCCAAGAACTCTCCAGAAAGGCTCTGAGGACCCTCTGGAGAATCCTCCAAAAAGGCCTGGAAGAGAGTCCTCCTACAACTCCCCCATGAAGGCTCAGAGGATACCAGCCTCGGACCCTTCAGGAGGAGCCCTCTTAAAACCCTCAGGACCTCTAAAACCCCCGTGAGCACCCTTCCATGAAGAACCTCCCAGGATAGCCCAGAGAACACTCTTCTGAGGACCTCCCGGGAAGGCCTGGAAGAACTCCCCGCAGGATCCCAAGAACCCCACCAAAAGTTTCAAAGGACCCCAGTGTACACCTCAAGGATCCCCCCTGTGAGAACAATTCAGGATGCGCACGAGGATAACCACGCCACATCTCCCCATGACCCAGAAGGGTCATATAAGGTGTGATTAGGGGAACAACACAAACTTATAGCACCTGGAACTAGTTAAGCCAAGTCGGACCCTAAATTATGCCTTTCTTTTATTTAAAAACTGACATTCACTTATTTCTACCCTGATTGCAATGAAAAGGGGAAATCACACTAGGTGGGTAGTCTGTATGATCTTCAGTTCAGTTCAGTTCATTTCAGTCGCTCAGTCGTGTCTGACTCTGCTACCCCATGGACTGCAGCACACCAGGCCTCCTTGTCCATCACCAACTCCTGGAGTTTACTCAAATTCATATCCATCCAGTCAGTGACACCATCCAACCATCTCATCCTGTTGGCCCCTTCTCCCACCTTCGATCTTTCCCAGCATCAGGGTCTTTTCAAATGAAATGGGTATATCTTTCCTTTTCTCCTTTGCTTTTCACTTCTCTTCTTTTCACAGCTATTTGTAAGGCCTCCTCAGACAACCATTTTGCCTTTTTGCATTTATTTTTCTTGATCACTGCCTCCTGTACAGTGTCATGAACCTCTGTCCATAGTTCTTCAGGCACTCTATCAGATCTATATGATCTTGCTGTGCCCTAATTACCTTGTTTACTGTGCTCTAGGGTACTGTGGGTTCTAGAGGGGAAGCCAGCTGGGGCCTGGGGCAGGGGTGAAAGACACAAAGCCTTCCTGTGACAGTGGCTTCCCCTTAAGCAGCACTAATAATAAGAAACTGTCATTTCCAGAGAGAAGGATGCGATTACGAGAGGAAGCAGACCTCTGCCTGGCTGGGCCCAACTCCTTTCTGGTCCAGACTGACGTCAATACCCTGAAGTGCTGGAGCAACTGCCCAGAGCCCATATGGAAGCTAAGAATCCACAGACCACCCCAGTGTTTCTGGTCAGCGCTGCTCTTTCTTCTCAGATTGAAAAATAACGACTCTACCAGTTCCCTGGGCCCAGCCTCCACAAGGTCCTGGCTCTTCACTACTTCCCTAAGGAGGTCTCCAAGCGGAAAAGACGGCTGCCTACCCCAGTCCACAGAATCCCATAAACAGGGAAGTGCATCTTGACAGAAGTAACAATGCTGGACTTCAAACCTTGACTATCTCAGCTCGGGGCAGTTGAAAAACAACTTGTGACTGCCTTCCCTGTATCTGGGTGTTTTTTCGAACTGCCCTCCAGCCTGTTATCAGAACTCACTTCCTGCAAATGGTAACACAGAAACAAAACAAGAGTCATGCTTCACTCACCTATTTAATATTAGTATTTAATGGCCCCATTGACTCCATATCACATCACACAGAGTGCTTCACAATCCAGGCCTAACCACCAGGTCTGGCAGCATCTCCTGTCTCCAAACATCTCTCAATGGGAGCCACCCAGTTCCTTAGTGGGAACGCACCATGCCTTGTCACATCCCTGCCCCTTATTCAAGCTGTCTCCTCTGCCAGGAAAACCTTCTTCCCAGTCTGTGCCAGTGAACAGTCACCCCTTCCACCTTGTCCTCAAATGGTACCCCTTCCAGGGATGTCCCTTTATTACTGCACCATCGTTTATTACAAACACTTGCTTCCTTTGGTAGCAGCCTCACTAGCTGTATCCTCTGTTACGTGATGGACATGCTAGCATGCATCATGTAATAGGCAAATGTGTACTGGCTAAATGTTGGTTGAGTGAAGAAGAACAAACTGCCTAGACGGCTACAAAGGGAGGAATGTAAACCAAACAGATTTAAAGAAGCCCTGTGGATCATCACCATCCCTATCCAAGCTAGGAAGTCTCTCAGCAAACAGAAATGCGTCAACTCATGTGATAAGTATTTACAGAATGCCTGACTAACCTACATGCTATGTTCTGCGTGGATCCATAGATTATAAAGCATGCACTTTGCTGCTGTATATTTCAATCTTTTTTTTTAATCTATCTACTCACTACTAGGTCCTATTAATAAAATATTCTTCTAGAAAAGTTTTAGGGTATATTAAAATGTACAAAATAATTTGGTTAAATTTCCATCTTTTGAAGAATGGTTAAACTATGTTCGTAATTTGATTTATGTATAATTCAGTTAAAGTGAAAGTGAAGTCGCTCAGTCGTGTCCCACTCTTTGCGACCCCATGGACTGTAGCCTACCAGGCTCCTCCCTCCATGGGATTCTCCAGGCAAGAGTACTGGAGTGGGTTGCCATTTCCTTCTCCAGGGGATCTTCCCGACCCAGGGATATGAACCCAGGTCTCCCTCATTCCAGGCAGACACTTTAACCTCTGAGCCACCACATTTTTGACAGCAGGAACAATAAAAGACTGTGTACAAGAACCCACAAAGATGTTAAAGGTTTGAATTTGTGCTGACCATTAGAACAGAAAGAAATGGATGACCATGAGGACTGTGGTAATCCATAATGGAGGAGAAGAACCAGGGGGGAAGGCTTAGGCTATTGCAGAAAACAATTACACATTGAACCCTGAAAGCTTTGTGTCCTTGAAGCTTTTACAGCCCGTTATGTAGAACTGGATCCTTTACAAAAAACACCAAAGAGGATACATTCATGCTAAAATGAAGGAAAATTAGATAGAAAAGATCTTTTTTAATGGAAATTTTTAAAAATTGTATACAATTTTAAAGGTTACTTTTTCTTGCAGTTATTACAAAATATTGGCTATATTCCCTGTGTTATACAGCACACCTCTGAGCCTATCTCACACCCAAAAGCTTGTGCCTCGCTCTCCCACTCCTGTGTTGCCACCTCCCATGGCAACCACTAGTCCTCTGTGTCTGTGAGTCTTCTTTGTGTTATATTCACTAGTTTGTTATAGTTTTATTTTTTTCCAAGAAAGCAAAGTGAGGATTTATTAAGTGAAAGTATGCTCACAGTGGGAGAGCAGGCAGACTCAGGTGAGTAGCTGCCTCACATTGTATTTTTTAGATTCCACATATAAGTTTGTGCCTCCCACTCCCCACCTCTCTTGTGCCCCTCCCTCACTTTCTCCACTGGTAACCACTAGTGTTTGTTCTCCGTGTTTGTAAAGTCTGCTTCCTTTTTGTTATATTCACTAGAGTTTGTGGTATTTTTTTGGATTCAACATATTAGTGATATCATACACTATTTGTCTTTCTCTCTCTGGCTTATTTCACTAAGCATTATGTCCTCCAAGTCCATCCATGTTGCTGCAAATGGCAAAAATTTTGTTCATTTTTATGGCTGATTGTATGTGCATATGTACATCAGATTTTTACCCATTCGTCTGTTGATGAATGTTGTTGACACTTAAGTTGCTTTTATATCTCAGCAATGGTAAATAATGCTGATATGAGCATTGGGGTATGTGTATTGATATCTTTTTTAATTAGTGGGGTTTTTTCAGATATATATACAGGAGTGGAATTTCTGGGTCACATGGTAGTTCTGAATATCCATTGGAAGGACTGATGCTGAAGCTGAAGCTCCAATACTTTGGCCACCTGATGTGAAGAACTGACTCATTGGAAAAGACCCTGATGCTGAGAAAGATTTAAGACAGGAAGAGAAGGGGATGACAGAAGATGAGATGGTTGGATGGCATTACCAACTTGATGGATATGAGTTTGAGCAGGCTCTAGGAACTGGTGATGAGCAGGGAAGCCTGGCATGCTGCAGTCCGTGGAGTGACAAAGAGTCAGACACGACTGAACTGATGGCAGTTCTGTTTTTAATCTTTTGAGAAAGTTCCATACCATTTTCCACAGCAGTTGTACCAACAGATCATTTGTTTTACCAAATGACTACATGCTCCCAATACATTCCCTCTTGGGATTACAAGAGGGAACTCTTTGTTAGTGAAAACTGTTATCTAAGGAAATTAGTTTGAGCATTCTTTGGCACTGCCTTTCTTTGGGATTGGAATGAAAACTGACCTTTTCCAGTCCTGTGGCCACTGCTGAGTTTTCCAAATTTGCTGGCATATTGAGTGCAGCACTTTCACAGCGTCATCTTTCAGGATTTGAACGAGCTCAACTGGAATTCCATCACCTCCACTAGCTTTGTTCGTAGTGATGTTTTCTAAGGCCCACTTGACCTCACATTCCAGGATGTCTGGCTCTAGATGAGTGATCACACCATCGTGATTATCCGGGTCATGAAGATCTTTTTTGTACAGTTCTTCTGTGTATTCTTGCCACCTCTTCTTAATATCTTCTGCTTCTGTTAGGTCCAGACCATTGCTGTCCTTTATCGAGCCCATCTTTGCATGAAATGTTCCCTTGGTATCTCTAATTTTCTTGAAGAGATCTCTAGTCTTTCCCATTCTGTTGTTTTCCTCTGTTTCTTTGCATTGATTGCTGAAGAAGGCTTTCTTATCTCTTCTTGCTATTCTTTGGAATTCTGCATTCAGATGCTTATATCTTTCCTTTTCTCCTTTGCTTTTCGCTTCCCTTCTTTTCACAGCTATTTGTAAGGCCTCCCCAGACAGCCATTTTGCCTTTTTGCATTTCTTTTCCGTGGTTTTAGAAAAGGCAGAGGAACCAGAGATCAAATTGCCAACATCCGCTGGATCATGGAAAAAGCAAGAGAGTTCCAGAAAAACATCTATTTCTGGTTTATTGACTATGCCAAAGCCTTTGACTGTGTGGATCACAATAAACTGTGGAAAATTCTGAGAGAGATGGGAATACCAGACCACCTGACCTGCCTCTTGAGAAATCTGTATGCAGGTCAGGAAGCAAGTTAGAACTGGATATGGAACAACAGACTGGTTCCAAATAGGAAAAGGAGTACATCAAGGCTGTATACTGTCACCCTGCTTATATGCAGAGTACATCATGAGAAACGCTGGACTGGAGGAAACACAAGCTGGAATCAAGATTGCCGGGAGAAATATCAATAATCTCAGATATGCAGATGACACCACCCTTATGGCAGAAAGTGAAGAGGAACTAAAAAGCCTCTTGATGAAAGTGAAAGAGGAGAGCGAAAAAGTTGGCTTAAAGCTCAACATTCAGAAAACGAAGATCATGGCATCCGGTCCCATCACTTCATGGGAAATAGATGGGGAAACAGTCAAAACAGAGTCAGACTTTATTTGGGGGGGGCTCCAAAATCACTACAGATGGTGACTGCAGCCACGAAATTAAAAGACGCTTATTCCTTGGAAGAAAAGTTATGACCAACCTAGATAGCATATTGAAAAGCAGAGACATTACTTTGCCGACTAAGGTCTGTCTAGTCAAAGCTATGGTTTTTCCTGTGGTCATGTATGGATGTGAGAGATGGACTGTGAAGAAAGCTGAGCACCGAAGAATTGATGCTTTTGAACTGTGGTGTTGGAGAAAACTCTTGAGAGTCCTTTGGACTGCAAGGAGATCCAACCAGTCCATTCTGAAGGAGATCAGCCCTGGGATTGCTTTGGAAGGAATGATGCTAAAACTGAAACTCCAGTACTTTAGCCACCTCATGCGAAGAGTTGACTCATTGGAAAAGACTGTGATGCTGGGAGGGATTGAGGGCAGGAGGAGAAGGGGACGACAGAGAATGAGATGGCTGGATGGCATCACCTACTCAATGGACGTGAGTCTGAGTGAACTCCGGGAGATGGTGATGGACAGGGAGGCCTGGCGTGCTGCAATTCATGGGGTCGCAAAGAGTCAGACACGACTGAGCGACTGAACCGAACTGAACTGAAGGAAATTAGTAGTGTACAGGGCAAGGCATTTTTCAATTGATTGCCTCAAAAGTCATGGAAAATAGCAGTTATTGTACTTAAGAAAGCCTTGTTAACTTCCCCATGCTGGTTCTCAGAATCCAGATTTGAAAATGGCATCTGCTCAGAAGAAATAATCAAGGTGAATGGAGAGAAGAGAAATTATTCAAAGGCTAAACAAGAGATTTGGTGTGTAAAATAAGAGTCTCAACAGCAGCATTTATGGGCAAAAGCTGGAAAAAGAGCAGTCCTTCAGAATTTGTTTACAATTAAAGGAACAAACGACTATAACAAAAAAAAAAAAAGGGCCTGTGAAAGGCCAGCCGGTTCCATGAACTGTTACACGCTCACTTAAAGACATAGTATTAGGTTGTAGGAGTGATTTGAGATCGCTTTGCTGCAGTCACCGGGGTGCTGATTTCTGAAGTTGTATAAGAGAGCCAGGGCGTCATGGGAGAGGAAGTTCTCCTGCGCCATGCCTCTTTCGCTCTGAACAATCTCTCCTGGACCCGGTGAAGACGTTCCGAAAGACTGCAAGCTATGGAGCGTCATTTGCAAAACCCTCCTGGCTGAATCTTTTCTGAGAATAGCCAGGACACTGCTCTTGAGCAATACTTGTTTGTTTACTTGTGCTAAAGAGCAGCGATGACACAACACTGATTGGACCAACAGCCAATAGTAGCCCGGACAACAAGGAGGGTTGGATATTTCTCCCAATCAGAAAGAGAAGAGGCGGGACAGGCCGGGCAGGCCTGAAGAGCTAACTTAAAGCTCAGTGTGACTTGCCCTCCATACTGAGTGTGGCAAAATAACCCTAACGTGTTCTGTACTGCAGGTTAACGTTTCATGCCTTCTTTACAGATTCGCAGAAATAGCGTGGTAGCATGATTTACAGCATTACTTCACTAATGCTGGGACATCATATTCTAGCAGTTACCTTATATCCCCCACAATTGTGGTCATTTCATGTTAGGAAAAAGGAGTAGGGTGAGAGTTATTTAAAATTGACCCTGCTTGGCTTTCTAGAATGATTATGTGATAGTTTAAAAAGTACCATGAGGTTTCTGGAGAAAGCTTTGAATAAATTCACATGACAGATTTGTTCTTCTGTACATTATGTAGATTATTTAAAAGATGAGTCATATTTGCTATTTGTTTAAAAATAAATCTTGCTATGCTTATATTAACTAGCTTAAAATAATTCATGAGTGATATTAACTGACCATTCAGAATATCATTTACTACACTGAATGTCTATTGAACTGCAATCTGAGGGCACATGAAATTTTTCACATTCAAGTACATTTGTTTTCAAAAATTTACATGAAGTTACAGTATCTCTTAGTTGATATTTGTTTGCATATAACAAATTAGTCAACCTTAAATATAATTTATTTCAATATGCTTTTCTTTCAGGCTCATGAGATAACTACACACCAACTGCTTTAAATGATTTTCTGAGATACCTATGGGGTTGTGTGGTTTTAAATTCAAGTAGGAATTTTAAATAAGACCATAGCAATCACTGTTAATATGGACTTCAATACTTGAAAAATCATGGAGTAATCCTGTCCCATCACTGTAATAGCCCTTGTGGTAATCCCTGGGGCAGTGAACCCAAGGCTTGAGGTAATTTGGTAAAGCTTTATGGATGCCTAAGGGACTAGAAAATATGAAACCCTTCTTACCCTCCCCCCAGTTCCATATGCCTGATATCGATTTTTTTTTTCACTCTTCTTGCATTGGGAGCAGTTGTCCAGCAAGGGAACAAAAAGTCCATTTCTTACAAGGTAGCAATTAAGCCAAAAAAGCACTCACCAGTCAATATTCAATATCATAAAAACCCAGAAAAGAAAGCAATACACCGTCCACACTCTCATGGAGACTTTGAAACTGATCATTTTGTGTTTGGCAGAAGGTAGGTACTCTTACAGGATTCCCCCCATCCCAATCTTTGCAGAATAAATACAAAAATACTAAGAATGTCCATGGAGCTTAAAACCTTCCTTTGGAAACCAGATAGAATGTTTAAGTCCTCTTTATTTTTTAATTGGATTCTATATAGTCTTGTTGTTTAAAAATTTATTTGCTAATTTTATTTGACTATGCCGGGTCTTAGTTGTAGCGGGCAGGATCTTTGAGTTGTGATCTTGCAGCATTATGAACCCTTAGTTGCGCCATGTGAGATCTTGTTCCTCAGCCAGAAATAGAACCCAGGCCTCCAGTACTGGGAGCATGGAGTCTTAGGCACTGGACCACCAAGAAAATCCCTAAGTCCTCTTTATTAACTGTACCTTATCAGAGATTTTTCAAGGTAAAGAACTGTGACAGAAAGGGGGGTGGGGAACCTGGGAAAGTGACATAGGCACAATACAGTGTTCTTTTGTGAACAGTGACACAGTAGAGAGCCACAGCTAACATCACTGTTCTGGCAGTGGGGGGTAATTATACAGCAGACCTGGCTTCTCTGCAAAGGAAGAAATTCCAGCTGCACTGGAACCCTTTTGAGAGCTATGTTTTAGTAGGTTCTGTATGTTTGTATAATAAATGTTCATTAGCACAATCCAAAGACTTTATTAAACAGATATTATAAGAAAGGCTTTTTTCAAACTCAAAAAAGGGGAGAACACTTTCAAAGTCCAAGATATTAAAAAGCAAAACCAATCAAAGAATCAAGTGCTGTTTATTCACATACCTGTTTATTAGATGTTTGAACTGGGCAATAACTGACTTGCTCACTAAATGCTTCATAGATATCTATATTCTACCAGGTCACTTCCATCTGCTCCTCGGAAAACACCTGGAGTTCTCAAATATAGTACAAATGAGTCTGAGACTGAGAAAAGCGGTTAGGTATTCAAGGTAGTTCCGCTAGTTAGTTACCGAAAGCCTGTGAGGACTGAATATGGGTAAGGCTCCCTATTTAAGAGAAGAGCCGAGAACAGTGAAAGGTAGTGAACTCTGCCAAGTGCGGACAGGCAGGCGCCCTGCCATTGCAGGTGATACCCGGGGCCCCCTTCACCCCAGAAGTCACCTAAGGCCGAATGTCAAGCCCAGGGCACCGACTTTCTCCAAAGCCAGACTCGACTGACCATAACCTGAAACAACGCAGTTTTGGCTCTTTTCCCAGTTGGGACAATGTGTGATGGAAGTTATCAGTTGACAGTTTCCTTAGAAAAGAAAACTGAGATGTCCTTGACGTGGAAAGCCAACAAAGACACAAAAAACCGCCGACGGAAAAGAACCAGCAGCTTCCAGCTGTGAGCTCTCAGAAGGCAAGGGCACAACAGGCCTTTATTTTCCTGTGGAAACATCGCTGGCCACCGTAACCGGCACGGGGAACAGGAGCGAGGCTGCGCCCCTGCAGCTCTGCCAGGGAAGCAGCACCGCGCGTCCGCCGGGCACGTGCCCGCGGGGACGGCCAGGTTCCTGGCTCGCTCTCCCCGGGCCCGTCGCCGGTCGCCACGCGCCCACTCGCTCCCGCGAGCCCTGGCCTGGCCCGTTGCGCATGCGCGCAGCTCGCTCCTCGCCACTCGCGCGCTTCGACCCCGCCCCGGCCGCGGCGCGCGGCCCGCTTCCGCCACGCCCGCCATGGCGGCCGCCGCGGCCCGCCCCTGGCCCCGCCTCCCGGGACGCCGCGCAGGTCACCTGACGCGGCTGCGGGTTAAGGAGACACAAGAGAAGTCGCTGTCGCCACCGTCGGAGCTGTCGCCGCCTCCGCCGCCGCCTGGACCCTCCAACTCGCCGCCCCCACCCAGCCTGCAGCGCCATGCCGTCCGAGAAAACCTTCAAACAGCGCCGAACCTTCGGTGGGTGCCGCGGGCCGGACGCTGTCTGAGGGCCGGCGGGCGCTTCGGGGCCGAGGCAGCGGGGCCCGGCCGAGCTGAGGGGCTCCGGAGAGGGCGGACGGGCGGAGGGCTACGGGGCTGAGGGGCCGAGGCGAGCTGAGGCGGGGGCTGCGGGAAGGCCGGGCCCGGGCGGCCGAGGGAGTCGAGGCAGGGACCCTGACGGGCCGAGGGCCGCCGGGCCTGGGGGTCTGAGGGGCCGAGGGCGTGCTGGCTGGGAGCTGCTGAATCACCTTTCGGCCCGGGCGGCCGGCGGGCTGTGAGCTCGGGGCCGTCAGCGCTCCAGCCCCGGGGTGTTCGGGCCCTCCGACAAGACGAGCGCTAGTGGCGCGGGGGTGCAGTCCTTGTGGGGGAGTTTGGCCGGGCGCCGGGCCGGATTCTCAGAGGTGGTGGCACCGCGGGTGCACGTCTAGGTCCCTTCAGACGTCAGTACCTCCACGGAGAGGGGTCCTCATGCCCGCCCCTTCCCCTGCAGCCCCGCGTGGCTGCGACGTCTTGGTCCTATTTGTGGCACAAGCGCGAGGGTGGGTGGCTCTTCTTCTCACTGGCTAGCGACGGCATTCTTTGACACCAGCGGCAAATCCGTTCTCTCCCAGTTCGGGCTGGACTCCCTACTTAGCATGCTGGTGTTTGGTGGAAACCGAAAGTAACACCATCACAGTACTTACTCCTGCACAAAACCGATGGGAAGGAAGTGATTGGTGCTCCTTTTAAAGCAAGACAGTGCTGCAATAACAGCGTGGCCTTCTTGTATATCCCCTGTGTAGGGCTTGTTTATCTCAGGCCAGGTGGAGTAGGGCGGGACCAGCGTTCCTTCCTGTCTTAAAATCTTCTTTAGGATCTTGAGCAATATCTCTGCTGTCTACTTTGGTCTAGTTTCCTGAAGTCTGGAAAAGAGACAAGCGTTCATTTGAACCTGGATGTGGTTTTGTAGGTCTCATTATCGATAATTATTTCCTGTGCCTGAGAAACTCCAAAAAATGAAATTCATGTTGATCTGAAGAGCATATCCTTTCAGCCTCTTGAAGCAGTTGGCTGGTTAGCAAGATTTAGAGGTGTCTTGTCTTATCTTTTTTTAAAAATAAATTTTGTCTATAGTGACCTTTGTGAACTAAGATATTCGTGAATATTAGTTTTTGTGCAGCCCTGGGAGCAGATTTGGAGCAGATTTGCCATTGTACCTGGCTTCTGTCCTTACTGACTGGCATTAAAAGTTAACTGGGGACGTTTGTATGGGAAAGATGCCCGTTTTCTCATGACCCGGATACTATAGTTAACTTTCTTTTTGCTTAGAGTACTTTTAGGTTATCTAGAAAAATCCACGAAGAAGAGTAGGTAGTAAGAGTAGGAAAAGTGAGGAATAATGAGAATAAAAGTGGAAATAAATGATAATAAAATAATGAATTAGAAGGAATTCACCTGGTGCCCGTGGCCCTGAGGGTAAACCAGCAGGAATGCCTTCCTTTTTCTCCATTTGTGTCTGATGCATATACTGTATTTGTGGGCTTTCCGCTTTGTTCACCTTGATTTACTACCAGTCCTTTTTTTTTTTTCTCCCTTGTCTCCTGACTCTTGATTCGTTTTTGTGTTTGTTTTTTTTTTTTTGTACTCTTATTGAGAAATGACATTCATTACTGTGTAAATTTAAGGTATACAGCGTGGTGACTTGGTTTACGTATCTTGTGCAGTGACGACTACAGTAGGTTCAACTAACATCAATAAAAAAGGTATATTTTCTCCTTGTTATAAGAACTAGTATTACCCTCTCCTTTTTTTTTTAAAGGGCTTAAAAGTCATTTTGCAGAAGAATATATCATTTAATGGCTATTGCCTTTCCTTGCTATTGATCATGATAATCAGCACTGATAATTTTTTTGTAGCACAGTAAATGAGTCAAATCAGTTCTTTGGAGATACCTTTTTTGTAGAACCTAAGACCAGCCCCAGTTAGCTTGAGCAATAAGTACTCTTCCCAAGTGAGTGAGTTGGGTTAATTAAAAATTGAGTATAGCTCTGATAGGATATATTCTACCAGGGTTGAATCTTAGAGCTCACCCAAAACAACTACTTCCTTTTGTAGCCAAGGAAACTGGGTGGGGCCCTGAGAGGTGGAGATCATGGTCCGCCTAGTGGCAAAGTCTGGACTTGTCCTTCAGCCCTTCGGGTAAGAATTCTTCCCATCCTCCAGGAGGCAGCCAGTACATGAAGTGGACTAGCACTGAGTCAAGAGGCAGTGGTGTGTCCTTACAAATATTTTGAATAATTTTGTGAACTTTAAAGTTATACTTTAGCAAATATTTTTGGATTCCGTTTTCTCAAATGTCATAATTTCACTCTATTTTCTTTTGGGTTGCCCTAGTTTAATAACAGGTCTGTTCTCCTAGACATAATCTGCTGAGATTCAATGTTAAATCTAGATCTTAAGCTTCACCATCAATAACAAAATGGGTCTGGGTTGTCTCAGAAGTTGATGTGGTAGTCCAGAATAAATAACCCCAATTACTCTAACAAGTAGACTGAAGAGTGAGGTTTATGCCAA
This sequence comes from Ovis canadensis, assembly GCF_042477335.2. NCBI lineage: Eukaryota > Metazoa > Chordata > Mammalia > Artiodactyla > Bovidae > Ovis > Ovis canadensis. The sequence goes on from NC_091258.1 coordinate 26,174,102, forward strand.
CACCTAGATAACACTCCCTGAGCTTAAGCTATGTCTCTCCTGGATGGGTGGGATTTTACGTTGTTTATTTCTAGGCATATTGGGGGAAATATTTATTATGCGTCCATTTCACCTTTGTACAAGCCTGAGACCTGGGGGAATACAGAAGTGACTGAAGCCAGGGGCAGTCTGTTGAGAAAGGCAAATGATAAACATATCATAACAGCGCTAACAAAGTAACTGAGTAAAAGAAGTGTTCTTTTATGCCGTTGATCAGTGGTGTTGGTAATGCTTTTGTTAAATATACTGCTGGCCTCTGAAAACAGCCTTCTACTCAAAGAGGCTTGAGCATATACCATATTTATATTTAATTACTCCAGGCTTACCACTGGATTTTCATTGCAGCTGGCCAGGATGCTAATGATATTCCTCTAGAATTTTGGTACTACTCTTGTCATCTTAAGGAAATCAACTTGTCTTCCTCAGTTGTCCCACCTTTAATGAAAATGATCATTTTTGCCTTCCTTTTTGGACCATATTTTGGGGATGAATCAAGATAAAGCTTTGACACTATAGTTTGAAGCCCCACATTTAGAGCCCTTTTGCTTTTCCCTTCTCCACTTAATCATAATAAACCTGTTCTCCTTATATAAAAAATCTTTCATCCTTAAGCCTGAGTGATTCCTTTTTAGTTCAGTCCAGTTGTGTCCGACTCTTTGCAAACCCATGAACTGCAGGACACCAGGCTTCCCTGTCCATCACCAACTCTTAAAGCTTGTTCAAACTCATGTCCATCGAGTTGGTGATGCCATGTGATTCCTTTTACCTTCAATTTATTTGGATAAGCTTTTAAATGTGAAACATCTCAGGGTATGTGAAACATTATTTATTGGCTGCAGGGATGTAAATAAATTATGATTTCCCTTTGCTTGTGAAATCTGCTCTGACAAGATAAAGATTTAAGAGGGCTGGTAGTGGAGTATAGGTGGTTCAGCATCTTTTCTGGGATAAAACATAAGGACAGCTGAGAGAAGTGATGCAGTACCAGTGACACCCCAGAAACAGAGAGGAGCTCAAAGGATGATGTAAAGAAAAACTCCACCTTTGTGTCTCTTCTGCTTGACAGTACTGTCCTGAACACTGTGGCTCACTTTGTGTGTGTGTAACTCACTTCTGACACCAGACATAAGTATTTTTCCAAACATCAAGCAATTCAGCTCATTGTCCTGTTTAACTCAGTTGTGACACTACCTGGTGATAGCCTCAGATCCAACAGGGTAAGGGCTCTATCCTGCCTGGCCCCTCCCCTCATCAAAGGCTAGTTGCAAGTGCTCTAATTAGTTATAAATCAGTTTTCCAAGACCACTTTGTGTTTGACTAAATTGCTAGAGTGGCTCACAGTACTTTAATTACTAGATTATCAGATTATCATTAGGTTTATACAAAAGTAATTGCAGGTTTGGACCCTGAATTTTAAATCATTATAGCTTAACACATCCTTATGACATAAACACATCCCTATTAATCAAAATAGAAAGCATTACAATCAATACATTTTTGCCAACGAGAAATAAGTTTATTTCTGTAGTATAAAAATCCGTCCTTCAGGATTCAGGGAACTCTTGGAAAGCATTTTCTGCCTCCTGCTGGTTGTGGAAATGTTTTCCCTCCAACAAGTTGTCAAGATGCTTGAAGAAGTGGTAGTTGGTTGGCGAGAGGTCAGGTGAATATGGCGGATGAGGCAAAACTTCGTAGCCCAATTCATTCAACTTCTGAAGCATGGATTGTGCAACTTGCAGTTGGGTGTTGTCATAGAGAATTGGCCCCATTCTGTTGATCAATACCTGCAGCAGTCGTTGCAGTTTCCAGTGCATTTCATCAATTTGCTGAGCATAGTTTTCGGATGTAATGATGTCACTGGGATTCAGAACAGCAGTGGGTCAGATGGGCAGCAGGCCATCAAAGTGACCGGCCTTCCCAAAGTTTGGCTTTGGGAAGTGCTTTGGAGCTTCTTCCTCCTCGAGAAGGAAATGGCAACCCACTCCAGTACTCTTGCCTGGAAAATCTCACGGATAGAGGAGCCTGGTGGGCTGCAGTCTATGGGGTCGCAAAGAGTTGGGCACAACTGAGCAACTAACACACTTGGAGCTTCTCGGTCCAGCCATTGAGCTGGTAGTCAGTCACTGGTTGTCATATAAAATCCACTTTTTGTCACTCATCACAATGCAATCAATAAATGCTTCTTTGTTTTTGCATAGAATAAGAGAAGACAATACAATGATTTTTTTTATTTTCAGTCTGCTAACTCAACATTCAAAAAACTAAGATCATAGCATCCAGTTCTATCACTTCGTGGCAGATAGATGGGGAAAAAGTGGAAACAGTGACAGATTTTATTTTCCTGGGCTCCAAAATCACTGCGGATGCCCACTGCAGCCATGAAATTAAAAGACACTTGCTCCATGGAAGAAAAAGCTGTGATCAACCTAGACAGCATATTAAAAGGCAGATATCACTTTGCCGGCAAAGGTCCATATAGTCAAAGCTGTGGTTTTCCAGTGGTCATGTGTGGATGTGAGAGTTGGACCATAAAAAAGGCTGAGCATGGAAGGATTGATGCTTTTGAACTGTGGTGCTAGAGAAGACTTTTGAGTCCCTTGGACAGCAAGGCGATCAAACCAGTCAATCCTAAAGGAAATCAACCCTGAATATATTCACTGGAAGGACTGATGCTGAAGCTTCAATACTTTGTCCATAATGCGAAGAGCTGACTCATTGGAAAAGACCCTGATGCTGGGAGCGATTGAGGGCAGCAGGAGAAGGGGATGACAGGATGAGATGGTTCGATGGCATCACCGGCTCAATGGACATGAATTTGAGCAAACTCCCGCAGAAGGGAAGGACAGGAAAGCCTGGTGTGCTAAAGTCCGTGGGGTCAGAAAGAGTCAGACACAACTTAGCAACTAAACAACATGAGGCACCCACTTATTGAGCTTTTCGCCTTTACAGTTTGCTTCAAATGCTGAAGGACCATAGAATGGTTGACGTTGAGTTCTTTGGCAATTTCTCTTGCAGCTTCAATGATCCTTCAATTGGTCATTGTCAACCTCTGATGCCTGACCACTACAGTCTTCATCTTCAAGGCTTTCATCTCCTTTGCAAAACTTCTTTGAACCACCAAAGCACTGTACATTTGTTAGCAGTTGAGCCAAATGTGTTGTTGATGCTGCAAGTTGTCTCTGATGTTTTATGACCCATTTTGAACTCATTAAAAAATTGCTCAGATTTGCTTTTTATACATCATTTCTATAGTCTAAAATAGATATAAAATAATGGCAACCCACTCCAGCGTTCTTGCCTGGAAAATCCCAGGGACAGGGGAACCTGGTTGGCTGCTGCCTATGGGGTTGCACAGAGTCGGACATGACTGAAGCAACTTAGCAGCAGCAGTAGCAATGCTATTAGCAAAAAAACATAAAGTGAGAAATGCACATTAAAATGATATATAGCATAACCACATGTATTTCAGAATGTATTCCAGTATCAAATGGTGAAGTTCAACAGTGCAAAACCGCAATTACTTTTGCACCAACCTAATACTAAGGCTGTGAAAGCCTGCCAGGGAACAGCTGAAGGAAGAGATGCATGGGTAAGGAAGAGTGCTGAACACAGGAGTTTCTGTCTCCTTGGAGTTTGGTAATTGCACTCTCCTGCTACCCAGAAGCTCTCCAAACCATTTGTATTAATAAATTCATTTGATCACTTTTTAGATTCTACATGTAAGTGATATCATATGATACTTGTTTTTCTCTGACTTACTCACTCTAGATCCATCCATGTTGTTGCAAGTGACATTATTTCATTTGAATAGCAGAGCATTTATTAACCATTTACTATGTGCAGATATTTGCAAGGGGTGTACCAGTGATCTCATCGAATCTTTAATTTTTCATTATGATTTATTATAGGATATTAAATATAGTTCCCTAACTATAAAATAGGACCTAGTTTATGCATTCTTTATGTAGTAGTTTGCATCTGCTGATACCAAACTCCCAATCTAACACTCCCCCTCCTCCCTGCCCTTTGGCAACCACAAGTCCATTCTGTATGTGTTTCCATCTATTTCCATTTCTTAGATAAGTTCATTTGTGTCATATTTTAGGTTTCACATATTAGTGATAACATATGTTTGTCTTTTCTCTTACTTTGCTTAGTATGATAATCTCTAGGTCTGTCTATGTGGCTGTAGATGGCATTATTTCATACTTCTTTTTGGCTGAATAATACTCTATTGTAGGTATATACCACATCTTTATCCATTCCTCTGGTGACAGACGCTTAGGTTGCTTTTCTGTCTGGTGTGTCATGAATAGTGCTGCTGTGAACATTGGGGTGCATGTATCTTTTCAAATTAGTTTTCTTTAGATATATATATGCTCAGGAGTGGGATTGCAGGGTCATATGGTAGTTCTGATGCCGGGAGCCAGCATGAGGAATTCCACCCATGACAAGGTCTGATGGCAAGGCTAATCAGACCTCAGGTTTTCCCCCTGGAATTTCCTGAGCATCCACCCCCCAAAAATAAGAATCTGCCTGCTTTTCCACTCTTCTGATATTCTCTGGAAAAAGTCAATTCAAGGCTTTAGTCTTCTGCATTTGAAAGAGTGTTTCAATCCAAAAACCCCTCTGATGGCTTTCTAGCCTGCCTGCAGGACTCGTACAGCTGCGCATATGATTGTTTGAGGCCTCCTGACCGCAGGAGGCACAGGAAGCTTAAAATATCCTAGGAATGTAGGGGCTTCCGAAGAGTCAAAATCATTAGAATAGGACTGATTAAAAGTTTCATTTGTTGAGCCAATACTTGCTGCCAAATTTTCATATCCTTTATTTTTAGATATAGTTGGTATATAGAAAAACAAGTAGTAGACCTGGTATTAGCAACATTAGATCTTTGAGTTCAGTACCTTTTTTGTTATAACCCACTGCGCCTTTGTTCTATAGAGCTGTAACTTTAGCGCTTTAAGGAGATGCAGATTAAAGAAAAACACTTAGGGGAAACGAAATTAACATTCATTAAGGAAGAGAGCCAGAAAGTGTTAACAAGCCTCTTGGCCAGAAGATAATGTAAATCACCTGAGACCTTTTGTATACAAAATGATGTACAGAAAGAGTCTGGGCTGCTAACGCTACATAATTTTGTATTACCCGTTATCTCTATGTATAATCAAAAGTATAAAAGGCCTTGAAGGACAATAGAAGGGGAGCCAGTCGCTGGACTGGTTTCCCTCGCGTCTCCTCTTTACTCTAATTTCAGGCTGAATTCCCATCTGGGGCGTGGAGGCTCACTATGTCTATTTACTTGTCCCGGCTCTTAAGATCCCTAAGAGAGAGGGCCCAAGGCGGGGCACTCACCGATATTCAAACGGGCCGGCGGCCTAACGTAGATGGTGCAAGCTCCTTGTCTGGAACTTTATTGGTTTTCCATGTAACCCAAGTTAATCAGCCTCTTCTCTCCACTTAATCTTCCTACTACACTATTTCTTCCTAATCTAATCTTATATTAATAAATAAATGTTTTCCTCGCCTACTCCGTCCACCCTTCGAATTCCCTGGATCCACCCGGGCTAGACCCCGCCATTCTGCTTTTTGGTTTTTTGAGGCGCTCCTTACTGTTTTCCATAGTGGCTGCACCAGCTTACATTCCCTCCAACAGTAGTGGGGTTCCCTTTTCTCCACACCCTCTCCAGCATTTATTTGTAGGCTTTTGAATGATGGCCATTCTGATCGGTGTAGATGATAAATCATTGTAGTTTTGAGATATGATAATTATTAGTTATGTTGAGCATCTTTTTGTGTGCCTGTTGGATGTCTGTGTAGGTCTTCTGCTTGTTTTTTAATTGGATTGTTTGTTTTGTTGTTGAGTTGTATGAACTGTTTGTATATTTTGGAAATTAAGCCCTTGTCAGCTGCATCATTTGCAGATATTTTTCTCCCCCTCTGTAGGTTATCTTTTTGTTCGTTTAAATGTTTCCTTTGCTGTGCAAATGCTTGTAAGTTTGATTAGGTCCTGTTTGTTTAGTTTTGCTTTTACTTCTGTTCCCTTGGGAAACTAAGAAAACACTGTGAAGATTTATGTCAGGGAATGTTTTACCTATATTGTCTTCTAGGAGTTTTATGGTGTCCTCTCTTACATTTAGGTCTTTAAACCATTTTGAGTTTATTTTTGTGAATAGTAAGAGTGTGTTCTAACTTCACTGATTTACATATAGCTGTCCAGATTTTCCAGTACCACTTGCTGAAGAGACATTTTTCCATTGTATGTTCTTGCCTTCTTTGTCAAAGATTAATTGACTATAGGTGTGTGGATTTATTTCTGGGTGCTCTGTTCTGTTCCACTCATCCATATGTCTGTTTTTGTTCGACTAACACAGTTTTGATGACCATAGCTTTGTCAAATTGTCTGAGATGTGGAAGGTTATTCCTCTTGCTTTGTTCTTTTTCTTCAAGATTGCTTTGGCAATTCTGGGTCTTCTATGGTTCTATATAGATTTTAGGATTATTTGGTCTAGTTCTGTGCAAGGGTAACTTGATAGGGATTACATTAAATCTGTAGATTGTGTAGTGTGGCTCCTTTAACAATATTCTTCCATTGCAAGAGCATGGGATGTATTTCCATTTCTTTGAATCAACATTAATTTTATTAATGTTTTATAGCTCTCAGTGTATAAGTGATTAACCTCTTTGGTCAGGTTTATTCCCAAGTTTCATTTTGCTTTTGATGCAGCTTTAAAAGATGAACATATATATATATATATATTTTACATTATTACTGATAGTTCATTGTTAATGTAGAGAAATGCAACCAATCTCTGTATGTTAATCTTGCATACTAACCTTTGCGAGATATGAGGTGTTCGTGTTTGGTTTCTCTCAGTTCTAGGGAAGATGTTTTTACTGCTTTGCTGTGCCACAGCTAAGGATAGGTGGGTTCAGATATGGAAGTCTACCAGTGCCGAAAATAAGTTGGATTTTTGGCCCTTAATAATGCTGGTGTTTCTTCCTTTCTTTGCAGAACAAAGAGTAGAAGATGTCCGACTTATCCGAGAGCAGCATCCTACCAAAATCCCGGTAGGCCATCTCTGTTTCAGTTATTGTTAATGTACACAGAAGGGAGCCCTGCTTCAGTAGTGCTTCTCCATGTGACTGCCTGATGGGCTTCTGCAGGAATCTACACCCATGCGACCAGTGTGTTCGTTTAGTGACCTGGAATGGAGGCATCCTCATCTGCAGTGTAATCTGATCACTGTTTACTCCCAAATCTGAGTCTGCTGCCTTAATGTTACACACTTCACAAGCCACGTAAATTTTACTTGGTAGAGAAGGGATAAGGGGGCTAGATCTGTTGATACTTTATCAAAGATGGGTGGTGTCCACCCTCTTCTGAAGGAAGCAGAGACTACAACTGTGGGAGAATCAGTATCTCTCAAGACTTAACTGACTGTACAGTCCAGGCTGCCCGACTTGGCCCCAGAGAAAGAAGACTTCTTATGTTCGGCCTCTTTGCAGGAGATGGGGGAAAGATGCTGCTCCTGTAGTGTCGGGGCCTGCATGTGCTGTGCCCCGGGTCCTTTGGTGGTGGACCTTAAATAGGTTTCTGTTGTGACACTAGGTCTAGAGAGAAATGGTCAAGGAGCTTTTGGCTTCAGACAGAGGATGAATTGTGGCCCTAGGTTCAGGGTTACTAAGTGATCTTGGGCTAATTACTAAAATTCTGAGAGCAGCTGCTGTATCTTCATCTGTAAAATGGGAAGAGAATCCCATCCCACGTGGCTGGGAAAATGTGCATAATTCTGGGGACATGACTGTCACCTCTTACAGACTGCATCCACTGCTAACTTCTACAGAAGCTTCCATAGTTGGCTTTCTGATTGATCATTTCATACCAAAGTGAGGGAAGAGAAGATGGGAAGATCTGGGATTAGGGTTGTGAAGTAGACAGAAGAGACAACAGGAATGGTCTGCTCAGCAGGGCAGGACTGTAGGATTCTGTACTTAAACGTATGTTTGCTGTGTTTCTTAGACTGGTTAGAAATTTCAGTCTATTTTCACGCTTCGGCCTACATATGACCTGGGCATGAGGTTTCTGGGTAATTTCCCTAATTTTAAGGTTTTTTCTTCACTTTTGAGTACCTGTTGTGTCTGTTTGCTAGTAGGTACTTGTCAGTCATTGGAATCAAAATAACCAGCCCAACCGTCCACCAGTATTGTTGCGTAACCTCCTTTTGAAATATGAATGTTTACATACATTTTTAGTCATCTTTTTGCTAGTACTTTCAGGTTTCTTGCAGAAGTCATATTCATACTTGCAGATACCATGTTTTAAACATACTTCATAGATCAAGAAACCCACTCCAGTGTTCTTGCCTGGAGACTCCCAGGGACGGGGGAGCCTGGTGGGCTGCCGTCTGTGGGGTCACACAGAGTTGGACACAACTGAAGTGACTTAGCAGCAGCAGCAGCAACATAAAGAAAGCTATTGATCTTGCCAGGGAAGGTGACGACATCTTGGCTTGCCTTACAGAACCTCATGTAGGCCCCATACAGTGGAACAGCATATATATGAGCGTTTAAACTCTCAAAAAGATTTCCCATTCCTGCCTTACAACTTCTTGTTATAACAGCAGGCTAAAGAATTGCTCTACATGGGGAAGGCTATCCATGGTACTCAGTAAATAGGCAATACTAAGGCTCATGGGCAGTCACTAGTCTGTAGTCATAGCTTATATAATGTGGCTTACCACTAAAAAACAATTCTTTTCCTTTATAGGAAGGAAGTATGGCAAGAAGCTAGTGGATTTAAGTTGTAATGTGGAACTATTTTGGATCACTGCATAGTTCAAGATTCTTTTAAAACTCATTTTTTAAAAAAGCAAAGATATCAAAATGACAGAATCTCTGAGAAGTCTGCAAAAAAAAAACTGTCTCAGCTAATCGTGGTCTCTAGTTGTCAGATATTTACTTAGCATTTGAGTCTATTACCATAGTTAAGATCTTAAAGTTTTGTTAAAACTCTCGTCATGTCTGGAATTGGTGTAGACGGAGATCATTAAAGCTGGTACTCAGCATCTCTGTTCTTTTACGGCTTGGGGTCTTTTTCTGACTAGGTAGTGTATTTTCATAGTTCCAAATAACAGAAAGCACAGCAAGCTTTCCCCAGCTGGTGGCTGCCCTGCCCTTCTCTGCAGGCAGCCGTGTTGTCTCCTGCCCCGTACTCCATAAGGAACAAGTGTGCTTTTGTAAACCCTGTTTTGGCATGTGCCAGTTACAACAAAGGAAGTATTTTAACTACTTTTCATTATTAATGGCTATTTTAAAAACCACTTTTGTGGCTTCCTTTCTAGGTAATAATAGAACGATACAAAGGTGAGAAACAGCTTCCTGTCCTGGATAAAACAAAGTTCTTGGTGCCTGATCATGTCAACATGAGTGAGCTCATCAAGATAATAAGGTATTTAATCATCTTTTAAACTTATTTCTTTGGGTAACTTCTCATTCTTTAACAGGCTTACAGATAAATCTGCCATCTAGTTCTGATAAAAATATATGCAACTAAATAAAACTATAACGTGTTTCATTTCTGAGTCTTTAGATTTCTTACCTGCTGAATCTCAAGTCCCTTCTGATTGTGACATCCATGTAGATAGTACGCGGGCTCAGTAGTTTGGTGCATGGGCTTAATTAGTTGCTACCACAAAGCGTGTGGAATCTTCCCGGACCAGGGATTGAACCTTTTTCCCCTGCATTAACAGATTCTTATCCATTGCACCACCAGGCAAGTCCAGCATACTAGTTTAAAACTGGCTTAAGTAAAAACTGAAAAAAAAAAAAAAAAACTGGCTTAAGTAATGTAGTAAGAATCATCTATCAAGGATTATCATTAATACGTATCATGCATATAGTCATAGAAAACATTTTGTGCTTTGTGAGAAGAAATTCAAATCATCAGTTAAGTCATATTGCATTTTGCCAGGAGCAACATTAGCAAAATCTTTATACTTTTATGGGATTCCCTGGTGGCTCAGACAGTAAAGCGTCTGCCCACAATGTGGGAGACCCGGGTTCGATCCCTGGGTTGGGAAGATGCCCTGGAGAAGGAAATGACAACCCACTCCAGTACTCTTGCCTAGAAAATTCCATGGATAGAGGAGCCTGGTGGGCTAGTCCATGGGGTCGCAAAGGTCAGACACGACTGAATGACTTCACTTTCACTTAACTTTATACTTTTATACTAATCCAGTGTGGGTGATACTTTGTACATGCTCCCTGTGTACTGATGTATCAATATTTCTTCACGTTTTCTTTCAACAGAAGGCGCTTACAGCTCAATGCTAATCAAGCCTTCTTCCTGTTAGTGAATGGACATAGCATGGTGAGTGTGTCCACTCCGATTTGTGAAGTGTATGAAAGCGAGAAGGATGAAGATGGATTCCTGTATATGGTATACGCCTCTCAGGAGACTTTTGGAATGAAATTATCTGTGTAAGACTAAAAGAAAAATGCGTCTGTTACAGAATTTTTTAAACCCTTACCAAGGAATAAAAAGGGGATGTTACCAACTGAGGTTGATCAGTTCATCTAATCACCGATCATCAAAACAGTAGTTTCCTGCCTAGGAGATTTAGGAAGTTGGTTTTTTTGTACTTCAAGCAGAAAAACTGAGCTCCAAGTGAGCACATTCAGCTTTGGGAAACTTTATTATTTAACCTAGGCTATCTTGTTTTTTAAATTTAATGTTTAAAAATAAAATACTTTGCATTATAAGTTGCCACTAAAATAGACCTTCAAGTTAATGTTTTTTTTTTCCCCAAAAGAAACTTGCAGTTTTGAGCATTCAGCGAGACATTGTCTTCTCTAGGTTCATAGAAGCTGCCAACTTTTTATAGAAGGGTTTGCAGTCAATTGGAGGACGCTCCTTGAGAGGATCTAAGTATATGTTGTCAGGTGTAGCCACCCACCCCCAATGCATTTGCCATAATAGTTGGCAAAAAGCAGGGTGAATGGGGGTGTACAGGAAATAAGGAAACCATGCTGCTGTCCAGGGTCCCCACTTGCTAGGAAGTGTGTTTCAAGTTAGCACTCTCGTTCCAGAGTTCTCTTTTGGTTTGTTCTCTAGAAAGTAACACAGAAGACCACCACTGCTCAATAGGAACCTTGAATAATTTATAATTTTGGTCAAGTTTCTCAGAAGGCCTAGAGAAAGACATTTTTTGTTTTGAATATTCTCTTAAGAGCTCAGAATGGTGCCTGCTTTGATAAACAAGCAGTTACATGGGCTTCATTCTTTGGGACAAAGGTAGAAAACTGCAGGATACTGAAACTAAAAGCATTGAAATTCAGATGCGCGTCTTCTGCCTTTTGGCTTGTAGCTGTAGATGATCCATGTTTTATGTTGTGTGTGACTAAAATCTGTTATTAAAACATTTTTAAGAGTATTTCAGTTGTGACTGTTAGGTCAGGCAGTCATCAGAGTACTCCCACTCCATGTGCATGTCACTTTTGAAAATAGCAAAAGGAAACATTCTTCACAGATATTAATGTCAAACGTTAAACATTTTTGAAGTCCAGCTAGAGTAAATAACGAGTGCTTCCTACCTGCATGGGGTTCACTATGTACCATTTTTTGTGAGAGCTGCCACAGAGGATCACAGACCCACTTGAGACTGTACACGCAGCAGGCCACCATTCCCCCTTGTGTATCTAGATGTGTGTGGAAAACCTGTATCTGTTAGTGGCAGTTATTCACTGTAATTGAGGAAGAAAAAGCAATATTACTGCATACGGGCACTCAGCCCCATCTGCTCTTCCTGCTGCATGCATCCGTCCACATGTAACTTCTAACATGTATATTTTTACACTATGTACATTCTTAATTAGCCTGTCTTGTGTAGATTGTGTACATCATTATATCTGACATTCTTGTAACTACTGTGTGATCAATAAGATTCCTATAAGAAACTCTGCTTTTTAAAGACAAAAATACCGTGCTGAGAGGGCTGACTTAACTTATATCCCACATTAATGGGTGGTCACTCTATTTATAGGATCTTTAAACCATTTTTAATGAACTAAGGTGAATAAAGGCACAACTAAAAACCATCATCAAAGTTCAAGTTAATGGCTTAGTATTTGAGACTTGCAGTCTGTACTATCCAAAGCCAAGTGGATAATACCCTTCCGAGTGAGGAGTGTTGAGGCTGGTCTCACTGTGGGTGGAGGGACACCCACCTCTAAAGGTCCCTGCCTTATGAGCAAGAGACCTTGCTCCACCTTGCTCACGTCGGTCAGTGTCCTGCCTTCAAGAGACTCAGTTCTCTTCAGATTACGGATGTGTCACGGTGTGGCGGGGGGGGGGTGCTGGAGGTAGGTGTTTTGTGGGAATAAGCACTTGAAAACCTGCTCTAAATGAACTAAAGTGCAACACAGCAAGTATTGACTGTGTGTGGGGTGTGGTCTGGAAGGCGTTACGTGGTGGTACGTGGTACACGACGTGGCCGGGTCGGGAGCTGTATACAGTAAACAGCAGGTGTGCACGTGATCGCCATCCTCAGTCCCCGGGTGTGACCAGACAGAGGGAGGCCTTCTCCATCTGAGGGGCTGCAACCTAGCAGGTCCCAGGAGTGGCCAGCCGCGTCCCCTGATGCACTCATCTGACAGGAGCCCTTGGCCAGTCCTGGAGCCACGCGTGCGCACCAGTTTTTCTCTGGGCGTCCACACGTCTGAGAAGACCAAGCCAAACTGGAGATTCCTGCCAGGGAGGAAGTCCCTGAATTCTCTCTCTCTGGCCTGCACTGCTCAGGGTAGCACCACAGACCAGGGCAAACACGTGCTTGTTAGCCTGCCAGCATCCCGAGTCCAGAAAGGACATGGCCACAGATGCCAGGGCACACTCACCATGAGTTTGGAAATGTCCGGAGGACACTTGCTCTAGTGATGCTGACCCTGATTATGGAGCTGGGAGCTGAACACCTTAAAACTAATCCCAAATCAATTCACATTTCTATTCACACATAGTGAGAACATTTTTTAAAAACCCAGGAAACTAGACAGAAAGTGGATTTAAGACCAGGTATTCCTTTTGTAACACTGAGAAGGCGGCAGAAAGAACAGACTCCCTAGCTTGGAAATCAAGAGCCGCCACTGGAAAGGATATGTGCCTCGTATTCTATCTATGAGACAAAGACCTAATAAAAAACTTTTTTTTTTTAATTTTTATTTTCAGTACATTAAATTTACTCATAAAAACATTCTAAAAATGTACAATTTTTCCTTTTTAACAAAGTATAATAAAACATAAAAACCCCAAAAACAGAATACTTGACATTTACAATTCAAAATCAAATTAGCAGAATATTAAATATTTACAAAACTATATCTTTTAAAAATATTTATAAAGTTACATGCAATTTTGTAGAATTGACATAAAAGAATGGCTCAAAAATGGGAGAATTTTCCTTCATTCCTAAAAAGAAGTATGTCCAATAGAAGCTGTGAAGATTCTTGAGTACACGAGGTCTTCAGTTTCAGTACCAAAGCCTGTCTTTGTGCATCTAAGAACTTTACGCATGAGGGGCTCCTCACAGCACCGGGGTGGACTGGCCGGCGCTCCCCTCCCTCCAATAACAGTGTAGTAACTGACCTTTGGCCTCAACCAGCATAGTACATAGTTTGCAAGTGTTGATTAAAGATAACTCACTTTGATTCAGAACCTCGGGACTTTTAAGTAATTGAGCCTCTTCAGAACCCATGGATGTAAATGTCACCTGCCTCATTCTTTGGGAGTCATCTGCACTTTGGAAAGGACGGCCACCTCGCTCAGGGTCCACAGGCCCATCCGCTGGATGGGTGGTTGAGCTGAGTAGGGCCACGGTTTCCCTTACAACCTTTAAGACTCTTGGACACGTAACGCCATCAGTTATCATTGTGTAAAACTAGCAAGGCATCTAGTAAGCCACCACAGAAGCAAGAAGAGTGACAATGACAGGGAGCGAGGAGGGTGCAACCTGATTCCCGCTCAGAAAAGTGCTCACTAGCAACACTGGAGTGAGTGGACAGATGCAAGCCTCGGTCAGCCCGTGCTCTGATGGGAACACGTTACAGCCATGTAACGTTAGGCAAAGTTACTACCCGCTCTGCACCTCCATACAGCGTGCAGTATAAACTAACTGTGGGACTTCTTGCGATAAAGGACCTAGAATTCTAAATTGGTAAATTAAAATACTGAACCTGCTTGACTACTATATTAACAAGCTGAACTCGTGTAATTTTTTGGAGATTATAAATGATGCTGGTTTTTTTTAAAAACATCCAATCACATACCTGCTTTCAAGAAAATAGTTTCGTCTTTATTATTCTAAGTGCTAGCTCCCATTTTCTCAGTGCTCTTTAGCAATTAGAAGTTTTTAACATTTATACACTTTCCAATTTTCAGTATCATAAAATAAAAATTAGAAAATAAGGTAGAAAATCGAGTGTTCTGCTTTAAAAAACAAACAAACAAAAAGATTAGTGTTTTATCCCAACGTTGTATCTACTTCAATCTGTACATTCCACTTTCCCCATTCTTGGGGATAGAAACTTTAAAATATGACAGACTACACAGGGCAAAGTGGCTGGGGCCACACCTACCTGGGGCCGCAGCATTTGGAAACTGAGCCCACAACTTCAATGACTAATTGAAAGGGTCAGTCTGACCTGTGTTTCTAGCTGATGAGGACATCCTCTGAGGAAATGCCAAATGCTCTTTTAGGCTCACAGACTGTGGTTGCTTCTGGAGAGAAATTTCATCAGAGACAATACTGCTAGCAAATATTCCCAAGTTCAAGTATGGGACTCACTCACTCAAGAAGAGGTCTCACGGTTTGGCAACTGAATGCTTTGTGCCTGTGTGTCCCGTGTTCACGTTTTACCATTAGCAACTCTGAGTGGCCACACATGCATTTTCAAAGACAGCTAGAAGTTTCTCTGAGACTTCTGATGACTGGAACACAGCCACACAATGTCTGAACCTATTTCTCAATTTGAATGTCATACTTCAAGTTGAAGTTTGTTCTGATTTTTTGTTGTATTTGACGCTAACCTCTAATATTTATCAAAACAGTTATAAGGGTACAACAGACACTTTCATTCCCCAATACTGACGACTAAAAAAAAAAAAACCTAAATATGATTTCTCTCTTTTGTTATGAGACAGTTTTCAACAATTTCACTGTGTTGAAATAGGATTTATTTAAAATAGTTCTTTGTTTAAAAAAAAACCAAAAATTTTAAAAGTTTGGCTTTCAGCACATATCCAGGCCACTGTAACGGCCTTCAGAAATATTAAAATCGTAAACATCAATGAACACTCCAAGTCTTCCTTAAACATAATAATATGACAAGTTCCAGTCTAGTACTCTTTAAGGCAAAGTTGTGTCAGTTCTCACAATTTTGACATTTTGTAGTGTTTATAATTTAAGAGATCAATGTAACATTCCCCCAAAAAGCTGTTGTAAGCATCATCATTACTTCAAAACTGTAGGTAATACTGTGTGCCAAGAAGAGAGAGAATACAGAGGTCTGTCAATTCTGCATTGCATAGAAATAAAACTCTACTAAAATAAAACTCTAAAAAACTCTACTAAAAGCCTTTCATTAAAAAAAGTAACAACTTTCTGCTTTAGTTTCCAAGAAGCCAGGAAACTGATCTCAAAAATTTGAAGCCTTACAACACAATGCCTCAAATTCTAGGGTACTCTTGATTTATACCAATTCTGCATGAGGCTGATTGTCCCATTTTAAGAATGGTCTGAGTATTATTATTTTCTTCTCTTTTAAATATTCAACTGGAAAATCCCTGGGCAAGGCCTTACCAATCAGTATTTTAACATTGAAGGCTGTAGCATTTAAAACAGTATTATTGAAGCACAAAATTCCCTTTAGCCATGAAGCTTCGAGTCCCTAACTTTCACAACAAAAGCTCTCATTGCAGTGGGGTAAACTGAGAGCTGCGTGGTGGGCTTTATTTCCCACCTGATACAACTAGACTTCTGCAGATCTTGTAGCTCTGTCCTGTCGGTGTAGTCTCTTTCAGAGTCTTAACCACTTTCTATCGTAGTTTTCCGGTAATTTTTTAATGGAATTAACTATTGATACAGAGCCTAATACAAAAGAAGTTGACAGGAGAAAATTTCAGTCGTTTGCTCAGAGATTGTAGGACTGTATTATTGTTGAAAGGTCTGTCTCAAGTGTGAATCCGTTAGCAGTGAGCCTTGGGGTCCTTGGGAAGTCCATGGGAGATAAAATAACTTGCAAACTTGGCTAAGGATACGCAGCCTCCCGTCAGTGCCGCTCACGAGGCCATGCTGCTATCGCGTCTGCCAGGGTTCCTTCATGGGGAAGACGACAGGACTCAAAGCTCTGAAGGGCTGGGAAGGAAGGTGTCCTCAAAGCTTTGACAGCTAGGGATTCTCTGGGACTTGGACCCTTTTAGAAATTAAGTTGTTGGCAAGTAACTATTTCTACTTAATAATGTAGTTTAAATGTATTTGCAGGAAAAAATAAAAATAAAAACCTGAAACTGCTACAAGTGCTTTTAAGGAGGGAAGGAATACTAAAATCTCTGTTGTGTACTAAGTCATGTAGCCTGCTGGTGCCGACTCTAAAGACGGATTCTCTGAGTGTCTTGCACTGACTGGTCTCAGGGAGTCTGTCTCCCAGAACTGCAGAGATTGACATCAGTTTACATTCTTCTGTAGTGCAATCCTTAAAAAGCCCAGAGATTAGTGCCTAACCACTGTAAGAACGAAACAGAACAAACAACAAAACAAAGGCGACATTTTCCCTCACCAGGGGTGTCAAGAGTCCGACTGGTAGAACTCCACTTGGAGAACTCCGACCTTCAGTTCTCGATTCCAACCTCACGTAGCTGCCCTGGAATTACGTGTGAGCCTAGAAGGACCAATTACGGCAATGCTCTTCAGGAGACGGCAGGTCTCTGCATTGCGACCAAGGGTGGAGGTGGCCAGTTTTCACCCACAGTGGAGATACCCACTAGGCCAGTCCTGACATCAAGCTCCCGTCTAGGATTTTGGCAATAAAACTGAGTTTGATGCATTCCTACGCTAGGTTTTCTATCCAGTCTAGTAAAGTAAAGCACCTTTGGATTAAAAATATTAAGCTCAACAGCAACTAGACTTCTCAGTTTTGTATTTAATTTTCCTTAGGTCTCCATGGCTTAATAGTGTTCTGTTGCCAGAGAAAAATATCAATCTGTGGAGTCCAGACTTTCTGCTGGAGGGGCATATTTCAACCTAAAAGTACCTAGAGAAGGGGGAAAAAAAAAAAAAAGAGATCAAATTTGAATCACCATAGAATTACTGCCATGATCTGTCCAAAGTTATTTCCGGAGTCACTGGTCAAGATTTGGGTGCTGGAAATCTAAACCACCTCTTCTAACCACTTCCCAATTCCCCTGCTGCACCCCCAAACTCATTTGTAAAGTTTATCAAATCAGACAAACGGTGCAGAGACTGCAGAGTTCCCAGTCCTTTCCCTCAAATTTTGGGAGCTCAGACAGCAAGAATCGGCCCCTTCCTTGGGGCAGGGCCAGGGAGGCCCAACCCCACAGAGGGCTCTGGGCTCGCTGCCTCAGGAGACGCAGCACCATCTCTGTCAACGGGAGTGGCCACAGCCCACAAGCACCCCACCTGCCACCAGACCCGACTCCAGGCTGTCTGTGCAGCTCCCCTCAAAAGTCTCCAGAAAGCAAGTGGCTGACTGTCCAGCTTTCCCCATGCCCAGAAAAACAGCAAGAACAAACCTGGTGTGGTAACGACAGCAGACACACACCTGACTAAAGGAGACAAAAAAATAGCGAGTGGAAGCAGGAAAGGGGGAGGAAGACACAGCACAGGGAGCGAGGACACCACGAGCCACACGGCGGCCACAGCCACGCCACTCGGGGCCCGGGACACACGCGGGGACAGAGCCCCATCGGCAGCGCCTGCGCTCACACGCCACGCCCTCGGTCCTCAGTGAACACTGGGGATGGCTCTGAATCACCCACGCTTGCTCCCCAGTCACGTGGCACAAAAGAACAGACCGCGGAGCCGTCGGGCCACGGCCAGCGAGCCACACTGGAGTGAGGAGCAGGCAGAAATCATAAAGACAGTCTCTGGGCCAAAGCTGCCCTTGGGGGCTGCACAGCCCGTCAAGAGTTTGGTGCCTTTTCAGAGAGCACTTGAAAATCACTTCTTGCTTGCTTTAGAAAAAAGGAAGTTGATTATTATTTTCATAAAAAGGACACTCCTGTCTGGATCTCTCCACCTCGAGAGCCTTTACCTTGCCGATTGAAGTCCATGGACGGCTGCTTGCAGTCCTGAGCGCGGTGACCGGTGGCCCCACAGTTGTAACACGAGAGGTTCCCGCTCTTTTTGTGACTGGAACCATTGCTACTGCCCACCAAGCCCTGGGCCTGGTAGACGCCCGCCGCCCCCATGAAGTTCTGCACAGGCGGGACGGTGAAGGCGGACTGGCCGCCCAGCACGGGCTCGGGGCCCACACCACCGCCGTAGGGCGAGTGCACGACCGGGAAGGCGCCGCCGCCATACTGCTGGGCACCCATGTAGCCGCTGCCGCACACGGGGCTGAAGGGCAGGAACGGGAAGGGGAAGACTGAGGGCCCAGAGAACGGGTGCTGGAAGTAGCTGGCGTAGCTGACGGTCAGGCCGCTCGAGCCGCAGCTCCCGCTGCAGCCGCACGACGTGCACACGACACAGCCGGGCGGCGGGGCGGGTGCCGGCTGCTGGGGCACCGGCTGTTGCTGATGGTGGTGGTGGTGGTGGTGGTTCTGGGCCGAGGCGGGGAGGTTCCCAGGGGAGCTGCCACCACCGCCGCCGCCGCCACCACTGCTGCTGTAGAAGCTGCTTTCGGGGACCGAGGAGAGCGCGGGGCTGGAGCTGGGGGCTGGGCAGCTGGGCACGGTGGCCATGTTTGCGAAGGATGGGGACGGGTGGCTACTGGAGGCGGCAGTGTTGCTGTTCGCACAGAAGCTGCCCTGCAGGGGGCCCACGGGCACACTGCTCATCGCAGAGAAGGCAGCTTTGGTGTTGGCTGTGTACAGAGCAGTCCGGGGGTTTATTATTGCAGGGGGCACACTTATTTGCACATTGTTAGAACAGGAGGTTTGCCCAGAGATGGCAGAATCCGCAGGGACAGATGAAGACACCAGGAGCTTGATGGGCGGCCGAGCCACGTGGAAGACGGTGCTGGACGTCCCCGCGGCAGCAGTGCTGGCTTCCACCACCAGGGCCGGCTGCTGTGCCGGCTTCATCACCCTGTCCAGTGCGGACGCATGGACGACTTTGGTGCGGGGACCAAAGGAGACAGTGGGCGACACGGAGCTGCTCTCGGCGAGTCCGGAAAGGACCTGCATGGGCTGATGGGGGGTGGACGAGGGGAGCACGTCCATCATGGTATTGCCAAAGCTCTTGTCCACTTTGATGCTGCTTCTTGGTCCAGAGACTTTACTGCGCTCCTCGAGTGACAGCAGCGAGTGCACAGAGGACGAGAGGAGCTTCATGTCCGTGCCCCCCCTTTCCGCCTTGTGCACAGAGTTCAGCATCCTGATGGGTGCGATGTGCGAGGCCGCCGTCATCATCTGTGGGGGCAGCGAGTGGTGGCCCGACGGGGTGGAGCCTGCCTCGTTCTGCACGGGGAGGACCTGCGCCGTGGGCCGGGCGGAACTTGAAGTGAAGTGGTTCAGCAGCATCACAGGCTTCTCCTTGTCAGGGCCCTCCAAGTGGATCTCCACACCTAGAGGTGGAAACAGCATCAGCACAGCCTGCCTGGGCCGGGCGGGGGCAGCGCCTCGCGAGCCACGCAGGAAGGGCGGGCATCCTTACGTCTGTCGTTCTCTTCTGCGCTGTCTGAGCTCTCTTCCCGGGCCTGCACGCCCATCGGGCTGGGCGAGGAGCTGGAGCACTCGGAGGAGCTGCCTTCCCGGGCCGTCTGGTGAGGGGCCTGCTCCACCTCCACCCGCAGCGCTGTGGAGAAGGGACAGGTGACAGTCCAAAGGAGGCACCGAGGTCCTCGAGCCACAGGACACAACGCTGCCTGTGCCCTCCTCTCCCGCCCACAGGCATGCCTGTCACGTCTGTCTTCACATCAGACCCGAGGAGGCAGGTCCTGCCCTGGCCCTATGTGCACGGGGTTGAAGCTCCCACACGGCAGACGCACATGGGACTGTGCACTCGACTCCCCAAGCACACACCACAGACCAGGAGAAGGACCCCCAACCACCAGGTGCTGCAAAAGCAGCCCTCCACCAACACAGAGACCTCTGTGTTCTGAGGCCCAGGGACACAAGACCTTTTCGGTCAAACAAGTAGCGAAAAGATGCACTGACAGTTTTTCCTTCCTGGTTCCTGTCACTCTTGATGTTTCTAGTGCATAAGGAAAGCAGCAGAAGGGCCGCTGCCATGGTCCTCCACCCCTGCCCCTGAAGAGAGGAAGGCAGGGGGAGGGCAGAGGGCTGGTGGTCTGGCATCAAGGACTTCAGGGTGGACCTGCAGGGCAGCAGCCTAGGGCCACCTCTCTGCACCCACGTGGAGGGGAGAGACTGGCATCTATTTTCACATTTCCTGTTCTTTCCCTCTCACCAGAGCAGTTTCTGGGTCTAAACCTTTTGCCCAAACAACTTCAGGCAAGTCACCTGTCTTCAGCTGAAAACCTAAGGTCCCTTCTACTTGTCTACTGCAGAAACTATAGGGGCTAAAACGATGAAAAGTAACTCTTTAAGTACTAGGAGATGAAAATGGAAAAGTGGTGTGACCTGAGGTCTGATTGTCCCCAGAAGGGTCCCGGGTCCAGGCGCACCCGGCCCCACCCACCTGCAGCGTGGCTGCCTCGCACCGTCTGCACGGGCCCCACGTGGCTGGTGGGGGGCACGCGGGCCACTCCGCTGCTGCTGACTGGGGGAGGGGCCGAGGGGTTCAGGCACCGTTTCTCTGACTTCTCCCTGTGTGACAGGAAAGCACACCAACAACCGAGTGTTCAGGTCTGCTGAACAAACTCTCAATGCTTCACAGATGCTACTTAAGTATACATATTCCACAGAAGGGTGATTTCCATCAAATAATCCCCAGGGTAGAAGATAACTGACTTGTCAGATTCACTCTAAAGGGTCGTTCCTAGCAAACCAAAGCCACATTTGTAGAGTTTTAAGAGTACTAATTAAGGTTTGATAAGCCACCAGTAGTAACAATTCCTAGTATCTGTTCCTCATGTTAGAAACTAAAATGAACACATTTCATAAACAATCTCACACTCACTTCTCCAGCTCCAGTTGAGTCTTGAGTTTTTTCTTTGCTCCCATGGTGAGGGATTCAAATTTATTTAGATCTTCTTCCGTGAGGCTCAGAAACTTCCACAGAAGAAACAAATTACAAAGTTACTGAGAATTAATTAGGATTCTGAAAACAAAAAACTTGGAGTTTAACTTAATAAACATATTCAACCTCTCAGATACGTAAACCCATAAAACTTAACCAGATAATAAAAGACAGGGAAACGCTATAACTTTTACTTGCTAATTGACTGGGTGTCCAAAGTCCAAAATATAAGACACCCACTTTGCATCTGAGGGTCACGAGCTGTGTCTCCTGAGCCTTTAGCACAGGTGTCTGGACCACAGCTGGGTGAAGGTGGGGCCCCTGGAAGGTGCGTACTGTGCAGTCAGCTGACTGGGACAGTGTCCTGCGGTCTCAACTGCTACTGGGATGCAGTTCATGGAAGTGTCTCCCACTCCAGGGACCCAACTCCCACAGACAGGAGCATCGTCCTCTTTAGCGGCTTTTGTTTCTTGGAGTCACGGGACACCAGCAAATCTGTTGGGTATCAAGTGATCCAGAAAAGCAGGTGCCATCCAAACTGAATGGGAACCTAACCCACTGCCCTTACACTAAGAAAAACATCCTACTTGGTTCTCGTGCCAGTCCATAATATGATCTGTGATTTTAGCCTTTTCAACTACATACATCAGACTATAACTTTTTAAACTGATCATGAGCAAGGATAGTAAAATCTGTTGTTTTTAAGACTTATGAATCCTAAACTGAGAGTACTGAAAATATACTTAAAATGTGTTTTTTATTAGCAGTAAAAGCTTGATTTCTAGTTCTTCAATTGCAGGTTTTTGGACAAAGGAAATGTTTAGAGATCAAAGCTACCACAGCACTTTATCCAGCAGAGGGCGCTCAGAGTTAAAACATCCCATACAGGTCTAACCAGAGACATTGAAACTTGCATTTACCTGGGTCAAAGTATGTGGGGTCCTTTAAAAAGGCCTGCACTGAGGGCCGTCTAAGTAAGGGGGATGCAAGCACCAGAATCCACTACTTCTACCCCCTGCAGGGTGGCTGGAGGCACAACACTCTTCACATCACATACAGCAAGCATCTACTTGGGAAGACCCCAAACTACCTTTAAAAAGCTGTTTGTTCACAAGCAATTTATGTTCCAGTTTTTGTTTCCAGCTGCAGGCAGCTTCAAATTCAAATCCACGGCCCCTTCCAGCGAGCTCGTGGGACCTGGGGAGCACGCATCTGGCAGTGTTAAGGACCAGGTGGCATGACCCCCACAACATACACACTGCCCAAACCCAGCTCGGTTCCTCTGGGAACGAGGTCTGAAGAAAGAAAGGTTACCCAAGACAACAAGGGCATTCTGTCTGCCTGCCAGTAACCAACATACCTTCTCCATCGTGAGCTGTTTGAAGACAGGGTAATACTTGTGCAAACGCAGTTTCCGAAGCCAGTCTAAAATCCCGTTTTGCTCCTGGGTCTGCGGGGCCTGCAGGCTGGACGGCATCAGGATGGCAGGCGAGCTGTCCATCGGGGTCCGATAGGCCAGCGCCGAGCCTGCACCCCCCGAGTGCGAGCAGTGGGGCAAGGCGGCCGCGCTGGCTGCGTGCTGCACATGGTGCTGGGCGCTGCCCTGAGAGGACGGGATGCCAGCCACTCCGCACACAGGCCTGCAAGGACAGCAGACAGGTGGTTTTCAAAACTCCACGGCCTCCACTCAAGACCAGCTCCTCGATCTGGACTGCATCTGCGGCCGACTCCACCACTAGCATTCAAGTTGCGGCCTCTGCCACCACACCACGGACCAGGTGACCATCTGGACATGGCCGTGTGCACGCGCCTGTCTAGACACGGTGCTGAGCACATGTACATATGTTTGTGTGTCACCACCAGACTTCCGGTTGAGCTGCCTAGTTTTTTTCTGTTGCTTCTATCACAGGATGATACCAACAATCATACACTAAAATCAACTCCACACATTTTTTTTAAGTAAATTCCAGAAAGCTGGAAGGAGCAAAAGCATCTCTCTCTGTCCCAGCCCCTTCCACACTAAACTGCAGACCCACAGATTTACCATGTGCTCACACACTCCAGGTGGGGGTGAACCAGAAAAGCGGGACACCAAAGATCTCCTTGCCTGAATAGCGTCAGTGGGACCGAGTGTGTGTGTGTGTGTATGTGTGTGTGCACGCATGCATGTGTGTGTGCATGTGCGTGCACACCCACCACATGTGAGGTCAGCCCATTTTAGGGCCCCAGCTGGCAGAAAACCCCTAGAGCAGCAACTCTGGCCCTTCATGGGCTTAACCACTGCCTGAGAGCTTGTAAAAATGAAGATTCTCAGAAATTCTGGTGTCCTAGAATGTACAGGGCCCAGAAACTGGCATTTGCAATAAGGGTCTTTGGGAATTCTAATTCCAGTAGCTCAGAGAACCCCTTTTTTTCTATTTTTTGAGAAATCAAAAAGTAGATTCTCTCTATCCAATTCTTATCCAATATTACTAGTCAAGACTAAGATCAAGAATGCCTTAACTCCAGAAACAACTGCTGACACCCAGTGAGAAGCAAGCTCTGTAGCAAGGCTGACGAGAAATGTGCTGGCTGCATGGGAGAAGTCTCACCTTCCAGACACGCCCATCATGGTACCGACTTTAGAAAGGGAAGGGTTGCCAGGACCTACAAGTTAAAATGAAAACAATTCATTCACAGACCATGAAAGTATTTCTACTTTTACTGAATTACATTTTACAAACTCACTTGGACTTTGAAGCTGTTGGGTGGGAGAAGAAGTGCTGAAAAATTTCTTAACATGGTCATTTTTTAACACATGAGAAGGTAACGAAGCCAAATACCTAAAAAAGAAACAGAGTGGTTTTATCAGCATTAAAATGTATTATTACCAAGAAGTAACTGGGAGAGAAATTTTAGTTTTCCATTAAGAGGCATTTGTATCAGAGAAAAACTAAACAGAAGCACCTTAACCTCTAATCTTCCTGCTGTATTCAGTTCAGTTCTCGGCAGGATTCGCGTGTTTCCTGGAGCCCCTTCCCGCATTCACACTGTATTACACTGTATGAACAGAGCCTCTCGAGGCCCACAGCACAGGGCCTGTGGTCTCAGCTGCCGGGGGGCACTCGGACGGCGGGCCCAGTCCCCGGGCCCTGGCAGCAGGGCCCCCTCCGTAAATGTGTACAGGACAGCATGCAGGACACCCTCAGTGTCCAGAGACTCTGGGCCCAGGAGACCTTTTATAGGTCTTCGTTTCATCCTTTCTACTACAGAAGAGAAAGAATAACCAGATTTTATTTCGTAAGACTGTCAAAATTACAGTATGTGGTGCCATATACTTTGGAATTCTTTCAATTGCATATCCTCAAAAGCATGCCTAGGCTGTTAAGATCCTTCAAATTCTCTGTAACTGAAGGAGACCAGAACCACCCAGACCACATGTCACCTGAGCAGCCCCTCCGTGACCAGGCAGCCCAGCCCCACCCACACCACCGAGGGCCGTCGGTCCACCAGTCACACGGTGCTGCTGCAGGGGCTGCTCTCCGTGGCCTTGCAGGGGTGTGGGGGGAGCATTACCTCAGGTCCGCTTCCAGATCCATATGGTTTCGCTCTACATAAAAGGAATCTGGGCCAGCTAAGCAAGGAATGAATTTCTCCAAATTTTCTTCAGGATGCAGCTGAGACAACTGAAAGAGACGGAAAGGCACAGGGAGTCTGGCACAATCTCCTTTACAAAACCAGGGTTGCTCAGTGCGAGAAACACCGGGCAGGTGCGAGGAGGCGGCGTCTGCCGGGGTGAGTCTGGGCTTCTGCACCCACCGGGACGCAGGAAGCCACAGCCCACCACAGCACAGGGAGCTGGCTGGCAAAGCCACCGCATCGGCCCAACCCCAAGAGGGACCTGCCCTCCCAGGAGACAGAGCACGTGAGCCGTCCAGCCGCGGCAGAGCACGAGGAAGAGGTGGCTGCCGTTCGAGTGGGCAGAGGAGATGGGCAGGGATGAACACGTCCCACAGGCGGAGTGAGGGTCAGACAGCAGCCGGCCAGGAGCCCAGGCACGGGACAGGGAGACAGTCCCCTCACTTCCGAGCTCTCTTCCGTGGGTGGCAGGCCGCAGGGAGCCTCTGCAGGGGGCACAGCGTGCAACGGCTGTCCCGGGGGCCAGGCGGGAAACCCCATACCTCCCCCGGAGCCTGCTCTCCATCCAAAGCAGAAAGCCCACAGGCCACTGGGGGAGGGATGAGACAGTGTCTGCTCTCAGAGCTCAAGCACACCCCCAAGTTTCTGGGGATGAGGCAGAACACCTTCCTGCCTCTGGGAGAAGAGGAAGAAGAGGAAGTCCTCCTGACACTGGTCATTTCTCAGGGAAGGTAAAAACAAAATCCTTCTAGCGCCAAGGAAGGGCAGGAAGCCCTCCTGAGTGGAGGGGCCTGCATGAGCACAGAGTGGACCAGGTCAGCTGCTGGGGAGGGAAGGGTGGCAATGATGAGAAAGGGCCCAACCCTGTGCCTGGACCTCAGGCTGCACCAGGATGGGGAGCCCCCATCCCCACCACAAATCTATCCCCAGCAACAAGTAACAGCACCCTCCCTGGGAGTGGAATCAATGGGGCAGGCAGACCCACTCCTTCCCACAGGTGAGGCAAGACACCGCCACACTCCTCTCGAGACTCCAGGGACCAGCAGGTCTTGCTGGAGGAACCCAAACCCAGCTCTGCTCCTGACAAGACTAACCCAAAGCCACACTAATGGTTTGATGGATTCCATTTCCAGCCTAGTTTCTAGACATGATGTCTAACATTCAATCAAAAATTATAAGATAAAAAAGAGGTGGGAGTCTATTGTCAAGATAATCATTAGAACCAGACTCAGAAATAACCCAGATGTCAGAGCTATCAGACAACTGAAAATGAACAAGAACCCCTAAAATCATGGTACCAGAGATGAAGAATTCGGCTCATCGGCAACCTGGAGAGAGCTGAGGAGAAACATCCCTCAACTTGAAGACAGGTTCAAGTACACGTAACTCAAGGCCCAGGAGCAGAGAGAGTGGAGCAGAAGAAATACTGAAGGAAGGGACGGACCAGACAGTGAGGCAGAAGCCCAGGAAGGGCGAAGGAGCCAAAGCCAGGGGAGTGTCAGCTGCTGCAAATACCCAGACAAGAGTGGCAAGGTCTGCCAGCCTGAGTGGAGCCCAGAGAAGCACTTTTCCACAAAACAAGTAGGGAGGCCCGGAGAAGAGGAAACTCAGTGGTCTACATGGTGCAGAGGAGCAGGAGAGCCCGGGGCAGGACCCACAGCCCGAGAAAGAAGGCCTGTGGCGCTCTTCAGGGCAGGGCAGGCCGAAACAAAGGCGCGATCGAGCACCTTCTGTCCAAGCTTTTCAACTCGATTTTCTCCCATGGGATGTTTCCCTTGATCTTATAATCAAAGTAGACAGCATATTAAAAAGCAGAGACATTACTTTGTCAACAAAGGTCCGTCTAGTCAAGGCTATGGTTTTTCCACTGGCCATGTATGGATGAGAGAGTTGGACTATAAAGAAAGATGAGTGCCGAAGAATTAATGCTTTTGAACTGTGGTGTTGGAGAAGACTCTTGAGAGTCCCTTGGACTGCAAGGAGATGCAACCAGTCCATCCTAAAGGAGATCAGCCCTGGGTGTTCTTTGGAAGGACTGATGCTGAAGCTGAAACTCCAATACTTTGGGCACCTCATGCGAAGAGTTGACTCATTTGAAAAGACCCTGATGCTGGGAAATATTGAGGGCAGAAAGAGAAAGGGACGACAGGGGATGAGATGGTTGGATGGCATCACCGACTCAATGGACCTGGGTTTGGGTGGACTCTGGGAGTTGGTGATGGACAGGGAGGCCTGGCGTGCTGCAGTCCATGGGGTCGCAAAGAGTCAGCGAGCGACTGAGCGACTGAACTGAACTGAATTGATAATCAAACTGCCAGCTGCACTCTGGAGACACTGCAGCCGTGCTGGCTCCACTTGGCACAGGTGGCCACTTCAGATGCCCAACTGTGGCTAAGACAGTGGTTCACCACCTGGCACAGGCCAGGCTGGGCGACTTTAAACATGCAGGCGTGTGCGGATGCACAAGAGTGTACGGTGGTAAAGAGCAGCTTGGTGTTGAGTGAAATGGTATTTGTTGAATCAATTTAAAAACAAGCAGGATGTACATCATCCGCCTTTCAATTTTTTAAAATATTTGAAAAAATAAAAACAAACAGGAAGATTCAGTATGTAAACACATCAAGGTGGAAGCGGGTGAAGTCTCTGCCCACTGCTGCCCGTGTAGCCCCTCCCCTCCCTCAGCCGTGGCTGGAGAGCAACAAACCACCATCAGCCAAACAGCCCTTGGCACCCGCGAACTCACATCTTTCTGCCCCGGCCAGTTCTCAACAACGGGCAGGAGTGTGGACCACATGCCCCACCAGCGGGAATGCCACCCTGCACTCACTGCCCTGGCTCAAGGCAGCGTCCATGGACGTCAGGCTGCCTTCTGACCGTGATGAATGGGACCCTGTAATTCTTATAAGAGCCCTTAAATCACCTTACCTTTGAAATAAATTCAGTCACTTCAGAGGAAGATTTGGTTACTGATGTGATTGAAGAATCAGACCACAAGACCTTAAAAACAAATAAATAAACAAACCTTAAAAACAGACTCCACATACTCAATTCACAGCACGTTCTTCCAGGGATTCACAGCCAGTATATGGCGGTAGTGAGATGAGACTTTATATATATAAAAGCCTCGTGCGTTTCTATACCCCTTGGCATGTTATAGAAAAGGTGTTCACGTAACTCTAGTCCATTAAAGCTTAACTTCCTGTTTTGCACAATTATTCAAACATCACTAAGTCACTCATGTGTGGAGTCTAAGGTTGCCCCTTAAAGCGTCATAAAGTCCGTGACGACCCCGACTGCTTGTGCTTGTGTGCACAGCCCCCCACGTGGGGACCCCCGTCTGTCTACATGGAGTCAAGACACTATGAGAAGTGAGCCCGTCCAGTGAGTGCTCACGCTCAGGGCTGCGGCCGTGCCGCTGGCCCTCAGGAGTCTGACACAAGTCAGGGCAGTCAGGACCGGGAGAGCAGGGAACAGCTTCCACGGCAGGGGGCGGGGGAAGAACGCAGCAGGGAACGTCAGAAAGGCCTTTCCAGAAGC
Organism: Ovis canadensis; assembly: GCF_042477335.2. Classification (NCBI taxonomy): domain Eukaryota; kingdom Metazoa; phylum Chordata; class Mammalia; order Artiodactyla; family Bovidae; genus Ovis; species Ovis canadensis. The sequence continues at coordinate 26,202,667 of NC_091258.1, forward strand.
TCTATGGAGCCTGGTTGTGTTTGTCCTTCCTCCCTGTACCTGTGACAGCAGGCAGTTTTAGTTCACGACCACAAATGTCCATCTTCCCAAATAGACTGTGAGTTCCCTGGGGCAGGGGGCTGGCTTCCCAGCACTGCCTGTGGTATTTTCCACCTATGTCAGCACAGGTGACACCTATTAGAGGCTCTCCTGCGCTGAGAAAGGCGTGAGCTGAACTCAGAAGGAGCGAGACAGGACAGAGGGAAGAGGGTGGGACGGGAGGGAAGCAGGGCCCAGAACAAGAAAGGTTAAACCATGAAACCATGCCGTTCACCCGGAAGTCCAGAAGCACTGGAGGATTTCAAGCCAGGAAATAAAATGACTGAGAGTCTTCATCACCCACAGGGAAGTATTACATGCACACTGACGTAGAGAAACTAGAGCCTGGAGATAATCAAGCAACTCTCAAGCGCCCGCCACCCGCCGGCCTCTTGCATGTTTGCTGATGGTCTCCCAGGCCTGAACTCAAGGCTGGCATCTCTCCTCCCTGTTGAAATTTGCACGAGTCCCTTTCTAGTCTGGAGCTGTCATAGCACAGAACAATTACTAACGTATGTTTTTCAAGCCCCAACAAAATACAAATCGATCAAGGCAAGGAACCTTTCTCCTTTATCTCTGAATTATCGACGCCTCCCAGAATTCATCACAAGTGCTAGCATTTTTTAACGAATGTGCTGTGCGCCATCCAAAATCTACCTACACTAAAATGAAAATACCTACACCATTTTTTCTGTTTAAAATAATTAAATCTTTTAACAACACTAAAAACAAGACTGGGGGTAGTGAGCTGCTCCCCACCTGAAACAGCAGCAGCAGCCACGATCAAAGGTGAGGGCTCTCTAGCTTTAGATGCGTGACCCAGGCACTGTTGGCACTGTGGTCTTCAAAGCAGAACATGCTGCACGTCACGCGGCATGAACACACCCTAACTCAACTCAAAGCACCAAGTCCAACACCCAAATGGTGAGCACAGCACAAACACACCATTTTACATTGAAACAGACAATCTGCTTCCCTGACGATCTTACATTTAAAGAGGCACAACTATTCTGTGTTGCCTGCTCCTGATATAATCTTCTTTGACTTCCAAAAGGAGTTGATGTTTCCACCCAGGGCAGATACAAAGCAAGGACTGGAAACCAGCTGACTTCAGCAACACACCTCTGCAGGAATTGCAGGCTGACCTGACCCAGCCCTGAGCCAGAAGAGAGGCCGGCCAGCCCCCAGAGGGGTGTGGGCCAGGAGAGCAGCCTGGCATCTTGCCACAAGCTAGAGACACATGACCCAGCAAGTCCAGGATAGCATCAGTCATAAGCTAACCCACGGCTCCTGTACCAGCAAGAAAAAACACTGCCAATCAAATGCTGCCACAGTCGTTTCCTATCACCTGCACTCACTCAAAGAGCCACTGAGACCTAAAGAGATGGACTTCAGTGTATCTTAAACATGCACAAAAAAGCACGGTATGCACAGAACAGGTAAGCATTTCTTCACACTCAAGAGTCTGACTCCTCTGACTGTCTGTCTTGCTCCCAGCACCCTCTGGTACAGGGGCAGCAGCTTAGGAAGAGGCTCTGCTACTCAGGTCACAGCCCTCATGTGCCCAGAACCACTAGACATGCCAGCAGGCCTCTGAGGAGCTCTGAAGCCAAACACAAGGACAGGCAGAACAGTCACCAAGGGCAAGGCAGCCTGGAAGCAGCACGGACCACGTGCTTTGGGAACTGGTTTTTAATGCTAAAACTACCACCAAGATTTGCTGTGAACTACAAGGAGAAAGCATCGCCAAGAACAGGATGCTATGAGAAAAGAACTGTCAGGGAAAAAGAGTTCTTCGAAGTTTAAAACAGGACAGCAGAGGTGAAAAATTCAATTCAAGATACAGAAGATGAAGGACTCTTCCACAGAGTAAATAAAAAAAGTCAAAGGGAAAGAAAATAGAGGCAAAAAGAAATAAAACAGAGGGCCAGTCTTAAGGTCCAACATGCCAACAGCAGGAGTTCCGAAATGAAACTGAGAAAAATGGGGCAGAGGAAATCAAAAGAATGATCCAAGAAAAGGTCCCCAAGTTAACGGGCTTAAATAAAAAGGGCTGATGCGTCCCAGCACAGAGGATGGAAACCTACACCCAAGTCTGGCTCTGAGAAATGTGCAAGTGACTGGAACCAAGAAAAGGTCCTAAAACTTCTGGAAACTGTAGAACAGAGCCATGCTTCTCAACAGTAATACTGCGAGACAGGAAATAAGAAGTGCTTCCAAGCTCCTAAGGAAACATGGCGGCTGGTCTAGAGTTGTATTCCCATCACGTGTCAGGGCAGATGGATAAAGACACCGCCAAACGTGAAAGGTGGGAACTGTGCCTCCACAGGACCTTCTCTAAGAAGCTACAAGAACCAGAACTGACCTGCAACGAGAGATGATCTGCGAGCCAAGAGCAGGGAACCAGAGCTGGAAGGGAAGAGGGGACCCCAAGGTGAAGACACAGGGGCCTTAACGAGACAGTGCCAGCCTGAGTCCAGGTGGGAGAAGGGCCACAGCTCCAGAGGGGAAACCAACGGAATGTCGGACCCATTTGAACACAACCAGGGAAAACTTTAGGGGCAAAGGTGTTTTCCAAGTACTTGTTCCCAAGCAACAAACAGAGAGAGACAATTAGCCCCAGGAAGAGCAGAACACTGGCAAGGAAAAGCACTCAGCGCCCGCCACACGGCCCGGCTGCCACACAAGCACTGAGGCGCAGGGTGCCCGCTGGCGCCGCAAGCACGTGCGCTGGGGCCTCTGCACACGTGGAGCTGATGGGAGCAGAAACTGAGCAAGAAACAGCTGTCAAGACTGACCCTCAGCTAGCAACGAGGGAGCATCCAGGGCAGTGAAGACTGTTTCAAGATGGAAAAGCCAGCTTTCACAAGAAGACGCAGCACTAAAATAAATATACGGTCAGCCCACTCCAGTATCTTGCCTGGGAACCCCAAGGACAGAGGAGCCTGCTGGGCTACAGTCCGTGGGGCCGCAGAGTCAGCAGCACAACAGCAGTTGGGCTCCCCAGAGCCGGCGTGAGAAGAGCGGGGCTCTCAGCGCTGCTGCTCTGCAGCCCCTCTTAAGTCAACACCACTCTCCCGTCTGCTAGGCATTTCAAGCATTTGGGTCGTCTTCTGGGGTTTTTTCCCACCCTGTCCTTCATGCATAATAAGTAAAGAAAAATATACTTTTTAAAAAGTTTAAGTTATTCGACAGTGAGTGTGGGGAAGCGGGTAACATGTGGACATTTCTACATGGATACAAAATCAGTTTGTATTTTAAAAGAGTCTGTCATCTGCTTCCTGGATTTGATTTCCACGGTAACTAGTAACCAGCAATTACAACTTCAGCAAAAACAAAACCAACTCCATGGAGAAAAAAGAACAGGAAACTCGAACTCCTACTTGTAGTCTATTTGTTACTTACATCTTCCTATAAAAAAAAAATAACCTTTCATTTGCATCCTGGATAACAATGACACATAAAAATTAAAACTAGAGATAAATAAGGCTGAGAAAATGAGGGGGGGAGGGGGCACGGGAAGTGTCGCTGACTTTCCCCTTAATAAGTGAAAGCTTCCAGAAAAAACTGCTTCCTGAGTCTTCCTACACTGTAAGCAACAGAGGGCACCCCTCACCGTGGTACGGCAGACACTCCCAATAAAGGTTTTTACTGTTCTGGCCATGGTACAATAGATATTCATTTCCAAGTTCAAAAGACAACCTATTTAAAGGACAATTTATCCTAATTACTATCCTATCTAGGGCTTTGTGGACAAAAATTAATCCTCAGGTAACTTTTAAAAGTGTTTTATTGCAGTATAACTGACACTGAGATGCACATATTTTAAATGTACACTCTGGTCGGTTTACACGTACGTATACACCCATGATGGCACCCACTCCGGTACTCTTGCCTGGAGAATCCCATGCACGGAGGAGCCTGGTAGGCTGCAGTCCATGGGGTCGCACATAGTCGGACAGGACTGAGCGACTTCACTTTCACTTTTCACTTTCATGCATTGGAGAAGGAAATGGCAACCCACTCCAGTGTTCTTGCCTGGAGAATCTCAGGGACAGGGGAGCCTGCTGGGCTGCCATCTATGGGGTCGCACATAGTCGGACACGACTGAAGCGACTGAGCAGAGCAGATACACCCATGAAACCATCCTTCTGGTCAATATAACGGACATAGCCATCACCCCTCCCCAGCAAGCTACTGACCTGCTTTCTGTCACTGCAGATTATTTCGCGTTTTCTAAATTTATCTAAATAAACCCAGAAGGAGCATGCTTTCTTCCCTGGCTTCTTTCACAAGCGCAATTGTTGAGTTCTCTCTGTCCATACTGCATCAGCAACCGCTCCTCCATGCCCAACAGCCCACTGTGTGGTCACAGTACACGGTGTACGCCCAGTCTCCCAATGATGGCTATTTGGGGCCTTACAAATAAAGCTGTTATAGACATTCGTGGACAAACCTTTGTATGAACACATACTTTCATTTCCTTTGGGTACTGACCTAGAAGTGGGGCCGATGAGTCATATTTTAGGAGTATGTTTAACTTTTTAAAAAACTGCTGAACAGTCTCCCCAGGTAGTTTCACCGTCTTATGCTCCCAGGACAGTCCTTCTACATACCCGCCAGCAGTTGGTGTGGTCAGTCCTGTGGATCTCAGCCATTCTGATGGGCAGGCAGCCTTAACTCGTGGTGGTTTTAACTGGTCTCTTCCTAACGGCTAAGGACGCTGCACATCTGTTCACATGTGCTCTCTGCCATCCACACATCTTTCTTGGTAAAACGTCTGTGCATTTTTTATTGGCTTATTTTCTCATCATTGAGTTCTTTTTATAGTCTGAATGCAAATCCTCTAACATACACGTAATTTACAAATAGGTTTCTCCTATTCTGTGGCTCGTCTTTCAATTTTCTCCACAGAGCCTTTCAAAGAGCAAGTTTTCAATGCTGATGAAGCCTAATCCGCCCATCCTGTCTTCTATGGGTCGTGTTTTGGTACCCACCTAAGAACCACTTGCCTGACTAAGTCACAAACCTTTTTTCTGTGCTTTCTTCTACAAGTTCTACAGTTTATGCTTTATGCTTAGGTCCAAAATTAGTTCTGAGTTAACGTCTATACCAGAGGTGAGGTTTGATCAAGATTCTTTTTTCTTTGCATGTGGTTGTCTGCTCCAGAACCGTTTGTTGAAAAGACTAACCTTTATTTTCACTGAACTGCCTTTATACCTTTGTGAATAATCACTGACCAGGGTGGTGTGGCATCCAGGGCCTTAGCCCAAAGCGGAGGAGGCCTGGCCCACAAGATGGAGCAGTCACCACTGCCGACCCCAAGCCCAGCCCAGGGCAACCCCGAGCAGAGCCACAGGCAGTGGGAGCCTGAGCTGCTCTGGCTCATCAGAGCGCTGCCTGTCCCAGAACACATACGGAGCACTCGGGGGCAAGGAGGGACCTTAAGCCTGAGTGATGGCGCCCGAGCAGCCTTTGTCCTTCTGAGGGCCACAGTTCCCTTGTTTGCTTTTTTTGGCTACGCTGAGCAGCATGCAGCACCTTAGGCTCCCCAACCAGGGGTCATACCCATGCCCCCTGCTTTGGGAACGTGGAGACTTAACCACTGACTGCCAGGGAATTCCACAACAATAAAACTCTTATCAGAAAACTCAAGAATGACTCCTTATTGCCTTGGCTTAGACAAAGAGTTCTTAAATACAAAAAGCACGAGTAATGAAAAAAAGTAGGTACACTGGACTTCATCAAGAGTCAAAACGTCTGTGTGTCAAAGGACAGCATCATGAACATGAAGTAAATTCCCACACAGCGAAAGAAAATATCTGTAAGCCAAAAGGCCCGGTAATTCCAGTCCTAGGTGTATATCCCAGAGAAACGAAAGCATTTGTCCACACGGAAACCTGTACACAAATGTTCACAGCAGCATTATCCGTAAGAGGCAAAAAGTGGGAACAACCCAGAAGTGTACCAGCCAGCTGCTGAGTGGGCAAACAGAATGTGTCCATCCACACAGTTCAGACTCACTCAGCCATCAGAAGGGAAGTACCAATACATGATACAACACAGATGAGCCACAGAAACATCATTTGCATGAAAGAAACCAATCACAAGAGATCACATATGTATGACTGCACTCGTGAGAGAGACACAGCACAGGCAAACCCAGAGACAGAAAGCGGATTAGTACTGCCTGGGACTTGGAAGGAGAGGGCAATGACTGCTAACAGGCATGGGGCTTCTTGGGGTGATATAAATACTAAAATTAAATTGTGGTAATGGTTACTAAATTCTGAATAAATTGTAAAAACACTGAACCTTTTTTTTTTTTTTTTAAATTTATTTGGCTGCACTGGGCCTTAGTTGTGATCTACTTCCCTGACCAGGGATCAAACCCTGGTCCCCTGTATTGGGAGCACAGCTGTCTTAGCCACTGGATGACCAGGGAGGTCTCAACACCGAACACTTAAAATGGATGAATTTTATGGTATGTGATACCCGTCTCATCAGAAGTGTAAAAAAGAAAGTCGCTTAGAAAATTTTAAAAATGTTTCATCTTTAAAAACACCAATGATATTCTCCCAAAGTCCTCCAAACAATCAACCGACCGTGTACATGTGAGCACGCCTCTGGCCCCAGGGGCGGCCCCTCCCCTTCTCAACAATTTCAAACCTGTTTTGACTGCTCTGTAGTTTTTTCCATATACATGCTATTTATCATTCACTTATTTACGCAGGCTGCACCACACAGCATGCAGCATCTTAGCTCTTCAACCAGGGACTGAGCGCGGACCATGGCACTGAACGTGCCAAGTCCTAACCACTGGACTACCAGGGAATTTTCTCCATGCAAATTTTAGCTTCATCGTGTTGATTGCTAGAACAGAAAAATGCTCCTGGGACTTGCTTTTGTAGACGGGTGTGTGAGATGACAGAGATCTGTAAGTTTACAGGTGTGTGCAGAGATGTTCCCACAGGGTCCATGGTCCTTCCCCTCTACAGAACTGCAGCTCTGACCACAGCCAGCCAGAGACCGCGGTTAAACCCTGGAAACTAGGCAACCATAAGGCACCTCATCTTTCTAGCGCAATGGGATGCCCAAACCAAAGCTCATGCTTGTTACACACTCACATCCCACAGGCAGCCACTTAACTTAGTCACAAGCAGGAGAGGGCAGCTCACTGCCCAGAGCATGCACACGACTGAAGCTGCACGAACGAGCAGCGTGCTTCATAAATAAGAGAGTTGTGTGTTTTTAAATGTTCATCTTTATCTTTCCTTAGTATCTCAAATTACCATCCAACAAATACAGTTTGGGCTGTAAATCCCTAAGGGCACATCAAGTTAGTAACCCCAGTTCAGTTCAGTCGCTCAGTCGTGTCCGACTCTTTGTGACCCCATGAATCGCAGCACGCCAGGCCTCCCTGTTCATCACCATCTCCCGGAGTTCACTCAGACTCACGTCCATCAAGTCCGTGATGCCATCCAGCCATCTCATCCTCGGTCGTCCCCTTCGCCTCCTGCCCCTAATCCCTCCCAGCATCACAGTCTTTTCCAATGAGTCAACTCTTCACATGAGGTGGCCAAAGTACTGCAGTTTCAGCTTTAGCATCATTCCTTCCAAAGAAATCCCAGGGTTGATCTCCTTCAGAATGGACTGGTTGGATCTCCTTGCAGTACAAGGGACTCTCAAGAGTCTCCTCCAACACCACATTTCAAAAGCATCAATTCTTCGGTGCTCAGCCTTCTTCACAGTCCAACTCTCACATCCATACATGACCACAGGAAAAACCATAGCCTTGACTGGACGGACCTTAGTCGGCAAAGTAATGTCTCTGCTTTTGAATACACTATCTAGGTTAATAACCCCGGGCCCCCACAGAAAAAAAAACTAGCTGAACTGCTAGCTGGTGAAGGCTTATCACTGTCCTAAACACAAGAGTGTGCTTATCAGTGTGCTCATCGGGAGAAGTAAGCTTTCAGATAACCAAAGCTTTTCTTTAAACACTAAAACACTTCATTCAGCTTATGCATCTGGGTAGAAACTTCCTAAACTCAGCAATAACCACATGGGACAGTAAGCTCAGAGCTGAGACAGGCCTCCAAGGAGCCTTCTGGAATTGTCCGCTGGACCTCCAGAAGACTCAGGGTGTCCCCGTCTGCCAGCCTGCTGCCCCCATCCTGGTCACAAGCCCCTAGTCTGGGGAGAGGCCGAGGGCCCACCCTGCCCAAGCTCGCTGCTTAACAGAGAGGCTGAGGATGGGGGCTGAATCCAAACCCAGTTTGAGCAGACTGGCTATGAGTGGGGTTCAAAGGGCCTGACAAACAGTACGCCTCAATTTTCACAATTCTCCACTGTAGCCAAATTAGGGGACCAACTACCAGGAGCCGAGTGTGTCAGTCCAGAGCACATACCCCCCAAACCCACCAAGGAGTTTCTGTCATCCGGGAGGTGCAGAGGGACACGGCTCATCTCTGCAGGCACTGACTCCCCTGGACTCCAGCCTCTGACTGGATGGAGGTGCTGGGACACACACAGGTTCAGCACTGTCCTTGGTCACACAGCTAACAGGGACACAACTGGACTGCGAGCTCAGGCTGCACCTGAGCCCACACCCTCCCCTCGATGGAGAGCAAGCAGCCCCAACAAGCGCATCTTAGGGACCGGCCGCTTGCAAGGCCCAGCCCCCACTTCTATCTCCCACAGCATTGGCACAGAGCTTTGCAAAAAGACCCGTCTTTTATTTAGTTAAATAAAAGTATTGCTTCGTGGTAAATATTCCCGTCCTATCCCTTAGAGGAGAAAAGGGGAAAAAAACTTTGTATCTTACCTCAAAGGAACATTCAACATTTCTTTCATTTTTTTTGTGTGATAATCCCTTCAGGTCTATCTTTTCAACAGTCACTGCAAAAGTAAACAAAACAAAGAAACAACAAACAAAATTATAAAAATGAAATAAAAGCTTGAAGTATATATGATTAGTTTGCATCGATCGATATGTTAGTGGCCTTCACAGGAAAGCTCCCAGCACCCGGCACCGTCTCCTCCACGGGGAGCTCGTCAGGAACGAGGGAAGCTGGAGGCCGAGCTCAGAATGAGGGCAAAGTTGATCGTGAGACGGAAAATACAGGGAAGATATAAAAACAAATTAAAAAAAAAAGGGAACGGTGCTTGAAAAGAACACACGTTTATTTGCCTGCTAGAGGGCATGGATGATAACTGTAACTGAAGGTTGGTTATGCTCTGTTCTCATCCCTAAAAGACTAAAGATCAACATCTCCCACTCTGGTTGTTTAGACACGCAGCTGCCCAGAGCCTTCGTTGGCGTCTTCGGTCTCCTTCTGGGGCGGGGCCAGGCTGCAGGCGCGAGGACTGCAGTTGTGGAGCAGGTGCTCTAGACCCCTAGCACCGCCCCTACAGAGCAGGGGCCACGGCTGCACGGGTGGACAGGACAGGAGAAGACAGTCACATCAGACAGCCCCAAAGCGGTCCCCTCCCCATGCCTCCCCTTTCACTCGCACGGGTGCTTTTTTTCTCTCCTCAGAAAGAAAATGATACAATTAAGCTTGTAAGCACTGAAGTTTTAAGATACAAATTAAGTTTGTAAGATGCAAATATTCGAGCACAAATATTTTTGAAAATAAAACAGCACTTAATAAACATGATCTAGTTTCCAAACCCCCAAACCACACTCCTGTTTCTGATTCAAACACGAATGCATCTCAAATACTCTTTAACTGCTTGCTTCTTCAAGCTTATGAACTTCTGGCAGGCACAGCAGTCAGACAATCCAGCTCTTCCGGGAAGACCGCAGCGAATGAGGGAGGCTTTCTTGTGTGAACAGCATACACACCTTCCTGATTTTTCACCCGTATTCCTGCAGGTCACTTGGCTGTGAACTATGGGCATGTCTGCAGATACTCAACACCTGTCTAACCTGACACACTCAGTGTAACTCACAAAACTATCATGTTACACTTTTTGCAGACGCCCCATCTCCTGGTTGGCCACACATCCTAAGTTTCCTCCAGCAAACACCACTCTGTAAGACGTTCAGGGCCAACCCCCAGAAAGCTTCGTGGTCAAAAGTTTGGAGGGAAAATCTAAGAAACTCCTTTTCGTAGACTGCCCATGTACGTGATCATATTAAAGGCTCTGAGAAGTCCTGTGACAAGTAAATCTACTTTTATTAACCACATTTCCCCAATTTTTTTTTTTTGGCCACAGAACTCTCTCCTCCCATAATACGTCTAAGCGCCCAGAGAACGAGCAACTCTGAGCACCAGGCTTCAGAAAGGTTCTAACCCTGTGCCTCCCACTACTGCAGCCACTGACCCCATGGGACCACTTACCTTGGTATTAATTACAATTGAATAAAATTAAAAACCTCATTTCTCAGTTGCACTAACCACATTTTAAGCACTTGGCAGCCACTCATGGCCAGTAGCTGCCATGCTGAGCGGACCCAGAACCCTGGTCCATCACAGGGAGTTCTACTGGGTGGCGCCATAAAGTCAGGGGCGGGTGGGCCGCAGGCGGCCCTCGGCCATTGGTGTGACAGTCTCCAGGGTGCAGAGCCACACTGTGGGCTGACGCATCGCCAAAGGCGCTCTCCACCCGCCGGCAGCAAAGCCCAGCAGTGGTGCCAGACTCCTCACATCTCCTCCCCAATCCAGAAACACCAACCATCTGGATCTTTACAGAAAACAACATGCCGATCCAACAACTTGTTCATTCACCACCTCATCTTATGAAGCGCCTACTGTGTGCTGGGCCGTACTCCATGGCTGGGCACAAGGCGGCCGGCACTGACCAGAGTCCTTGCCTTCACAAACCGCTGCCTGAATTTTTGAGCCTCTATAAATTTATAAAGTTGTATCAGGGTTGATAGGGATCGTGGGAGACACTAGAACCCGTTTGGTTCAGAGTATTTTAAACTTAAAATAGCATCTCACAGGAAGGAATTACTCTTTAAAAAAAACAAGAACGCTTGTTTCCTTTCTGGCAAAACAAAGAAAACACTACGTTTAGCAGTTATGCGCTGCCCGGCCTCGCTCAGTGAAACTGCCCACTGTTCCTGTCTGACTTCCCCAGGCAGACTGTCAGCAAATAAACAGCTCTTACACTCTCCCAGTCACTATTTTTAAAAACTTACCCACAGTGACCTCACTCTAATCCAGACCCTCCACTTCTTTAGACAATAGAATATACAAAGTCAACGAGCACAGGGAAACCTGTCTGGCGTTTTCCTGGGCCACAGTACCTACAAGTTCCAGGGCTGAACATTAGGGTTTATGAAAAAAGGCAGAAAGGAAAACCCTAGCCGACTGAAGGCGGGAAGTGACTCATATCTGGACAGGAAAATGTGAAAAGCAGATGAATGTTACTCAGCTGTTTTCAGATCAAAGAGGCATTTCGGAGCAGAGGTCTGAGATGTTAGCGAGACCCCTTTGGAGCCCCTAGCCCACCAGACGCTGCACTCTGTTCTGCATCACCAGCCCCGGTGCCACCAGGACGCCTCTGGACCAAACACACGGACAAGACCTGCTGTCTTCTCCTGGTGCCGCCCACCCTGGAAGCGACACCTGTGGCCACACGGGGCCCTGAGGGTGGGAGGACACCCGGTGGGGGCAGTGGTGGGGTCAGGTGGAGTCTCTGCAGCAGGCGAGAGCGGTGACGGTGGCCAACACGAGGGCCGGGCTGGGGGGTGTTCAGCCGGGCTTCAAAGATGTGTAAGACATTCCCAGCTCCGGGGCTACTAAAGACCATGTCTATAAGACACTCCCAGCTCCGGAGCTACTAAAGACCATGTCTATAAGACACTCCCAGCTCCGGAGCTACTAAAGACCATGTCTATGACAATACCAACATGAACAAGTGCTTATCCTCTTACCTGAAACATTATAAACTGCATGTATGACATGACTGTAGCTTAAAATGTAAGGAGAAACTGAAAGCAAGTGATCAGACCTGACAGGGTTAACTGCGTCTGATGGTGGAGTTATGGCTAGTTTTCCTGTCACATCTCTGCAGTGTGGCTCCGTGGTTTTAGAGTGTTTACCTGTGTGCACACACGTTTGCTGACGGCCCACTGAAAGCCCACTGGTAGACAAGGGCCCCCTTCCCTCCTGCCACCCTTGTGAGCCTGCAGACTGGGTCATGTCACACGTGAAGCCCTACTCCTTTCTGAAACGTATAAGCAAAAAACTTGTCAGTTTAAGGGGCTGGATATCAAACCATCACCTGAGGAAGAGAACACAGCCCAAGACAGGATTAGCGCTGACTGGGAAGACCCCCAAGACCCAAGGCTGGGCGGGAAGAGCACCCAGGACGAGCGTGCCTCCCCGGGGCCCAGACCGTGAAGGGGTTCGGGCGGGGCATGCAGCGGGACTCCAGCTTGAGGCCACCAGCCTGCTCCCACGTGGAGAAACAGCACATGACAGTGTGCTGCTTCCTTTCAGCATTTCCTGGGCTCAAATTTTCTTCTTTTCTTATTAAAGTTGTACATCAGCGGTTCTCCTCAAATCTTACGAGTCAGAGCACATGGCCTTCAGCAAGACGTGTAATTGCACTCAACTCCCATTTTTATAATTGGATCCATGCCTAATTAAATAACCGGAGCACTGCTGTCATTAACAAAGGAGGGAGGCCGAGCTGTGTGGATAAGACCATAAAATGCACCGCGGTAAGAGTGCAGGCAGGTGCCCTGGAAGGCCCAAGCGGGGTCCGGCGGGCTCACACCCCCTCCAGCGGCCACACCGCCGGGCCCAGGAACACACTCCCGACCCCAGCCTGGGACTGCCTGGGAGACCCACAGCCTAAGGGCCGCCTTCACTGCCAAGCGCTGTCACGTGACCTCCCAGAGCTGATGGCCACGTCGCACGAGAGAACAGGACACCCTGAGATAATGGCTTTAACATGCCCCGAGAAGGAGGCTCTCCTCTGAAACACTTCCCTTTCTACCCTAAAGACTTCTGGAAAAAACCTAGTTGTCGTCAGTTTCCTGCTAATTATGTGTTTTACTTGATTTCAATGTATCTTTGTTAAATAGCTTAATTTGGTACACTCAATAACAAGAAACCAATTTTATGCCAAACCCAAAACTAAACCAAAGCTAAAAGAAAGCATAGTAAAAAGGGTTTTATTGATGAGTGAGAGAAAATATGAAAAATAATCATTTTCTAGCACAACACCTTCTCTCAAGCTCCATACAACAGAACTCAGTGTCCTCATAATTAAAGAAACTGAACCAGAATAATATTTAAGATGCCTCCAGCTTTACAGTTTTATTACTGAAATCTAATTTTCATCTAAGAATTTAAAAGCTGTATTCTTAAGAGTCTGAGCTAAATAATGTTCCTAAATATCAATTTACTTTCTCACTTTCATCTAGCATTTAGCTGTCTGCGTTAATGGAAATAATTTTTTAAAACACTGCTTCTTTTAACTGTTGTTAAAATTTAAGCATTCACTACTATGCTGATTAAACTGATCCTCTTTTCTACATCTTTTTAGGTCACGTTATATGAATTTAAAAACTCTATAAATTTACTTTTCTTTGATTTTATCATCTAGCTCCCCTGCATTATTTGATTTGCTAGTTCTCCAGAAAGATATAAACAAAAGTTGAACATGATCCAAAAAACATAAAGCTGATAAAAGATACATCTAAAGTAGAAAATTAGGAAATGAGTGCATATTCCACTTGGATGGTTAGCAATACAGCGCTTGAACTTAAGGCCCCGAGAAACCCACTTGTTCACGCTTGTTGTAAGGCCAGCATTTGTTCAGCCTCCGTACGCACGAGGCCCCGCAGCGGCCATGACCGGCGGACTCAAGTCCACAGCAGCACTGTGCGGCAAGACTTTAAAAGGGAAGGGAAGGGCCCGCTGAGCAGAGCCACACGCAGTCCAGGCCCAGGGCTGACAGCACCTGTGTTGGGAGGAAATTAAAACGGTGGCGGAGATGGGGGACAGGAGGCCAGGGCAGGCGGGCTGGCCCAGGACCCATGCTTCAGGGCAGGGGGAGACCAGGGGCTCCGCAGCCTCTAGCTGTGTAAACTGTGACACTCCAGCTGCATGACCTTGGGCACCGTTATTTAATCCCTGAACAGAAAGAGTGCCAGCTTGCTCCGTGGGGCTGCGGCATCACCGGCGGGCTCCTGTGGGCTGCCAGGCGGCTTCCAGAGGAAAGCTGAACCTGAAACCTTCAGTCAACAGTAGAGAGAAAAGGTACAGCTTTCGCCTAATGCATGCAAGGCTTTCCTTTCCTAGTCTCTTCTGTTTAACCAAGTGTTGGGATCTCAGGGTTGGAATCCCAGCTTATCTTAGGAACGCTGCTTAATCACAACTCAGTTCTCCTGTCTGAAATGGGGACTGCGGTTACAATGAACCAGGTTGTTATACCTGAGTCCCACAGGGTCTTAGGAAGATCGGGTGGGTTAAAGTATGTAACAAGCTAGGACCACGTTCTAAGACTAGTCAGTGCTTCAGACCGTCCTTACCGCTGTCCCCTGAGCTGTAATCTGAAGAAACACAAAAGTCTGACCTCTTTGTAAGTTGAACTGTGTCTCTGAAGACTTTTAAAAAGCACAGACAATCCAAAACTGAAGTGGGGTACAGAAAAGAAAACTAGTAACGCTGACAGTGGCTTCAGACTTTCCGAGAGCAGTAACGGTACTGGGGAAAGCACGACCAATAAACCAAAGGCCAGTTACCTGCTAGGCCAGTTTCACGGTAGAGGAACTACGGTTACCTGTGACCACTGAATGGAGACCACTGCGGATAATCAGCAAGGTCTGGCTCACTGCATCTTCTAAGGGTCATGATGTCTGAGAGCAGTCAGGTCCGGTCCTACCACAGTCCTGCCTTTCTGCACCAGGCATGCCGGCAAGAGACAGACACTGCTGTTCAACCAGCACTTACATTAAAACACAGGAATGAAGGATCTTGATAACTGTGCCGACAGGAGAAATGCATACTGAGGGCAGCCGTCCAGGCCCGCAGCCACAGGTGTGAGGACTCGGCACCGCCGGCATTCTCCCAGCTCCAAACCGGAAGGCGAGAGCAGCTGGGGGCCCCGCGGGCTGCGCCCCATCCTGTCCCTGTGAGCCCCCCAAGGGCCCACACCACTGGCCAGGGGGCCACCAGCATGACAGTCCACTGTGGCCGCACGAAGCCAGACGGCTGAGAACCAGGGAGACCAGTCTCCCCCTGTGGGAGGGAGAGCTGCCTTGTCCACGCTGAGCCAGCGCAACTGCAACGTCATGAAATAAGACTACAAGTTCAGGCCCTCAGTCCCATGGGCCCCACGGGGGGCTGGCGGCGACCGCGTCAGTGCGGAGACAACAGCGCGTCACTGCACAAAGCGCTGCTCTAAGGCAGGATCCCCCGCGCGGGGCGCAGCACGACAACGGCCACTGACTTCCCCTTGATAAACATCAAGACGCGAGACTTCCACAGTCCAGACACATCCGTGCAGAACTTGCAGAATTCAGAAAAAGTTATACATCTAAGACTGGCGTTTTCAAAGCACCTGGAAGCATCCAGCCAAACGCCACGACCCTCAGCTCCTCCCCACACCCCATCCTCCCCGCAGCCCCGGCTCACCTCTGGACAGTTTCCCTCCAGGCCTCTTGGGCAGCGACCCCTCAGTGGAATGTGTGGATGTGTGCAGGGCGTTCTCCAAGCTGTTGCTCACACTGCTGACGGGGGGCTCTGGCCTGGGCGTGACCTGTGGGGACAAAGTCGCCATCATCTTATTTTCTTCCTAAATTTAGTTCATGTGTAAGGATTTTCATTTTTATTTGAAAGTCACTGATGTTTACTGTAGCTTCCAATATTTCTGTAAAACAGTCATCGCTAGTGTGAGCACTTCAGGCGGAAGACAAAACCTTGAGCAATTCACCACTCACCAGTGAAATGTAAAGCCATCCCGGTTGAGCAGACATGCGGACTCATGACTTGGGCCAGCAGTTCGCTGGGTAGAAGCTGTTAACTAAGCCGTCACAAATCCTATCTGAGGCATAACCTGATTTTTCAGTTCCTCAAATCACAGTTTCACTGTTAACACTGTCCTATAAATCTTGAAAAAACTAATAAAACGCTCTAATAAAAACAGGAGAGAACAGGATAGACCTGGATCTATTTGGAGGTGCATTTTTAAAAAAGATATTCTAGAAATACGTTACAATCCCATCTCTGGTTGTTTGTCATACAAAGTACTCACAAGTGAGAACGATGAGTGTGTGTCGGGGGGACACGCTCACTCTAACAGTGGAACACTGAAAACACCTTGAACAGCTACTGACAGAGACCCAGGAAGAAAAGGACCACTGCCCGCAGCCCCCCACTTTATGCTGGCCTTGGGGGTTCAGCCTACACCAAGTTCCCGACAGGAGCCAGGAGGGCTGCTCCATCCCCGGCTCCCTCGTCAGGTTTACAGACAGCCAGGACCACCCCCCCCCCCAGCCCCAAGTCCACTTCGGACTCTACAGTGAGCTGAGGAGGAGAGGGGAGAGGAGGGGAGAGGAGGGGCGAGGAAGGATGGGGAGGGGGGTCCTTGGGAGCGGGTGAGGGAGGGGCAGCACCTTTACTTTTTTCCCCTAATGACGACCAGTATTTGAAAATTTTTATAGCCAAATGTATTTATTACTTTTAGGATTTAGAGGAATAAAAATGACCAATGCTTTAGTATCTTCCTACTCACAATTTATAAGGACAACACAGAAAAGTTACGATTTTAAAGTTTACCGAAAGCAGCAAGTTTTAAAAGATGGAGAAACACAGTGCTACACACACAGCCAAAGAGAAGGTTTGGGGAAAAGGGGCATGACTTCTGGTCCCAACCCTGACCCGAAGCGGACGCGAGATGCACACAGGAAGCTCTCTGGCTGCCCCTGTCCTCAGTTCACCTCGTTACCTGGCTATCGGGTAGGCGGCGGCACAGACCCTGCTCTGTGCAGGCCTGGCTGGGGCACCCGGCAGAGGTGGCGGGCCTGGGGCAGGTGGGGGAGGGCAGAACGCACCAGCCACCTCGGGAGACGGGACACCCAGCCCCCCACAGACAGAGCTCAGGGAGGCCGCGGCAGGCATGACCTCGCCTGCTCCCAGCGGCCAGTCTCCGGCCCAGGAAGGTCCCAGCTGTGCAGGTGTCCCCTCCCCACATTCGAGGACCCACACAAGTTCAGTAAGTCTGCAGGTCTGGCTAACCTGCAAGTTTACGGAACTCAAGGAAGAAAACCCTCCCCCTCCAGCACTCTGCCAAAAAAGTCCATTCATTTGGTAACATTTACAGAAACGCTGAAAGACAGTTATATTTTCCAATTACTTGTATTTGTAGTTTAATTTGCATTATTTCCTTTAGGTGGAGCAAAGTTTTCTTTTATCATCCAATGATCAGAATATTCCAGAAGTGAACTTCTTTATTAAATAAGGTAAAAGCACTGACAAGTATAATACAATGGATATGAATTTGAGCAAACTCCAAGGGATAGTGGAGTCTGGTGTGCTGCAGTCCATGGGGTTGCAAAGAGTCAGACATGACTTAGCAACTGAGCCACAACAAAGTTACTCAAAGAGCAAGATTTTAAATAACAAACAGTATTTTGGGAGGCTGACATTTCCAATACCCTAAACACAATGGCAGCCGACTTCCCACATCTGGCCTGACCCCCAGGAACCCCCACGTTCTCTCAGCTGCCGTGGTGGGTAATTCTCAGTCCTGGTCCTAAGGTGAGGGAGACTGAGGGTCTCAGCAACAGCTAACGGAAGCGCAGGCCCTGCTGGCCCGTGAGGAACCTCTCTGTGTGGAGCAGACACACACACACACCCCTGCCCAGCCTGCAACAGCCCAACCGGCCGAAACGGACGCCACGCTCCAGACTAACAGCCTTTGGGGAGGGGCTGCAAAAATGGACCGCAGTGCCCTCAGCCCCTCTGGTGAACACTGAAGCAGAGAACTCATCCAGGCGGGGGCAGTGGCACAGAAATGACTCTGGTTCTCAGCCCTGCCAGCACATGGAACTCTGGAGTTACCCAGCAGGAGGGATGCACTGCATCCTACAGAAATACAGGAAAGAAAACGAAAACAGAAACAAGAAAAAAACACATTTGTTTTCCTTGGCACTTTTAAAGCATGTCTTCCTAGTTTTCCAAACGTTCACTTCTTTCAACCCAGCCTCTATCTTCTCTCTGGTCCTTTGTTTACATTGAAAGCTGTCTTCACTTGTGCTTCCCAGAATTGCTGTTTTTGGGGTTATTTTTGGTGAAGCTAATTTGCCCCATGTGACCCACACTGTTCAACCAAGCGCTGTCTGACTCACGCTCACAAGCAGAGCCGTCAGCAGCCTGACGGGCTCAGAACGGAGCCCTGCTTGGTGCCGGGGTCTCTTCTGCTGCTGCCGGGAGGCTCTGGGAAGACGCGGTCCAGCCGCCAGCCCAGCACAGCCCTGACGGATGTTTTCCATTAGGCTCACAGTCCCGCTTCCTGCCAGTGCCCGCCGACTGACACCCTCTGGGCCAGTCAGCTCCTTTTCCACCTTCCCAGCCACCCCTCCTACGACCCACGGGGTCTGGCTCCTGACATCTCCCACGGCCCTCTGCTCCATCCACTGGGCCTCCAGGGCAGGAAGACGGTCAGGATACACTGGAGGCCTCTGTCCTGGCTGCACCCTCAGCCAGGGCCCCCTCGACCCTGCCTCATACACAGCTCGGGCTCTGCAGCCGTGGCCCCGCCGACCAAGCCACCAAGGCCAAGACCTCTTTCCGGCACACGCTCAGCTTCCTCCACTGCACCCACCTCGCAGGGTTTTTGTGAGAATTAAATGGAAAGCACTTGAAGTGGCGTGCTGGAAAGACAGTCAGGACTCAGGAAAGCAGTTGCTGCGACAACCAGGGCACATGCAGGCCAGCCAGGAAGGCAACTGCACAGGCTCACGTGCGGACACGCGACACGGCGGGGACACCTGAGGGGACGCACACCCACGGGGCCCCACAGAGAGGCTCCCCCGGCGGCTGCTCGACCGCGCCCCGAGCGGAGCATGCGAAGCTGCGTCGCTGACCTCGCCCAGGTACACAGTCCAGGCAGGACTCCGGGTCCTGCATCCCCGGTCTTGGGAACCTGGGGGCTGCCTTCTCCTCTAAATAGACACTCCACCCACAGGCAGCTCTTCTATGAAGAGCGAGCGCCACCCTGCAACAGCACGGACGGTGACCTGATTATCTGGACCACAGGCAAAGGCCCCATGAGTTGGTGCTCGTGATGTCACAGGGGAGCAACCTCGCCCCCAGCCAGCAAGTGCAAATCGCCGCAGCCGTGTCTCTAACAAACTTCACTGCCTCTAGACCCCTGGGCCCACTCATGCGCTAGGAGGAATCTGTCCTAAGAGGATAACCAGCGATACAAGGGTTTGTGTGCAAAAAGGTTCATCTAAGGTTCAAAAGAAGAAAAACAGGCAAGTCCCTGGTGGTGTAGTGGTTGGGACTCCAAGCTTTCACCACTGAGGGCACAGGTTTGATCTCTGGTCAGGGAACTGAGATCCCACAAGCCATGCAGTGCAGCCAAAAAGGGGGAAAAAAAATCCATCAAGATTAATATCTAAATACATAAATGTACATCCATACGATTAAATATTATGCAGCCTTTAAAAAACAACTTCGGAAAATGAAAGGCACGGGGAACACTCACATTTAGATATGTGAATGTGTAACATATAAATTGTATAGACACATACATTATAGGCATTGGAAAAAGAAGAAAATATGCCATAATTTTAATACTACTTTTTATCTGAGTGATTAAAATATATTTTTTGTTTTCTAATGTTTTAGAAAGGAATAATCACTATCAGGATTAGGAAAAAAGCTAAAGATACCAAATGTAAATGAGAGCACCTTTCTACAAGATGCAAACAACATGAAAAGGTCAAACAGAACTTCTAAAACACGGCAGCTGCTCATCTCAGCGGCTGCCGTGTCTCCTGGCCGGCTGGCGCTGTCACGGAGCTGTCAGAGGTGCTGAGAAGCCCCAACAGGAAACCCCGCCACTGCGGGCAGGCCGGTGGAGCTGCAGCCTGGCGGGAGAGGAGCCAGCCAAGCAAACACCTGCAGGAGGGGCTTCCAGGAGCAGGAACAGACCCGCAACTCCAGCGTCTACAGACAGAGTCCCTGATTTCCAACTTGTTCTCCAAGTGCCGCCTCTATAGTGGGAAGAACAACGTGCTGAATGTTGATACTTGTAAGTCAATGGGAAAAAACCACATAAAATCAGAACGAAAAGTGATTTGTAAGCATTTTACTAAAGCAGTGATTACGTGTCTCTAAAAAACCAGAACAAGAAAATAGATAGTTTAATAGTGAAAGCTATTTGCTGACTTAGGACAAGTGAAAGCCAGAGCTAACCAAAAACCGTTTTCCACATAAAAACATTCCTTTTAATATTCCTTACCCTAGAGCTCTGCTCATTAAAAAGAGAGAAAAGATGGGAGAAAAAAAATGATTACCGCTCAAAAATCTCAGCACGAGGTACCAAGTACGTAACTAGACGAGTTCTAGCAAAGCAACTCTGGAGCCAAGTTCTTCACAAGCAGCCCTGGGAGGTACAGGCCCACGGCGCACCCAGCCCCACCGTGTGCCCCAAAAAGCTCACAACTTCGGCTCCAGGCCACCCCACAGCCTACGATTAAACCAGAGCCTGGCAGGAAGGGAGGGCAGTGGGGGAGCGCCTGGAGCCTGTCACCTCGCAGCAAGCCACCACGGTCCAGGCTGGCGACGTGGCCGAGGTGCAGAGCAGGCTTCATCTGAGCGCACTACCAACTCTCACTCAGAGCTTTGTTTTAAACGACCTAACAGCTCAGGTGTATTCTCCTGGAACTGAGCAGCTGATAGGCAGGAAATTTAAGGTGGGGCTGGGGAGTACTCAAAACAGAGGTTTGAAGAGAAAGGCACAATGTTAGCGGTGAAGAACACAGTGATGCAAGGGGTCACAGAGAAATGTTATTAAATGCACAAGTTCAAAAGGCACAGCCAGGTGGGAACAAACCCCCATCTCTATAAACTCTGAAAGCGACTCTGTTTGAAATGCAAAATACATTCAGGAAGATAGCCCTCCCCTTCAGGAAAAACGTAAGTCACGTGACCGGTGTCCTGGTGGAAGCTGCTCCCCTCGGCATGCAAGATCCATTCCAGTAGTTTCTTTCCAGAACATCACAGCCAAAGACACAGACAGGGTATCCGCCACAGGCTATTTTCACCCTCAGCCCTTCCAACGAGAAGGGCACAGAATGCACAACACCGGTATCGTGCACATCCTGGCCAGAAGGACGCATCAATATTGGGGTATTCTTTAAGAACCTGGCTCAGTGTTTAGTCATAGTAAGTGAAGCGGGCTGCACCTGACACAAGCCTCACAGAACAGCACGCGTTCCCGGGGGTGCTGCACGATGCCCTGGGGCGCGAGCCACGACACAGAATCAGCCCAGAACACTGGGGCATCCGCAACGGGCAGAACAGGCGCCCACAGATGCTGGGGGTGAGCCAGACCCCCAGCTGGAAAAGAGGACGAGGACATATCAAAGGCTCAGAAGCACCAGTGAAGCAGGCCCTGGGGATGTGTCTCGGTAGGAGCCCTGTGAGCTGACACCTATTCTGAAAGGAAAAAAAATCACTGCAATTGGTAACTCAGCCTCCCCAACACAAGTATTAACAGCACATGGCTCCTGAGCTTCGTAACTAGTCAAGGAAAAGACCCACACAAACAAGCCTTTTCAGAAAATTCCCATCTGCAAAGTTAGCACACCAGAACAGAGGTCAGGAAGCTGGTGATAGGAGAAGCTCGGTCCTCCCCGGGGGAAGCAGGGGCCCGGGGAGTGCTGCGTCCAGTGGAGTCACAGCCCAGGACAGATGGGGCATCCACTGTAGGCTATTTTCACCACATACTCCCCCACATGGCCCCAGCAACCCACATCAAAGTATCTCATTCACTTAATTAACTGTCATACAGATAGGTTGTTACCATTATCCCCAAGCTTTTAATTTTTATTAAAATGCCCAAATGTGATGGGAGGAGGGGCTGTTTTTCTTCCCCACAAATTAATTCTCTTTCCTTTTCAGTTATTTTTTTTTCTAGTCTAGACTATAATATTTCTAGAAGTAGTTCCTACATAATACATGTTCTAATTAGATTCACTGTGAATCAGTAAGAAAACTGAGGATACAATTTCTTTCTAGTAATTCTATTGAGGTTCTTATGTAAAAGTCCTAAATAATCAGAAATGATGCTACAATGTTCCTTTCTCATGATGAATTCAACGTCAATGTTTAAAGTATAACAGAAATATAAACTAACAACTAGCATGGTAACAGTCGTTTGGTTTCCTGCCATTCTACAGTACACTGAAATATCTAGGCTTACCACAATTTACAGTTTTGCAAACATTAAAGGAATACAATCAAACAGTCTTACTTTCAGAGCTACAGACTCCTCTCTGAGACAACCTGACCCACGTGTGTAGTTTTACAGGTGACAAGCCCATCAGAGCACTGGAAGAATACACCCTCTGTTCCCAGCTCTCAGTGTACTTGTCCATCGACTCGGTTTTGTCAAGGTATATATAAAGCCAAACCATCAAATTCAGAGAGTTTCTCCCAACAGAAGCTTTTGCACGCCAGCTTTTGAAAAATAAAAAAGCAGGATACAGAAGTTAAAATTCACTCGACTCTGCATCTATACAGTACATAAGAGAAACAGCCATTGGCTGTTACTAATAGGCCCACGGGAAAGAAAAGCACTGAGGAAGACGAGCACTGAGGCCACTCAGGTGGCCTTTCAAAAACCCCCGGCATGTCCCTCCACTGCTCAGGACACAGACCCCCTACCAGGAGGCAGGGACCGCTAGCCTCTGGGACTGAAAGATGACGACACAGTCTCTGCCTCCAATAATCAAAGTTTGGGAATGAAAATGTGAAGAAACCTATTACAACACAGCATGGTAAGGGCTAGGGCAGAAGGAGCCAAAGAAGGCTTCTTCATAGACTGTGTGAGCCAAGCAGTGGGGCCAGATGCCCACTCTGAGAGCAGAGCATCTGGGGGGCGCTCAGGGGAAAAGGGGGTGCGTGAACACGAGGAACTGAGTACAGACAGAGCTGAAGACACACAGCCAGGCAGAGGGCAGGTGGCCACGCTGGGATGGCGCGCGCCACGCTAGGAGCTCAGGCCAGAGAGCACCAGCCCTACGGGCAGCTTCCCGGGCCACTGCTGCGACACCCGAGGGCTGCAGTCAGCGGGGCACCATCACACACTAGACCCAGGTCGGGGACCCTAGACCAGAGCCCACTTAAGGGCAGCACCCGAATATGTCACTGTTATTTCTAAAAAGAGATATGGCACCAAAATTTCTGTTTATAAATTTAATCACAAAACAAGGGAGAAAAGCTCTAAAGTTGTCTCTTGTGGACTTAAGGACAACAGTTAATTCTAAAAGGAGGCTGTCACTCGCTTGCTTCCTGACTCGGGATGAAGTCGAGCTGCCCATGGCTAGGGCTGTGCTTATTCCCAGAAGACTACTGTGATCTGTGCCCTGACGCCCTCATAAATTACCCCAATCCACTTACAAACAAGTGTCCCGTATATGTAACCATCATGCCAAGATCCTCAGGGAGAGGTGGGGGACAGGGGGAGCAAGGGACAGACCGACAGACAGAACACAACCCAGCTGCCGTGTCACCGTGTCGGTGGAGATCAGTGACTGTGGAGATGAGAGAGCAGGCAGACTTGCCAACGGTGCGGGATCCTGGCCGGCGGGTCAGAGCCGGCTCAGCGGTCAGAGATGGAAGACAGGACCTCGCCTCTGGACACCCCGAGCTCCCTGGAACATCCGACCACAGCTCAGTCGCAGCTGGTTAGAGTTGGGGGAATAAGAGAGAGGGCAGACCACAGCTGAAATGTCAGGAATTATCAAGCAACAAGAGCAGAGAGGAGTCGGAGGAATACCATCATCAAAAGAGGAGGAAAGCAGGAGAAACAGAAGCCAAGGCACAAACAAGGGGAGGAAGCTGGGGGTGGGGGAGGGCTCTCAGAGAATAAAGTGGGCGGGGCTCCCAGGCAGCCCCAACCAAGCCCCACCCAGACCCTTTAACTGAGCAGTCTCGGCAGCCACAGTTGTTTAAAAAACGAAACACCATCCCCCAGAGAATTTTACAGTGCAGAGAGCCCAGGGAACAAATGAGATGAGAAAGATAAGGGGTGAATCTGGCAAATCACAGGTCATCAGGATAGAGACATCAGTGAGACCCAAACGACAGTCCAGAAGTGAACTGAAACATACCCGGAAATACGCCACATTTCAAATCTGAGAGGGAGGGTGCGTTATTCAACAAATGGCACTGGGACAGCTAGGCTGTCATCTGGAAAATATAAAACTAGCTTTGTACCTTAGACCAAATAAATTCCAGATGGATTGGTTAAATGCAAAATGAGAAACCACACAAGTTCCATATAAGCACACCACAGGGAGTGGCTGCTGTGTACGATGCATTACGTTTTTATGAGCACAATCTATGCACATGTACAGTCATGAGCACAATCTATGCACATGTACAGTCATGTGTACAACACACAGTGCACACTGCATTTCTCATTACGACACAACGCCCCGAAGCCAGGCGAGACTGACAAAGGCAACATTAAAAGGAAAAGCCCAAACTGCATGGCAGAGTCTTTTGGGAAAAAAACCAAACCTGGAAAATAAATTCCTGAAACTTTCATTAGAGACAAAAGGACAATTTCCTTGAAACTTATAGAGCTCCTAAAAAAGAATAAAGACAAGATCAATAACCCAACAGAGAGGGGGCAAAGAATATAGAGAGCTCAACAGAAATATATAAAATGGATCACCTGAACATGCGCCCCCACACTGAGCGGTATTCCTCACCTCCTCACATTCTGTGGGGATCCCACAAATGAACTCGGCAACACGCCAGTAATCACAGGAGCACAGACCATGTGAGCCACAGCCAACCCCACGTCCAGGCTTCTCCTCTGCAGACACGCTTACCACACATAAAAGGCCACACGTGCTGTCTGCCACACACAGGTGGCACGCACAGGACAGGGAAGTGACAGGGTGGTCTGTAGTAGTGAGATGGGAACAAAGCCCATCAACAGAGACCCAGGGCAGCAGCTCTGCAGGCGACATGATGTTCATCAAGAAAGACGCCAAGAGGCACAAGCGACGGACAGACCCGTGCGTGTGGTAAGGCACCAGTCATCTATCTATAAATACAGAGTCTTTCTGGAAGGTTCTACAAGAAACAAAAGAGGGGAACAGAACTGCATGGGTTCCTGGGTAAAAATAAACCTGTTTTAAAAATGTGAAATAAAAAGTATCTACACTCAGGTAAGGGAACAGAAGCTTGAAATGTTCTGTGTATCCTTCCCCAAGTGCATGGGGGACAGGGGAGTGAGGAGAAGGGGATGGTTCACTGAATATTCTTTTGTAGCTTTTCAATTTATTTTTACCTCTCATTATTAAAATATTCTTAATTTAAAAGATTACTGGGTACTCTTTAATTAAAACTGTTTTCCTTGAAGAGGCTGGGGGCAGAAGCCAGGTTACAGGAGGCTGAGGAATAGCTGACAGTCAGGCCCAGAGCAGTAGTACTGATTCCAAGGAGGCTGCTGTGTCCTCGATCACTGGGGGTGTGTGTGCACATGTGCGCGCGCACACTCAGTCACACTCATGAAGAGCGGCGTGGATGAGAGATCCATTTGTACTGAATTATGTATACACTATGTTTTCAAAGAATACATAAGTATATATTTAGATAGGCATTAGAACCTTGGAAGACTTCACACCAGACTATTACAAATGGGTGCCCCCTGGAAAGCAAGACCTGGCCACAGAGGAACGAGACCACAGTGCATGGCCGAGGGTTCACGTGCAAGGAAGGGTTCTGCTGCCTCCAGCAAAGTGCTGATGCGTCAAGCGGGAAAACAGCAAAGGTCGAAGGTTGGTGTGGGGAGGTGGGGAGGACAGGAAGTGGCAGAGTGCAGCACGTGACCCAACAGTGTCCCTGAGGAAACAGAAAGATGTGACCAGGACGGAGGCAGAGGGGCTTCCTGGGACAGAAAGGAAAGCTCTGCCCCTTAAAGGAGCAATTAAGGATAGGACGGGGACAGGGAAGACATTTTGAGGGCTAGTGATTTTTCTACAAACCTGCACAACATCCACCCCAAGCCCTGACCCATCACAGGCAAGTCCTCGGTCCCGCCGCCAGCCTTGCCTCCTACACGTGACACTCTGCACCAGTGAGAGCCGCCAGGGCGGCAATTACTGGAAAGAGGGTCTGTCCTGCGTCTGTCTTCTCTTCACTCGAAATGACTCCAGGCCTCCTGACCCAAAACAAAACAAGCTGCTTCAGAACTAATCAAATATTTTATCACTTCTCAACAACTGCTTCTGACTTTGATAGAAGTGTTTCTATAACGTTTGAGTCTTACAGGGCAGCTGTAAAACAGAGAGGCCACTACACAGAGTGGGCCACATACAAAACAGCTATGGAGACAGGGAGAAACTCTCCTGCGGAAACCAATTTCTAAACCATGTACGTCAAGGGTAAACGTAAAAAATCAGGAAGTCCTCAATAATCTGTAGGCTCAATAATAGTGAACCTGCAGCAACAGTTCTTGCTTAAACTAGAGAGAAGTAGTATTCTTAGTGGGGGTTTCTCAAAAAAAAAAAAAGATATTCAAGGGATCTCTTCTAAAATTTAACCCATCGAAGGCAAGGAAAAAGGATACTTAAGTAGAAACTGCTTTTCCTAGATGTAATAAAAATTTTCTTTTTTATTTGTTAACAGTCACCAATTCCGCCAACAAACAGAAGCTGGACCAGCTCAGGTCGCTTCTCCTCACTTCCTCTGAAGCTGTAAAATGCACACATGAATTTGTTGGGAAAATACAGTCATCCAAAATGTCCTCAATCCAAAAGAAGGGAAATAAAGTATACAGGACTGAGGAGAAAATGGGTAAAATAAAGACTAAATAAAAATAATGAAAAACTGCAGAAACAAGGCAAATGTTGATGTTTATCTACACTTACGTTCTAACTCGCATCAGTGATGCCACCCCATTGCTCATCACATCCTAACAGGACAGGAAACTTCCAGCTTCCACAGCTACACCCCAGAACACATGTGAAATAGGAACACAAACGTTTGTCTAGTTGAACAACGCACGTGTAAACTACCTCATGTCAAAGTAAGTGGCCTGAATTTAACCTGAGGGCCAAGTGTCACATAGTCTGAGCCATGGTACAGCAGGAAAGCAGCAGGACGACAGCTACAGAAGAGGCGAGGGGTTTTCATCTGTGATGAACACACCAGCAGCAAGAAAGCAGTGAAAACTGCATACCAAGATGGCTCAATTCCCATACCATGTACTTCACTATAAAAAGAGGACAGTCTTTGGGACCTACAAAAGCTGGCCAAAAAAAAAAAATCCAATCAATCTGTCTCAGGACACCCCCTCCTGCAGTGCACTGAAGGAAGTCAGACTTGCTGGGAGCGGCCTTGACAGGCGGCCTTGGACGTGGGCTGCCCGGAACAAGCATGACCGCAGAGCTGCAGTGGCCTTCCAGGCACAGCGCTTCCTTTAACCTGAGCAGGAAGCACAGTGGCTCCAAGCAAAGTCCCTTCTCGTGGTTTCAGACGACTCCCAGCTCCAGCAGACCAGGTTTAAGATTAAAGGAGAAACCAGAGGAAGCCACTTCTAGGTCACATGACAAATTACTCGGTGTCTCCCTTCAGAACTGCAATGATTTCCAAAAACTTTTGGAAAATCAGAGACAAAGTCAGCTCTTGCTCGCCTCGGGCGAGGGATTGTTAGCAGGTGTATTCACCGCACCTGCGTGGACCCCAAGCCTCTGGTGCTCATCCCACAGCGGAGGGCTCCAGAGCTTGACCAGGGCACATGGCCAGAAGACCACCACCAACCGCCACCCTCCTGCGCTAAGCACTTTAAAAACAGTTTCCGCACCCTCTCGCAGTAGGTCCGTGAAGCTCCTGACCCAAGGATTCCGGACACAAAGGCAGGAGGGGCTCACAGCGTGCCCCTGGAGCTGACCATCAACCCCAAGAGCAGAGTGGCCTCTGCCACCTCTCAGCGCAGCTCCTCGGGAAGCCCAGACCTGCAGGGCAGTGCTGCGCGCTACACAGCCATCCGCCAGGTGGACTCCCGTCTTGAGAGTCAGGTCCCTCGGGACGGCCAAATGTTGGCGACACTCCAGAGATGACTGGTGGGTGTTAGGTGTAAGGGATTAAGACAAGCGTCTACCAGGCACGAAGGAAAAAGAGTCCTTCAGAAACAAGCACCGGAAACCATCCACCTGTCCACCAACTGATGGAGGGGTAAACAAAACGGGGCATATCCACCCACACGATGGAAAGCACTCAACCTACAGGGAGGGAAGTGCTGACACAGGCCCCATGCAACCCGAGGGACCCTTGAGAGCAGTGCACTGAGGGAAGGCAGTCAGCCACAGAGACCACACACTGTAACCCCGCTGACATCAAGTGTCCACAACAGGCAAACCCACGGACAGAACGCAGTACAGTTCTCAGGGCTAGGGGAGGGGGGATGGGAAGTGATACAAACTGGCACAGATTCCTTTTAGGGGTGATGAAAATGTTCTGGAATCAGACAGCAGGGATGACTGCACAACTCTATGAATATACGAAAAAACACTGCATCACACACCTTCAAGGGGTGAATTTCACAATATAGGGATTAAATCTCAATAAAGCTGTTATTTAAAAAAATAAGCACATACCACAGCACCTTATCATTTATACAGAGAAAAGATAGCAAAGGATAAATGTAAACACTTTCCAAAACTCTGACTTTATAATTAAATAAAACGAAAGACAGAGGCAGTGTCAAGTGCAAACCAGCCGCCATCACCAGTTTGCAATACACACCTATAGTGCCGTCAGCTATGAGCACCATGAAGCCAGCCACCCTGCTCTCCCTCCAGGTTCTATGAGCACCTTCCTTTCTGAAAGTTAAAATGTCTAGTTTACATCCTTCACACTTTTAAACTTCCTCTACAAGTCCTTGGAGAAAGAAGAATTTTCAAATAACACAGTGAGACTTTGGAGAAGCAGCTGGAAATAACCACTGCATTAGAAAATTTAATTACTAGCAAGTCTCTCTTTAAACAGGATAAAGAATAAAAAACAACCATCATCTTTATCTCTAAAAGACACAAAGTCTCCAAACTCAGAGAGCTCAAAACAAAACACAACATCTTAAAAAAGAAATGTAAACAGAGATTTAACCAGGCTGCTTTTTCAGGACTGCCCTAAATGTCAGACTGAAGAGATACTAAGAAGACAAAGGCTTACGTGGTAGATTTCACCTGAGTTTTGCATCAATGTCAGGCATACACTAGACATCAGCAAAGGAACAGAAAGTTAAATGAATGTGAGTGAGCTTAGATTGTCCAGATGAAACTAGACACCATGACTGTTTCTGAAAGATGGAAGCAAGAGCCCCCAAAGTTATTCACTGTAACTTCATTATCAAGGGTCAGGCAGCTCTCTCCAATTCCCCACAGATGAACAATGCCAACTCCAAGTAACTACATATTCAAAAGTCAACTTAGGAAACACCAACATTCTGAAACATAAATATTTCACTCCCTAACAACAAGCCTTACTTAAGTTAGCGCTCCTAGAAAATTCCCTGGCAGTCCAGTGGTTAGGACTGGGCATTCTCATGGCCAGGGGTCTGGGTTCAATCCCTGGCAGGGGAAATAAGATCCTGCAAGCCCTGTGTTGCAGCCAAAATCATTAAAAAAAAAAAAAAAAAAAACACAGTGCTCCTCTAAAGAAAGCCAAAGACGACAAGGCAGCAAAGGAAGCTCCCAGTGTATCTGCTGGGCACCTCACAGGGGACGTCATGGAACCCCCAAACAAGCCCACAAGGCCATCTACTCCAAAACACCAGGAAGAGGGGATTCTGGTCAAGGTCGCACAGCCGGTCAATTCTGAGCCCATGCCAGACGAGCAGAGGGGGGAGGTAGGGGGGATTGGGGAGGGGAATCAGCCCCCAAACCTTATCCAAGGGGTAGTTCTGGTTTGACAAAAACTCTCTCTTATCAAAGATTTTTTTTTCTAGCTTTAGCTCACTGCCTGTTTTTTTTCCAGCGTTAGCTCACTGCCCCAAAGTTAAAATCATCACCATCTTCTGCTTTCATAAGGCGAGGCATCTGTACACACTAAAGAACCCCCTTCAAGAGCTGACTACGAATGGAGTAACAGCCGCGGACAGCGGCAGCGCTTAGGAACAGGAGCAGAGGGCTGGCTGGTGAAACTGGCCGCGGGAGACTGAACCCCCAAAGCCTACTGAGCTCCCTGGGGACAGCCACCTTTCTCAGGACCCTGCCCTCCCTTTGCCGTGAATGCAGGAACATTTTTAGGGTGGGATTTGAACACACACTTAAAAAAGGAGACTACAGCCTCAGAGGTAGCGCCCATCTCAAAAGAGATAAGACAGATTAAAAACCAATGTAGGTACCACAACCACGTCTCAAAGGAAGTCATTAAAAGCCACAATTCACCAGTGAAAGACAGCTGAAAACCACCCCCAGCAAATCAGAGAATCAAAGTTTTAGTTTAGAACACTCAGCCGCCATAGGAAAGCACTTAGACTATCGGTGTGACTGCAATCTTCCACTTCCCAAAGAAAATCAGTTTTAATACAAAAACACACACCACACATGGTCACAGATAAATCCTTTTGCTTGGAGAACAATCCTAGCACAGGGTCCCAGGGGGCTGCTAAAAATAAGTTTGAGCTCCAAACACTTTGTGTTTACATAGTTTTGAAACATTTAGACAAAAGTTCACATTTCTATGTGAATGACCACTCTGCCCTTCCTGTTTAATTTGAAGACACCAGATCTTTTAACTAGTCCTAGTCGGCTCCCCATCAGTCTGGGATCCGTTCCTACAAAGGAAGGCGGGTCACCGAGAAGTAACTGTTTCACCGGTGTTCAAGGCTCCAAACCCGTTTTTCCTTCTCTTACGGTAGCCTGATTCTTACACGCAATATAAACACAGACACAGGAACACATTCAGAAATACACATATGCCCTCCATACACACGCATACATGCACACACTCACGTGTGTACTCACGTACACGCACACACGGACACGTGCCCACGGCGGCCTGCGGCCCGCGCCGACCCTAACCTCCTCGGGGCGACTCTGGCCCCACCGCTCCGGGGATACCGGCACTTAGGCCTCGGGCCCCACACGGCACCCTGCAAACGTCTTCTACCCTTCCAGCACCTTCTAATCTCCACCTCCCACCTCACTAGCGGCTTCCTTTTCTGATAATAAACACCAGATTTGGAGGAACCAAGAGGACACACTGTGTAGCGGTTATCTGTCGCCCAAGAGCCTGATTAAGGGGACAAAGGCCTTATCGCGCTTCCAGCGGAAGACGTGGACCGAAGGCCTGGCCGGCCTTCGGTCAGGGCGCTCTTCCCAATCCCGGAGCCCCCTCCCCCGGGTCCCCAAAGGGCGTGCGGGGTCAGGCGGGGTCCTGGGGTGCGGGTTCGGAGTGCGAGGTGGGGATGGCAAGTTGAAGTGAGAGTGGGGTTGGAGGTGCCGGGTGGAGAGGCGTGGGACACGAGTGAAGTGCGGAGCGGACCCTTGGGGTGCGAGTGGGAGGCTGGGGTGGTGGGGGGGGGTCGATGAGGACACGGTTAGGGCGGAAGCTCCGGGCGCTGGTAGGCGTTTGCGGTAATGTGGAAGCTTGAGGAGCAAGGCGTGAGGTCAGGTTCCGGTGGGGGTTTGGGGTCGGGGCTTGGGGCGCAGGTACGCACCTTGTGGCAAGCCGGGCAGGTGGGCAGCGTGCTCTTGCCCCCGGGGCCGCCGCCGCCGCCGCTCAGGCTGCTCTGGATCTGCGTGAGCTCCTGGCGCAGCACCTGCTTCTGGTGGAAGCTGAAGGCCGGGTGGTTGGAGGCCATGGTGAAGAGCAGCAGGAACTCATCGCCCGTGCGGCCCTCGTTGAGCTGCAGCCCGTAGTTGTGGATGATGGAGTCGATGTGCGTGAGCGTGCGGTACAGTACACCCGCCGCCTCGCGCTGCTCCGAGCCCAGCAGCGCCAGCGACACCAGCAGCTTGCTGCGCACCACCTCGTCCGTCAGGTTGGTGAGGCTGCCCAGGTCGGCCGGGTTGTTGGCCTTGATCTCCGAGTCGCGCAGCGAATGGTAGTCCTTGCGGGCCAGGTCCTCCAGGCACGAGCCGAGGAAGCGCAGCTCGAGCGGGATGCACAGGTCCAGCAGGCCGCACAGGAACTCCACGCGCTGCGGCGACGGCAGCTCCGAGAACCAGCGGTACACGCCGTCCCTCTGCAGCGGGCAGCGCTTCTCCACCATGCTGCCGCCCGCGCCGCGCCGCCACGCGGGGCCGGGGGCCGCCGCCCGGGGCCGGGGCCGGGGCCGGGGGCGCGGGCGGGCGCGGGCGCGGGCGGGGGTGCGGCCGGGGCCGGGCGAGGGCGAGGGCGGCCGGGCGCCGCGGGCCGCGCCGGGGCCGGGGGCGCGCGGCGCGGGCGAGACCCCCGCCAGGGGCCGGCGGCCGGGCGCGCGCGGGGCGCCGGGGGGGCCCGGGGCGGCCGGGGCGGCCGGGGGCGACGATCGGCCTCGGGCCCCCCGCTCACGGGCGGGATCCTGGCCCGCGCCCGTCCCCGGCGACGGCCGGTGCGCGGCGGCGGCGGCGGCTGCTCCTCGTCGTCGTCGTCGTCGTCGCCCGGGAGGCGGCCGCCCCCATTTCCCCCCGCGCCGCAGGGTCTGTCACTGCGGGCCGCCCCCCGACGGAGCCGCCCGGGCCATGCCGCCGCGCCGCCGCACTGGGCAGACGGCCGTTACCCGGGACAGAGGCCGCTGCAGCTCGGGAGAGGCGCTCGGAAAGGGCTCGGGAGCGGGCGGCGGAGGGATCTGTGCCGGCACTCGCAGCGGCCTCGCGCCTCTGCTTCCAGCGCCGCGGACGAATCCGGGCCAAGCGCCGCGTTCGCAGCTGACGGGCGCCGCGACGAGGCGAAAGTGGGCGGGGA
Organism: Ovis canadensis; assembly: GCF_042477335.2. Lineage (NCBI taxonomy): Eukaryota > Metazoa > Chordata > Mammalia > Artiodactyla > Bovidae > Ovis > Ovis canadensis. The sequence continues at coordinate 26,235,861 of NC_091258.1, forward strand.
GGCGGCCTTTCACGAAAGCCGGGCGGCCGAGCCCGCCCCTCCCTTTGATTGGTCCGCGCTGCGCCTTCTCGGCCTGCGATTGTTTCGGATTCCCAATCGTATGCGCCCCTGCCGCGGCCACGCCTCCCCAGGGCTGTCGATCACGTTGGAACCTCCCTGACCCGCCCCGCGGCGGCCGACAGAGTCAATTGGCCGGCGGGGGCCGGGTGGGCCGAAAACCCGAGGCGGATTTATGGTTGCTTTTGTTCGCGCAGATTTGCGTGGAGCATTGTCCTGGTTGAAAGCCGGGCGTCCGGCCTTCCTGTTTTATTACTGAGCGTCACAATAGGGAGGTAGCGGGTGTCTTCGAAAAGCCGCTGGGAGAGGGCCTCCGGAGACCCCCCCCCCCGCCCCCCGCATCGCCATTCCCGCTCTGCTTCTGCGAAGCTTTGTGACCTTGGGCGAGTGGCTTGGCCTCTCTGAGCCCCGGGTGCTTCCCCTGAAAGTGAGGGTGACCACAGGCCGCCTCCGGGGGCCCTTGAGAAGGTCGTGAGCTCACAAAGGCCCGGCGCCCGCATCCCTGAGGCGGCCGGCCTGCCCTGGGATGTGACGGGAACAAGCTTTGTGAGAAAACCTCGCCCAAATGGAGTCGTTAGGCCGGCCTCCTTTCACGAGTCACTTCCTCAGCTTCGGGAGCCCAGAGGATGCAAGCACACCGGCCAGGGTCAGGGAGCATTTCCATCGGCCCGGATTGCGGGTTGGGGACAGGCGGGGGAGAAGGTGGTGGCCCAGCCATAACTGCGGGCAGCGGTCTGCCATCTCCAATAAGGAAACCTAGGCCCTGGGAGCAAGAAAGTCATTCTTCCCGGCCCTTCCTGTCGATCTCTCCATCTGGCCCGCTTTTGCATTCGTTCAGCAGCTCTAGGGGGGAGGGGAGGGGTGGTGAGGTGCCGGCTTGCGAGCCAAGCCTGCCTTCTCGCCTGTGGAGCCAACAGCCTGGTGCCGGGTACTAAGCAATAGAGATTGATTGAGTAAATGAATGCATTTCTTCAGGACATGGTCCAAGAGACTAGAAACCTCCTAACAAGACGTTCTCTAGCCTTGGGACTTCAAAGTTACGGATATTGCAGAGCCATAGTTGCGGGGTGAGGGGGTGGGGGATACAACTTCTTCCCAGTCTTCCACCCCCTCCACTCTTTGGGCAACTTTTCCTGGAACCTCCTGCTGTTCTTGGCTGCTGTGGGAAGGAGCCGGCATCCAGGTGAAGGTCAGCACAGCTTCCCAAGTGTATCACATCCTCACAGGCAGCCAGGGGCAAGGCTGGGCCCAGTCCCCACTTCCTTCCCCAGTACAGACTGATTCCTATGAGTAATTGAGTTAATCCTTGTTCTCCCCAACTGCACTTTATCAGGTGATTCCAGGGAAGTAGCCACATTCCCAAATCTACAATATGAGGAAGTGAAGGAACATGAAAACCAAAATAGTTCACCTTTGCTTTCTGTTGATAAATTAAGTTCCGTGGAGTGGAAAGATCTTGGGACCTAATGGGTGCTGAGGGCTTCCTCAAATCCAGCCTGACCTGTCTGTGAAACCCTTAAGTTCTGGTGCCAGTCAACCTGGATTCCAGGCCCTGCTCTAGCTGGCCATGTGACCTTGGCCATTCATTTGATCCCTTTGAGCCTCAGTTTCTTCGTCTGTAAAAAGAATCAGGAACCCCACCTCCCAGCTGGCATGGAGGTCGGAGATGCTAGTGGAGCCCCTTGGCAACTGGGGCAACTGAGCCACGAGCAACTAGATGGAGGGCTCCCAGCTCCCAGCTCCCAGCCACCTTCTTGTCACTTCAGCCCGTGCTGTTTGCTACTCAAAGTATGGACTGAGATGAAGCATGTCCCCCCCAAAAGGTCCTGTTCACCCAGAAGCTCAGAATGTGGCTTTATTTGGAAAGAGGGTCTTCGTGGATATAATTCAGTTAAGAATCAAGATGAGATCGGGGACTAGAGTCAGCCCTGAAGGACAGTGTCCTTATAAGAGACGGGAAAAAAACAACAACAGAGACTGGGTAAGAAAAAGGCCCTATGAAGACAGAGGCAGAGCTTTGGAGCCAAGGGTCACCTGGAGCCACCAGGAGCTGAAAGAGGCAGGAAGGATTCTCCCTTGAAGCCTTCAGTGGGAGCACAGCCCTGCCCACACCTTGACTTTGAACTTCTGGCCTCCAGAACATAAGAGAATGCATTTCTGTTGTGTTAAGCCACCAGGTTTGTGGTTGGTTGTCACCACAGCCCCAGGAGACTCCTACAGTATTGTTTGCTTGTCAGCTTCGGTCTAGCTCAAGTTAAGTCTCTGCCCTGCAAGACCAGACCCCACTAAGGGTTTGGGCTTCTAAGGAGAATGGAACCCAGCCCCCCAGCCCCCACCCTTTACTCTAAGGAACTGACAGCCTGGACTTCTTGCTCTGAAGCAGATGGGCACCAGTCCACGAGGGAGTGCTCCCTTCCGTACACTGTCCTCTTCCCCAAGGGCCTCTGGGGAAGGGGTAGGGTGGGCACTGACCCCCTGTCCAGTCCTGAGGTTGAGGTTTTCTCTCTTTTACCTGCTGCCCAGGGATCCTGCCCAAAAACAGCCTGTAGCCCTGGGCTGCTAGCAGCTCCTCACTTTCCCTTGGTCTCCAGGAGGTGACGCCTGGCTTCCCCTGTGTTTGAGTGTTTCTCCAGCTCATACAAATTGGAGAGGCTTGGGACCCATGGAAGGAGATTGAGAGGCCACCCTTCCCTGTGAAAGCAAGGGGACTACAGATGACAGGGAGGTGGACCACGTGTTCAGCAGGGAGATTGCCACACAGTGCAGAGCAGAAACAAGTTCACTTGCTCTTTCAGGCTATTCCTGCCACATGCCTAACTCGCGGGGACCCAGGGATGGCAGTGCAGTGGGCCCTGCCCTAAGAGATAGGACAGTATGTCTCTGCATTTTCCATAGAGCTGGGATGGAGCAGAAATTGTTTTAATACTACTTTTGAGAAAGGGAAAGATTGGCATTCACCCCAAATTCTCCGAACGATTTTGCAGTGACATGCCTGGGGTGACCTCTTGTGTCTGAGTTAGCAACACTGATGAATTACTGCCGTAGCCAGGGACCAGGCTGATATGAGACTAGTCACCTGGACTTCGAGTTCAGCGCTCCTCCCCGACCCCGGCTTCTCTACCAGGGCCTTGCTTCTCCTCTCATTTAGGATCAATTGCACTCATCTCACATGCTAGTAAAGTAATGCTCAAAATTCTCCAAGCCAGGCTTCAGCAGTACGTGAACCGTGAACTTCCTGATGTTCAAGCTGGTTTTAGAAAAGGCACAGGAACAAGAGATCAAATTGCCAACATCCGCTGGATCATGGAAAAAGCAAGAGAGTTCCAGAAAAACATCTATTTCTGCTTTATTGACTATACCAAAGCCTTTGACTGTGTGGATCACAATCAACTGTGGAAAATTCTGAGAGAGATGGGCATACCAGACCACCTGACCTGCCTCTTGAGAAGTCTGTATGCAGGTCAGGAAGCAACAGTTAGAAATGGACATGGAACAACAGACTGGTTCCAAATAGGAAAAGGAGTATGTCAAGGCTGTATATTGTCACCCTGCTTATTTAACTTCTATGCAGAGTACATCATGAGAAACACTGGACTGGAAGAAACACAAGCTGGAATCAAGATTGCCGGGAGAAATATCAATAACCTCAGATATGCAGATGACACCACCCTTATGGCAGAAAGTGAAGAGGAACTAAAAAGCCTCTTGATGAAAGTGAAAGAGGAGAGTGAAAAAATTGGCTTAAAGCTCAACATTCAGAAAACGAAGATCATGGCATCCGGTCCCATCACTTCATGGGAAATAGATGGAGAAACAGTGTCAGACTTTATTTTTTTGGGCTCCCAAATCACTGCAGATGGTGACTGCAGCCATGAAATTAAAAGACGCTTACTCCTTGGAAGAAAAGTTATGACCAACCTAGATAGCATATTGAAAAGCGGAGACATTACTTCGCCGACTAAGGTCTGTCTAGTCAAGGCTATGGTTTTTCCAGTAGTCATGTATGGATGTGAGAGTTGAACTGTGAAGAAGGCTGAGCGCCGAAGAATTGATGCTTTTGAACCATGGTGTTGGAGAAGACTTTCGAGAGTCCCTTGGACTGCAAGGAGATCCAACCAGTCCTTTCTGAAGGAGGTCAGCCCTGGGATTTCTTTGGAAGGAATGATGCTAAGGCTGAAACTGCAGTACTTTTGGCCACCTCATGTAAAGATTTGACTCATTGGAAAAGACTCTGATGCTGGGAGGGATTGGGGGCAGGAGGAGAAGGGGATGACAGAGGATGAGATGGCTGGATGGCATCACTGACTCGATGGACGTGAGTCTGAGTGAACTCTGGGAGTTGGTGATGGACAGGGAGGCCTGGCAAGCTTCGATTCATGGGGTCGCAAAGAGTTGGACACGACTGAGCGACTGAAATGAACTGAACTGAACTGAGAGAGGAAGAGCCTGGAGGCCAGGTTGCAGTTAGGAAAAAGAAAACAGAAGTAAGATTGAGACTCCGATTAAGGTGAAGGTGCCTTAGGCAGTTAGGGCTGGAGGTGCACGCCCACAGGCTTCGTGTCTGGAGCCACCACTTATTTTACCCTGGGGTATGTGGCCAGAATGTGTGTGGTTTCCTTGTAAATGTTTTCATGTTCCCTAGGCCCTGCCTTCCTGTGACTGAGCCAGCAAAGGACCCCTAAAGTGCCGGCCCTAAGAAGTGGGTCCCTAACCCCTCTGTGGGATCCTTGCTGGGTGTAGCTTCAAGCCGGTGGGACTAATCGTCATAATGCTATCTTTGTTCCCATTTTGCAGATGCAGAGCAGTCAGCTTTAACCCTGGGGGCCGGGGCAGGGGGGGGGGGGTGGGGTGGGGTGGGTGCGGCTGATGGAACCAGATCCTGATCTAAGTCAATTGCTAGGACTCTGTCCCTCAGGGAGTAAAGCACAGAGGTACAAGTCATTATTCACTATCTCTGCAAACTACAGATTCCAAAGGTGTCTGTGGCATGCCAGTTCTTTCTAGCCATGAGACTAACAAAGTCCGCCTGAGGTCATAAACGGGCAGTTGTCCCCAGCCACGCCCGGCCTGGTTCTGTTTGGCCACATGTTCTCCAGGGCAGACCTGCTTTCCAGGGTGTCTTTAACCTTGGTCTAGATGCAGTGTTTCCCCAGGGGGAGTTCGTTACCTGGGCTGTCACCTAGAATGCAGGTTCCTCAGCCAGACCCCAGGTGTAGAGTCAGACTCCAAGGGGTGGGGCCTTCAGATCTGCATGAGACATGCCCCCCAGGGCACACTGAAGTTGGGCAAGTTCCCCTGGGCAAGTAGTTCTCCCTTTCAGGCTTCTAATGTGCTTCCCTGGGTTGACAGCCACAGTCCTATCAGAGTCAAGTTCATGTTACAGGCCATTCCATAAGGATCTCCCTATTTTATTTACTTTTTCGGCCACACCGGGTAGCATGAGGGATCTTAGTTCACCAACCAGGGGTTGAACCCATGTGCTCTTTGTTGGGAACTTGGGAGTTTTAACCACTGGACTGCCACAAAGTCCTGGATCTCCCTGTTTTACAAGTAAGGAAACTGATGCTTAAAGAGACCACCCAGTTAGTGAATAGTGAATTCACATCAGTAAGTTCCGCAGCTTTACTTCTGTTGTATATTTGCTTCTTACTCATATTTCTATGTTTCTTATGGCACAGTAACGATATCCTCTGAAAACTAACAGTTCATTGCTGCCTTTGATTTTTTGTGCTTTGGGTTTCTTTTGTTTATCTTTTTACTATGGAAGTTTTCAAACGTACTGGAATATCAAGAGTATAGTGTAGTCATTCTCCACATCCCTACAGCCTACCTCCAACAGAGATGGCATTTCACTGTTCTTATTTCATCTATTTCCCGCTAGAGTGGGAGAAATATATATATTTTCTTTCTGGCGTATTTTAAAGCAAATAAATTGGGGATTTATACACATATATAATTGTATATGTACTACATATATGAAAATGAAAGTCGCTTAGTCATGTCCGACTGTTTGTGACCCAGTGTACTATACAGTCCGTGGAATTCTCCAGGCCAGAATACTGGAGTGGGTAGCCTTTCCCTTCTCCAGGGGAGCTTCCCAACCCAGGAATCGAACCCAGGTCTCCCGCATTGCAGGCGGATTCTTCACCAGCTGAGCTATCAGGGAAGCCTGTACTACATATTTAAAACTGTGTAATTTTGTCTGATTGTAAGATAATACATGTTCCTTGTAAAGAGATTATACCTTAGTAAAAAACAAACTTAAAGTCAAATAATGTTGCTTCTCAGTCGTAACCAACACTGACATTTTAAAATATATTTTTCTAGACACTTTCATATTCATATATACACATTCAAATCTATTTTTACAAAAATGGTATATTCCTCAAAAATAGGACTGTGCTCCCCATTTTACCATCCATTTTTTTCCACCCAACAGCATACCCCAGATATCTATCCTTGCCACGGAATCTCTTCCAAATCGTGATTGTCAAGGACAGCCCAGAATCTTGTTTGGATGTATCGTGATTTGTTCAACTAATCTCCTATTGTCGGACATTCAGGTTGTGTCTGCGTTCTGCTGACTGTCAAAAGGCAGTTCTGCCTGCCCTGGACTTTGCGCTAGGCTGAAGGCTGACCCACCTCTTCTAGATCCCAAGTGGTCTTCTGAGAAGGATCAGGCAGGGACAAAGACAGACATCCTGTGGAGCTTCCAGTGCCTCCCCAGTCAAGTCTCAAGACATAAGGCACACCCAGACTTGAGTGTGGATGAGAATCACATTCCAGAGGCAGGGAGCATGTTGTTTGGGTTGCAAGATGTAACTCTAAAATACAGAAGGTTTCTTTTCCGGCAGTCATACCAGAGCTCACCCAACCCAGTAACTCCCTGTCCTTTCAAAGTAGTCACCCGGAAGGCAGTCCTCTCCTTGCAATAAAACTGTGCTTGCATGGGTATACATCTGAGAAGTCTTAAAACTATCTCCAGAGCCTGGTGTAGGTGGTGTTTGGATGTCCTATAGGCTGGAAAGTCTTTATGCTTCTAGGTATGTTGAGATCTGGAAATAGCCTGTATTCACCAACTACATTGCAAATATACAATCTGTCTAGTTTGAGCAGAAACAGATTTACTCAGCTATAACAGAGAGATGAGAGTCTGTGGTAGGGTTGGAGAACCGGTGTGGAGGCCATTTTTGTATCTTTTTATAAATGAATTGGCTGTTCATGTTGTTTGCCTTTTTTTTTTTTTTCTATGAGGTTTTGGGTCTCTGTTTCTGTCAATTTTTAATTTAAAAAAATAGTTTAGGGATATTAGCCCTTTATCTGTGATTTATGTTGAAAATACTCTCTATCCATTTGTAGTTGCCTTTGACTTTGTTTATAGTATTTTTATCCTGAAAAGGTTTCTTTTATATAGTTAAATGTGTTTATCTTTTCTTTTTATTGCATCTGGATTTGGAATTGTGGTTAGAAGACATTTCCTTACACTCAGGTTATATAGGAATTAACCCATATTTTCATCTACTATGGATATGGTTTCATTTTGTTGTCTTTAGATCCTGGATCTGTTGGGACTTTACTCTTACGTGAAACATGAGGTATTTGCTTTTGAAACCCAGTTTTACTAGATGTAGGATTTCCCTTGTGGCTCAGACTGTAAAGCGTCTGCCTATAGTGCGAGAGACCCGGGTTCAGTCCCTGGGTTGGGAAGATCTCCTGGAGAAGGAAATGGCACCCCACTCCAGTATTCTTGCCTGGAAAATCCCATGGATGGAGGAGCCTGGTAGGCTACAGTCCATGGTGTCTCAAAGAGTCGGACACGAATGAGTGACTTCTGTTTTATTAGATGTATTCATTAAACCTCAGGTTGCAAATTAAAATGCTTTCAAGAGCCAGGCAGAAAGTTAATGAGCAAAGCTAGATGGTATAATAAAACGGAGTGGTAAAAAAAAAAAAAAAAAAACGGAGTGGTAAGGTCCATGGCCAACCAGAGATTACATTTAAAAAACACTTACACATTGGGACTTCCCTTGTGGTCCAGTGGTTAGGACTCTGAGCGACTACTGCAGGGGCCACAGGTTAGATCCCTGATCAGGGAATTAAGATCCCATAGGCGGTAGTCAAAAAAACACCCCTCACAGTGGGTATATTAGCTTCTTAGGGCTGCCAGAAACAAATGATCACAAACTTGGTGGCTTAGAACAACAGAAATTTATTCTCTCACAGTTCTGCAGGCGAGAAGTCTGAGGTCAGGGTGTCAGCGGGTTAGTCTCAGGGGGAGTCTGTTGCAGGCTGTCCTTCCAGCTTCTGTGGCTGTCAGCAGTCCCTGCCTTCCTGGGCCCACAGCCACACCACTCTACTCTCTGCCTGTCTTCACGTGGCCTCTTCCCTGCATTTCTGTGTCCAGACGTCCCTCTTTTCATGAGGACACCAGTCCTTGGATTCAGGGTCCACCCGTATCCAGGACAACCTCATCTAACTTGATTACATCTCCAAAGATCCTATTTCCAAATAAGGTCACCCTCATAGGTTCCAGGTAGACACGTGTTCTGGGAGGACGGTGAGGTGAAACCAGAACTGTCCAGAGCCCCTGGAGCCTGTGTGCTTGGGGACCTCCATGGACATCTCCTGCCACTGTTGGCACCATCTGTGCCTAGACAAAGGGTCTGTTAAACTGGGAAACTCATCAGTCCTCAGGGCTTCCCTGATAGTTCAGTTGGTAAAGAATCCACTTGCAATGCAGGAGACCCCAGTTCGATTCCCGGGTCAGGAAGATCCACTGGAGAAAGGATAGGCTACCCACTCCAGTATTCTTGGGCTTCCCATGTGGCTCAGCTGTTAAAGAATTCACCCGCAATGTGGGAGACCTGGGTTTGATCCCTGGGTTGGAAAGATCCCCGGGAGAAGAGAAAGGCTACACACTCCAGTATTCTGGCCTGGAGAATTCCATCGACTATACGGACACAACTGAGCGACACGCTTCGCTTCACTTCATCAGACCTCACTCTCCAAATCAGTTTTGAGAAGCACTGACAGTTGGTCACTTTAAAATGTCCTGAGAAAAGGAAAAAGAAACTAGAGAGAGACCAACTCTCCCGAGTCTGAACGAAGAGCTGGCCTGCCCCGCCACCTTACAGAAGACAGGCTTGTTCTCTATAAATATTTGGGTTTCCCCCTGCAGGCCAGGCCTCTGTTATGCTTCTTCCTTCGCTGTAAGAGGTGAATTCATACAAACCCCTTTGTGCCAAAGGACGTCCCCTTTTGTACTAGAGAAGGAGAAAGGTGGTGCTTGCCCTGCCTGGAGGTCTGGGGAAGGGCTCTCTGAGGATGCCCCAGGCTCTGCCCCGGGGTCCCCAGTCCCTGGTTAGCCAAACACTAGCCCAGGTGCTGCTGTGAGGCAATTATGCAGATTAAAGTCCCAGGTCTGGTGATCTTAAAAGACACGAAGATTATCTGGATGGGCCTGACCCATTCAGGTGGAACTTGTGAAAGCAGGGTGTCTTCCCTGGCTAGGGGTAGACAGGGGCCCTCAGAGGCGCTAGAAGGGCCAGAGGGACATGACGCCGTTTGTGCTCTGAAGACAGATGGGGCACTTGGGAAAGAATGTGGGTGGCCTCTAGGGCTGAGTGTGGCCCAGCCCATGGCCAGAAAGGACACAGGACATCAGACCAACAGCCTCCGGGAGGCTGATTCTTCACAGATGAGAGCCCCGCTGGGGGACACCTGGCTTTTTGCCTGTAAGACCTGCACAGAGAACCCAGTCAAGCCTGGATTCAGATTTCTGGCCCATGGAGCTGTCAGGTGGTCAGTGGGTATTATTGTAAGCTGCTAAGTGTATGGTGACTTGCTGTGCAGCAGGAGACAGGAGCCGGCCTCTGCTCTGGATGGGGTCGGGGAGGCTGCTGAGAGAGGGGTCGGGTGATTCTGTCTCTTCTGCTGGAACATTTCCATCCTGTGTTCACCCACGCCATCTGCCAGAGCAACTGGTCCCTGCCCACGACACAAAGACACCACAATGAGCTGGGTGTGGGGGCCACTGGCTCCAGAGGCTGATGGAGAGTGGACCTGTGCTGCTCTGTGTTCCCTGAAGACCCGGCAACCAGGTGAGTCGATCACATTCTATCTGGGTGTTCGATAGCTTCCTAGAACCAAGGAACTGTCACATAATCAATTCCCCCCTTTAGGGTAAGGTCCCAGAAAATTGCATCCCCTGGAAGTGAAAAAAACAAAACAAGAATAAGCAGCTCTGCGTACCTGCATCTTGATATCCTCCTCCTCGCAGAGTGGAGGTGGTGGGCGCAGGGCACATGGCATCCAGCAGGTGTTCAGTAAACCTTGGCGGTTGGGACAATGACTCAGGCGGAAGGCTTATTCACCGCCCCCTCCCTGGTCTCAGTGTTGTGACCCAGGACAGGTGTCCTCATCCCATCATGGAAGTGAGACCAGAGGGGGGACCTGCGACCCTGGCTACACAGCAGTGGCACCCGGGACAGGGAGGAGCTGAGCCTCTGCCCGGGAAGACCACCCAAAGCCCCGAGCATCCTTGGGCCACAGTGCCCTGTGTGGGTGGGAGGAGAGGTCAGTGCCAAGCAGGGCAGTCAGGGCTTTGAAAATAGGTTTTAGGACTCACGTGTCAGAGAATGCCCTCTCACAGAGGAAGGAGCAGTCAGAGAAACGCCAGAGGGCTTCTTGAGCAGGGGGTGTGAGGCAGGCGGAGGGTTGAGAAAGGCCGTGCTCAGGCAAGAAGGACCGCAGGTGTCAGGGGTCTGATCTTAGAGGAAAATGGCCTAGACGTGGCCCCTACCTCCCCTCCCACCGACAGGGTCTCTGTTCTGGGCTGAATTGTGCCCTCCCCACCCCACCCCCACCCCCAGAAGATGTGCTGAAGTCCTGACCCCCATCGCTTGGGGGCCGGCCTTGTTTGGAAACAGGGCCTTTGTGGAGGTAAGCAGGTTGAGGCAAGGCTGTTAGGGTGGATCCTAACCCAGTAGGACTTGTGTCCGCATACAAAGAGAAGCATAAAGGGAGGGGCCAGGTGAAGAAGGAGGCCAAGAGTAGGATGATGTGGCCACAATCCAAGGACACCTGGGCACCCCGCCCCCGACTCTGAAAGAGGTGGGAGGGACACTCCCCAGAGCCTCCACACCTGGACTTCAGACTCATACTCCGCACTGTGAGAGAAGCCATTTCTGGTGTTTGAAGCCCCTGTGGTTTGTGGTTCTTGGTTATGGCGGCCCCAGAACGCTGATCCAGCCTCCAAGACCCGGGTGGGGACGGCCGCTTGGTGAATGTGCAGCGCTGCCCATGAAATACCTATTCACGGTGGTTCACAAGCCCTCCCCACCTGCTCGCTCTCATCATCTCAGGCTACAGAGGTGGGAAACCACATTTTATGTGCCTGTCTTCCCTCACATCCAGGAGTCACTGTGAGGTCCTGTTCTGGCCAGTGAGACCCAAGTAATTCTGCCAAGAAGTTTCTAAAACACTTCTGCTTCTCAAATCAAAGGACAAGTGTGCCAGGTGCCCCTCTTTCCTCTCCCCATCTGAGCTTGCTTGAGCACAATGTGGCCACAGTGTTGGGGGCCACGGCATTGGGGAACCAGCCTGCCATCTTGTCACCTTGTACCTGACATCACCCAGCTGCTCAGCTTGTCCCATGAGAAAAATAAAACCACTTTGTTCAGCCTCCTTGGGCTTTCTGCTTCCTGCCGCTGAAGACTTCCTGGGTACCATGCTCTGCCTGCATGAGCCCTTCCAAGCGTGTCTTCCCTCCAGGTGACCAGAGAGGTTAAAGGCAGGTGCTCTGTGAGTCAGACCAAGCAGGCTCCAACCCTAGCTCCCTCACCCCCAGCTTGCAGTTCCGCCTCCTCCCAGGGCCTCACTCCCCTAGAAATGGAGATAAAGATAGCCACTTGGAAAGATGGCAGGAGAGTCAAATGAGATACTGCGGGCACTTAGCAGATGCTGGAGAAATAGCGCTGCCACCGTTTCCAGGAGCATCTCCATCCCCGGGTCCTGATGTACGCAGGGCTCTACAAAATCCTAAGCACTGGAAATGCAGTGCACTCGGGATCAGGGCAAGGAAACTGGCCCATCTCACCTGGGCTCTGAACCAGCAGTTGACACCCCATAGGTTCCCGAGCCTCAGGGCTCACCGCCCTAACTTTGGCTTGAGCCAGTCCCACGTCAGAGAACAAGAACAGCCCTATATCGTCATCATGGTTGTTGGCACTGTGGGAGCTGGCTTGGTGCATGGGGCACGGCACAGGATGTCACTTGCCGGAGGACAGACAGCAAGTGACAGAGCAGGGCCTCAAGACTGGCAGCTCCCCGTGCCTCTGCCAAGCCTGACCGAGCTAAGGGTTTTGGCACCAAGAGCAGGAAGGGCAGAAATGCCAGGGGACAAAGCACCTTCATGCCTCATTTAACCCTATGACATGCTTTGAAATCAATAGATCGTTCTCCTCACCTGGCAAGGAGGCGATCAGGCCTCGGGGAAGGAGAACAGATGCTGGCAGAGCTCACACAAGAAAAAATGCTTCCTGACCCCAAATCCTACTGCCCTGTGCCCTCCGGAAAGGCTGAAAATCAAGCCCAGGTCAGGATGATGGCTCTGTGGGCAAGGAGGGTCACTGGCGCTAGGTGAGCCTGGAGCTAGCACCTATGTTAACCTGCTGGAAGCTAGGTGCTCTGCACCATCATCTCACTCAGCCCTCTTTGGACAGAAGAAGAGACTGAGGCTCAGGGTGGCCGCTTGCCCACGCAGACGCCAGGAAGGACAGACTCCACTTCCTGCTCACTCTGTGACCCTAATCACTTTGAGAATTTCCTCCCCAAGCAGAGGCCTTTGCCCTGCATTTTAACAATATATATGTAGGATATATGCTTGTATGTTAATATGTGTTTGGCTTCAGCTTAAGGTGTTGTGAAGAGGGAATCGTGTGGCTCACATTTGTAACCACTGGCCCATATGTCACATGTGTGATTCTTGGTGATGGGCTTATTTTCTTTCCTACAGGGATAGTATTCCTCAAGAACTTCTAGATGGAACCATCATAACCATACCTGGATAGTTTATGGCAAGACCATGCTGGCATGTCCCAGATGGAGGTTAATACTGTCAAAATATGTGCCAGTGGCTTAATGGAATTCCAGTTCCCTGAGAGCAGGGCCTGGGTCTGGTACTTTTCTTCCGCCTTGTGTTTCCAGCTCTAGACAGACGCCTTATAGGCGCTAATTAAATATTTTGAGATGGTCGTTCTGAATTCCCAAATAAGTTTTTGTGACACTTCTCCCAAGCAAAATCTTTTTCTTCTGTAAAGATCATGGTACTGGGCTAATTTCTCCAATTAGGATATTTGTCTACCAATTATGATTTGTTATGTATAGTTATGGTTCTACCCAAGTGCTTGAAAAGTGGAATGTTTTCCAAAATATTGTTGATATTCCTTTATAGCATAGCCTCAATCCCAGGATGAGAAAGACTTGAGCTGGAAGAGCATTTAGCTGTTAGGCAGGTTAAGTTCTTAACTAGTAGATGAGGAAAATAGGAAAATAATCCCCTTAAGGGCCACCAAGGATCACCTAGCCAACTCACTCATCACTTGAATAGGGGAGTAATTGCTGGTACAGAAAATAATTGATGTAATTTACAACCTCTTCAGGTTTTTGATCAATTACATTTGACCAAATTTCTTTGTATTACCTATGTGATAACAGTTTGCAATAATATGTGCTAGTCACTATTCATCTGTGGTTCTGACATCAGGTATGAATTTACCCATGTAACCTGCTAATTAGCAACTCCCAAGGGCAGCTCTGCTTGCTTGCAGTGTCTAGTAAATGTAACGTAATCAATACGTGTTTGTTGACTGAATAATTGATGAAATTTGGATTGAAATGCTGCCTGTGACTTTCTCATTGAATGTGAAGGCCCACTTAGTAGGCATCCTAGACCCTTCTAACTGATGCTGGGTTTTAATGAGAAATACCTTTGGTTGCAAAGAATGGTGATGTTGAACATTTAGGGTTTTTTTTTCATGGGACAAGAAATCCAGAGATGAGTAAGTTGGTGGTGCCACCTCAGCAATGATACTCATTGATGTCAGGGACAGCATTTGTGTGGTTTGTGATTTGGTCCTTCCTAATGGTATCAGTATGGCTGTCACAGCTCCAGACATCACCTCCTGCACCAAATGCAGGAAAAAGGGAGGAAGGGAAGAAGCCAGCAGTGTTCAGTTCAGTTCAGTCACTCAGTCGTGTCTGACTCTTTGTAACACCTTGGACTGCAGCCTGCCAGGCCTCCCTGTCCATCACCAACTCCCAGAGCTTACTCAAACTCATGTCCATTGAGTCAGTGATGCCATCCAGCCATCTCATCCTGTTGTCCACTTCTCCTCCTGCCCCCAATCCCTCCCAGCATCAAAGTCTTTTCCAATGAGTCAACTCTTCACATGAGGTGGCCAAAGTACTGCAGTTTCAGCTTTAGCATCAGTCCTTCCAAAGAACACCCAGGGCTGATCTCCTTTCGAATGGACTGGTTGGATCTCCATGCAGTCCAAGGGACTCTCAAGAGTCTTCTCCAACACCACAGTTCAAAAGCATCAATTCTTTGGCACTCACCTTTCTTCACAGTCCAACACTCACATCCATACATGACCACTGGAAAAACCATAGCCTTGACTAGAGGGACCTTTGTTGGTGAAGTAATGTCTCTGCTTTTGAATATGCTATCTAGGTTGGTCATAGCTTTTCTCTCAAGAAGCAAGTGTCTTTTAATTTCATGGCCGCAGTCACCATCTGCAGTGATTTTGAAGCCCCCAGAATAAAGTCTGACACTCTTTCCACTGTTTCCCCATCTATTTCCCATGAAGTGATGGGACCAGATGCCATGATCTTCGTTTTCTGAATGTTGAGTTTGAAGCCAACTTTTTCACCCTCCTCTTTCACTTTCAAGAGGCTCTTTAGTTCATCTTTGCTTTCTGCCATTAAGTATTGTGTCATCTACATATCTGAGGTTATTGATATTTTTCCTGGCAATCTTGATTCCAGCTTGTGCTTCATCCAGTCCAGCATTTCTCATGATGTACCCTGCATATAAGTTAAATAAACAGGGTGACAATATACACCCTTGACATACTCCTTTCCCAATTTGGAACCAGTCTGTTCCAAGTCCAGTACTAACTGTTGCTTCTTGACCTGCATACAGATTTCTCAGGAGGCAGGTCAGGTGGTCTGGTATTCCCATCTGTTTAAGAATTTTCCACAGTTTGTTGTGATCCACACAGTCAAAGGCTTTGGCATAGTCAATAAAGTGGAAGTAGATACAATTCAATATTTTTAGTGAATTAAAAGAGTACAACATGCATCAACCGTCACTACAAGTTTAGAAGTTCTAATCACCCCAAAAGAAACCTTGTACCTGTTATGGCCCCTCCTCAGTCATCCAGAACAGCCTCAGCCCTGGCAACCACTGATCTGCTTTCCATCTCTATGGATTTTCCCCTTCTGGATGTTGCATAGAGACACAATTGTACAAAATGCAGCCTTTGCCACTGACCGCTTTAAGGTAGCATGATATTCACAAGGTTCATCCATGTGGTAGCATGTGTCAGTTTCCTCTACCTTTATTGAGGTATAATTAGCAAATAAAATTGAATATGTTTCAGGTATGCAACCTGATGACTTTATACACTTAATTGTGATTACCAATTAACAGCTAATTAACATTTCCATCAATTCACATAGGTTACCTTCTTTTTTTATTAGTTGAAGTATAATTGACCTACAACACTATGTTTGTTCCAGGGGCACAATATGGTGATTTGATACTTTTATATGTAACAAAATGGCCCCCCAGGATAAGTCTAGTTATCCTCAGCCACCATACAAAGTTACTACAATATTATTGGCTGTATTCCCCATGCTCTACATTTTATCCCCATGATGTATGTATTTTGTAACTGGAAGTCTGCCCCTCCCCTCGACTCTTTTCACCTATTTCACTCATTCCTCCCACCCCCATTCCCTCTGGCAACTGTCTATTTCTGTTTTGTTATGCTTGTTCGTTTGTTTTAGTTTTTAGATTCTACATATAAGTGAAATCATATGATATTTGTCTTTGATAGCCTGACTTATTTCACTTAGCATGCTGCCCTCCAGGTCCATCAGTATTGTCACAAGTGGCAAGATTTCATTCTTTATTATGGCTGAGTAATGGTCCTTGAATATGTATATGCAGTACTTGGATGCAGTCTCAAAAACAACAAAATGATCTCTGTTCATTTCCAAGGCAAACCATTCAGTATCACAGTAATCCAAGTCTATGCCCCAACAAGTAATGCTGAAGAAGCTGAAGTTGAATGGTTCTATGAAGACCTACAAGACCTTTTAGAACTAACACCCCAAAAAGATGTCCTTTTCATTATAGGGGACTGGAATGCAAAAGTAGGAAGTCAATAAACACCTGGAGTAACAGGCAAATTTGGCCTTGGAATACAGAATGCAGCAGGGCAAAGACTAATAGAGTTTTGCTAAGAAAATGCACTGGTCATAGCTAAATACCTCTTCCAACAACACAAGAGAAGACTCTACACATGGACATCACCAGATGGTCAACACTGAAATCAGATTGATTATATTCTTTGCAGCCAAAGGTGGAGAAGCTCTATACAGTCAACAAAAACAAGACCAGGAGCTGACTGTGGCTCAGATCATGAACTCCTTATGGCCAAATTCAAACTTCAGTTGAAGAAAGTAGGGAAAACCACTCGACCATTCAAGTATGACCTAAATCAAATCCCTTATGATGATACAGTGGAAGTGAGAAATAGATTTAAAGGACCAGATCTGATGGATAGAATGCCTGATGAACTATGGACTGAGGTTTGTGACATTGTACAGGAGACAGGGATCAAGACCATCCCCATGGAAAAGAAATGCAAAAAAGCAAAATGGCTGTCTGGGGAGGCCTTACAAATAGCTGTGAAAAGAAGAGAAGTGAAAAGCAAAGGAGAAAAGGAAAGATATAAGCATCTGAATGCAGAGTTCCAAAGAATAGCAAGAAGAGAGAAGAAAGCCTTCCTCAGTGATCAATGCAAAGAAATAGAGGAAAACAACAGAATAGGAAAGACTAGAGATCTCTTCAAGAAAATTAGAGATACCAAGAGAACATTTCATGTAAAGATGGGCTTGATAAAGGACAGAAATGGTCTGGACCTAACAGAAGCAGAAGATATTAAGAAGAGGTGGCAAGAAAACACAGAAGAACTGTACAAAAAAGATCTTCATGACCCAGATAATCACGATGGTGTGATCACTCATCTAGAGCCAGACATCCTGGAATGTGAAGTCAAGTGGGCCTTAGAAAAAATCACTATGAACAAAGCTTGTGGAGGTGATGGAATTCCAGTTGAGCTCTTTCAAATCCTGAAAGACGATGCTGTGAAAGTGCTGCACTCAATATGCCAGCAAATTTGGAAAACTCAGCAGTGGCCACAGGATGGGAAAAGGTCAGTTTTCATTTCAATCCCAAAGAAAGGCAATGCCAAAGAATGCTCAAACTACTGCACAATTGCATTCATCTCACATGCTACTGAAGTAATGCTCAAAATTCTCCAAGCCAGGCTTCAGTAATATGTGAACCGTGAACTTCCAGATGTCCAAGCTGGTTTTAGAAAAGGCAGAGGAACTAGAGATCAAATTGCCAACATCCGCTGGATCATGGAAAAAGCAAGAGAGTTCCAGAAAAACATCTATTTCTGCTTTATTGACTATGCCAAAGCCTTTGACTGTGTGGATTACAATAAACTGTGGAAAATTCTGAAAGAGATGAAAATACCAGACCACCTGACCTGCCTCTTGAGAAATCTATATGCAGGTCAGGAAGCAACAGAACTGAACATGGAACAACAGACTGGTTCCAAATAGGAAAAGGAGTACATCAAGGCTGTATATTGTCACCCTGCTTATTTAACTTATATGCAGAGTACATCATGAGAAATGCTGGGCTGGAAGAAGCACAAGCTGGAATCAAGATTGCTGGGAGAAATATCAATAACCTCAGATATGCAGATGATACCACCCTTATGGCAGAAAGTGAAGAGGAACTAAAACACCTCTTGATGAAAGTGAAAGAGGAGAGTGAAAAAGTTGGCTTAAAGCTCAACATTCAGAAAACGAAGATCATGGCATCTGGTCCCATCACTTCATGGGAAATAGATGGGGTAACAGTGGAAACACTGTCAGACTTTATTTTTTGGGGCTCCAAAATCACTGCAGATGGTGACTGAAGCCATGAAATTAAAAGACGCTTACTCCTTGGAAGAAAAGTTATGACCAACCTAGATAGCATATTGAATAGCAGAGACATTACTTTGCCAACAAAGGTCCCTCTAGTCAAGGCTATGGTTTTTCCAGTGGTCATGTATGGATGTGAGAGTTGGACTATAAAGAAAACTGAGCACCAAAGAATTGGTGCGTTTGAACTGTGGTGTTGGAGAAGACCTTGAGAGTGCCTTGGACTGCAAGGAGATCCAACCAGTCCATTCTGAAGGAAATCAGCCCTGGGATTTCTTTGGAAGGAATGATGCTAAAGCTGAAACTGCAGTACTTTGGCCACCTCATGCGAAGAGTTGACTCATTGGAAAAGACTCTGATGCTGGGAGGGATTGGGGGCAGGAGGAGAAGGGGACGACAGAGAATGAGATGGCTGGATGGCGTCACGGACTCGATGGACGTGAGTCTGAGTGAACTCCAGGAGTCGGTGATGGACAGGGAGGCCTGGAGTGCTGTGATTCATGGGGCCGCAAAGAGTTGGACATGACTGAGCGACTGAGCTGAGCTGAACTGATGTATATCATATTTTATTTGTTCATTCATCCATCAATGAAGAGTTAGGTGCTTTAGTGTCTTGGCTGTATGGACTTAAGGGTGCATGTATATTTTCAAATTTGTGTTTTTGTGTTCTTCAGAAAAATACCCAGGAGTAGGATTGCTGGATCATATGGTAATTCTATTTTTTCATTTTTAAAGGAAGCTCTGTGTTGTTTCCATAGTGGTGCATCAATTTACATTCCCACCAACAGTGTGCGAGGGTTCCCTTTTTCTACATCCTTTCCAATACATGTTATTGTCTTTTCGATGTCGCCACTCTGACGGGTGTGAAGTGATACTGCATTGTGGTTTAGATTTGCATTTCCCTGATGACTCAAGATCTTGAGCATCTTTTCATGTACCTATTGGCCATCTGTATGTCTCTCTGGAAAAATGTCTATTCGGATCCTCTGCTCATTTTTCAACTGGATTATTTTTTTTATATTGAGTTGTATGAGTGCTTTGTGTATTTTGGATATTAACCTCTTATCAGATATCTTGTTTGGAAATATCTTCTCCCATTCAGTAGACTGCCTTTTCCTTTTGTTGATAGTTACGAAAGCTTTTTAGTTTGATATAGTATCATCTGTTTTTCCCTTGCTTAAAGAGACAGATCCTCCAAAAATACTGCTAAGACCTCTGTCAAGGAGTGTATTGCCTATATTTTATTCTAGGAGTTTAATGGTTTCAAGTCTTACTTTGAAGTCTTTATTTTGTTTATTTTTGTATGAAGTTTGGGAAAATAGTTCAATTTGATTATTTTGTGGCCATCTAGTTTTCCCAACACCATTTATTGAAGAGGTTGTCTTTTCCCCATTGTATATTCTTGCCTCCTTTGTCATAGATTAATTGACCGTAAGTGTGTGGGTTCATTTCTGAGCCCTCTATTCCATTAATCTCTGTGTCTGGTTTTGTGCCAGTCTCATACTGTTTTGGTTACCGTAGCTTTGTGTAGTCTAAAGTCAGGGAATGCGACACCTCCAGCTTCGCTCTTCTTTCTCAAGATTGTTTTGCCTATTGGGGTCTTATGTGTTTCCATACAGGTTTCAGAATTTTTTGCGGTAGTTCTGTGAAGAATGCTGTTGGTAACTGGATAGAGATTGCATTGAATCTAGAGATTGTTTTGGGGAGTATCGTCATTTTAACAGTATTAATTCTTCCTATCCATGAGTACTGTATATTTTTCCATTTGTTTTTATTATCTTCAATTTGTTTCATCAATGTCTTATAGTTACCTTTTTTTGTCTGTGGTGAGAACACTTACAATCTACTCTCTTAGCAAATTTCAGGGGCACAATATGGTATTAACTCTAGTGGTGAACACTGTACATTAGATCCCCAGAACTTATTCATCTTGTAACTGAATGTTTGTAACCTTTAATCAGCATTGATTTCTATTTATGATGATGTCTTTCTCAGCATTATTGGGGCCATAGTGGCCTGATACAGTAGGCAGCTCTCACTGTTTACCCCGGATTGGTAGCAGAGCGCTTGTGAAGCAGACGTTGGAGCAGAGCACAGACTCCAAGGCGCTGTCTCTCAGGAAGGTTCTGTCTCTAGCTGGGGAACATCATGTACACACAGGAATGAAGACAGCCCTTGGAATCACGGAGGTTTGTTACACTTGCTTCTTATATCATCACATCACAAGGCAACACAAGCTTCCAAGCATGATAGTGGGCACCATATATATTTAATCCTCAGCATGACTCTGCAATAGATAGGATGCTCTTGACTATGTATACCAGAAAATCCAACTGAAAAAGGCTTAAGAAAAAAAAGAAATTCACTGTCAGAAAGTCCTGAGGTGTGAAGACTCTAGAGTTGGTGAGTGTATTGGCCCAAGTGTACCATTGAAGACTCACCCTTATGTCTGTACATTCTGCCCTCCTCAGAATGTCAGCCCTGACCTTAGTCTGGCTCTCCTCATGCTCACAAGTGGCTGCAACTGCTCCAGGAATCACATTTAGCATCCAGAAGAAGAAGAAAGATGATTTTTCCATGTATAACAATTTTAAGGGTGAAGAAAAACAAAACAAAACAACTTTGACTGAAGCCCCTTAGTTCAGGTTGTAGCACGTGCCCATGCTTAAACTAACTTCAGACGAGAAGAATAGAGTCATCTTTAGTCGTAGAGTCATTGTTGACCAATAAGGATGCACCTTCTGAGGCTGGAGCCAGCCTCTCCTGAAGCCCATGGCTGTGGAACAGAGTGTGGAAGCCAGAGTAATATCAGGATTCTGTTTGCAAACGAGGCCACTGAGGCTCACAGTGGTCATATAACTTGCAGGAGGTCGCATCCGATATGCCTTATGCCAGGTTTCTAACACAGATCTGTCGGACCTGAAATCTCTCTCCACTGGAGCACCCTGCTGCTTTACACGCGGTGGCGAGGCTGGAGAGGGAGGGGCTTATGTTATTACAGAGCTGCTATTGCCCTTTTACCGTCATAATCACAGTGGCCATTGTACTCCATTAGAGGCCGCTTTTGAGAGTGTTGGTGCCCCATAATCACTAATTTTATAGCTGGGAAGATACAATCTAGCTTCAGATAACTGCATAGCTCAGTCCCACATTGTGCGAGCGTCAAGTCTGCCAGGTTAATTACCTCTTCTTCTGCAGGAAATGCATTCCTCAGCTTGTAGTGCTTTCTTCCTTCTTGTCCACCCCTTAGCTAGTTCTGAGCACCACACCAGGACTGGAAGGTGTTGGGTTTGCCTGGGTTGCTCAATAGCATCCCTGGGAAGCTGAGGAGAGAGGAGGTCCCAGGGGCTGACTGTAATGAGGCTGGAGCTTCCCCAGACTTGCTGTCTCACCTATCACTGCTCCACTGCCACAGATAAGGGAGAAGTAGATGTCTCAGCAACAGCCTCCTCATCCTGGTCATTCCCTTGACACTCACACAGCACTGCATATCACTAGCGTGGAGACAGGGTGTGCCCTGCCTTTATCCTGGGATGATCAGGCTAAAACATTCTTCGTGTCATCTGGGTTCATGAATAGTTAGCAGCATCAGAGGGGACAGCTGGGAAAGCCCAGGGCTTTGGAACCCGGCTTCTGTCTTTCCCACTTTGGCCTTGGACATGCCATTTATTCCCTCTGCCCCCTGGTTCTCTTATCTGTGTGCCGCGTTGGCCAGGCTGCTCTGTGGCTCAGGGACCACGGATACTGAAACCTGACAAGCGGCTGGCACCCAGGAGCAGTGGCCGTGAGTGTTATCCTCACTGGACCTGGGCCAATAAAATTGGGACCAAGTCAAGGCTTCTACGTGGAACTTTTTACAAATTACGGGCCAGTTTCTTACCACACATGGAGTGTGGCCGAGGTGGATTTGGATGGAGCAATTTGATTCAGTAGTCATCTGACATCTTGGCACGCTCTGAAAGGAGAATTTAAATTTTCCTGTGAGGGCCAGCTTCAAAATCTTGTGAGCTTCCTTGCTTGGTCCAGGGAGCTGGGAAAGAAACACTCTTGGATTTATGTCTCCTCCTGGGTGAGTGTGTTAGCTCCCTCTGGCTGCTCAGTAGCTTAACACGTATTTATTACCTCTCAGTTCTGGAGACCGGAAGTCTGAGATTAGTCTCACAAGTTTAAAAATCAGTGTCAGCAGGGTTGCTCTTTCTGGAGGCTCCAGGGGAGAATGTTTCTTGCCTTTTCCAGCTTCTAGAGGCGCTGCATACCTTGGCTCGTGGTCCCCCTCCTCCATTTTCAAATTTCAGTCTCTGCTTGCATCTTCCCATCCTGTTCTTCTGACTCAGACCCTTCTGCCTCCTTCCCTCCCTCTTATAAGGACTCTATGAGGATATTGGGCCCCCAGATAATCCAAGGCAGTCTTTGCCTCAAGGTCTTTAACTCAGTCCCATTGGTGGAGTCCCTTTGCCCAGTAAGGTCACATATTCACGGAATTAGGACGTGGGTGTCTTTGAGGCCTTTATTCACCTGCTACAGTGTGTGTACAGCAAGCCTGTGGTGGAGGGGACCACACGGGCATTAGAAGTGTGCTGTGCTGAATGCTCCTGGCAGCGAGCACACTCCTAGGGTGACACCACCTGCTGAGGACCAGGAAGGGGTCCTAGGTTATTTCTGATGACCAAGAGAGAGCTGGATTTACAAATGCTGGATTGACACCGGCCTTCTGTTCCCAGGAGAGTCCAGACTGGAAAAGAGACCACACCAGCTATCTGGGCAGGAGAATTCAATACAGAGGATTGGTTCAGCAGATGTGGAAGTACAGAGAGGCAGGGAGGGAACCTGTGGTAGTAAAGAGAAAATGTGCATCCTTCAGGCAGAGCAAAGATTCCCCCACAAAGTCTGGTTGTCAGCTGGTTTGCTAGCTCGTAACCTGTTACAAAGCAGAGCTGTGACATGTTGGCTTAGCAAAGTGGATTTGTAGGCTATATACTACCTCATCTAGTCCTGACTAAGTTAAACACATGCGTTAGAACGGTTCTTGCCCAGAACATGAGGATTGAAGCAAATGCTACATAACTGGAACACAGGTAAGAGCAAGAAAGCAGGAGAGGCAACTGTCTGGTTTCTGCCCAAGTCTTCATTAGGTCTATCCAAGCAGGAAACAAAGATGGTCATCCAGTCAGACCTCAAAGACAGTCCCAGAATCCAAGTCAGGAGGTGTATTGGAAGCACGTATTCAAAAACCCAGGACCATTAGCAAAAATCCTCACCTAAAGGCATCTTTCTGCCTTGAGGTGTCGTATTAGTGATGATGGAAGCCGACACAATAGCAGGACGTTAAAAAACATCACTTCATCTTTCACTCAGCACTTTAAAATGTCCACGTTGTGGGAATTCCCTGGCAGTTCGGTGATTAGGGCTTACCCGTGTTCCATCCCTGGTCAGTCTCACAAGCCTCACAGTGTAACCGCACCCCCTGCCAAACAAATTTTCCCTGTTAATGTGGCTCTTATGATTTTACATAAAAGATGAGAATTTAATTCATAAATTTTTTAATGCACATATATTGTGCTGAAAAGTTTTTGCACTAAAGAATTCATGTCTACTAGCTGTCAAAACAAAAACAAAAATCCAAACCCCAAGTCAGTGACTGTAGGAAACATTTTTGTTTCTGTACTGTGTAACTGAGAACTCCGCGAGGGGGGTGACTGCAGGCAAACCGTGAAGTCTACTTACTTTCTCACGGGTGGGGAGCACCTGTTGTGTAGAGAAGGTGTTCGGAGAGTGCCTATTGGTTTGTTTTCTGATTTGTTGGAACCAGGAAGAGGGGCCCTTCCACCTCCGTTTGGCCCCCACTTCTCAGCAGAGAGAGGGTTGGGTGTTGGGGAGAAGAGAGCTCTTATAGTCAGAAATAGGGGGACAGCTCTGGCTCTCGCACCATACATGGGGTGCCAGTCCTAATCACACAGGG
The DNA here is from genome assembly GCF_042477335.2 of Ovis canadensis. Lineage (NCBI taxonomy): Eukaryota > Metazoa > Chordata > Mammalia > Artiodactyla > Bovidae > Ovis > Ovis canadensis. Next base: position 26,260,171 of record NC_091258.1, read on the forward strand.
CTTTACAGAGGAAACACAGTGCTGATCTTTCCACCCTTCAAGGCTGGGACAGGAGGTGGAAACCACTGTCCCTCCCCCCTTCACCCAGAGCCCAGGCCTGGCTTGGAGATGGAGTGCGGGGGTGCATCGGTGTGGACTGTTGGTTGGGATTCTGATCGAAGGCTCTTGAGGAGAATGATCCCCCTGAATTATACAGGACATTGGCTTGTAGATACCTTATTATTATTATTATTATTATTATTATTAAAGCAGAAGGTCCATGACTTTCACTATATTCCCAGATTAGCCTAAGACCCAAGGGAGGCTGACAAGAGTTGGGAAAGCATATTCTGAGCTCAGGCTAAGTTCTGGCCGTGGGATCGTCTCATCACCTCTCTGAGCCTCTGCTTTCCTCATCTGGATGAGGGGACAGTCCTGCCCACCACCACCACCCACACCCACCGCCAGAGTTGTTGCCATGGACACGCAGAGCAGTGATTCCCGGTAGCAATAACACTAGCCTTTGCTGACCCCACTCTGCTCCCCAGGGCCTCCCCGGGTTCTCAGCTGCCAGGCTCCTCAGTGGCCTTTTTGTTTGTTTGGAGTGAGTTCCGGAGAAAAGACTGTCAGCAGAGTTCCAGAAAACACACACACTCCTCCGCGCTTGGAGGTCTCCCAGCTGCTGCCATGGCCGCCTAGCTGAGAAAAAGTGGAGTTAGGAATGTTTATCTCTGGAGGAAGCTGAAGAGCTCCTTTCAGCAGAACAAGGAGAAACCACAGGAGGCGGCAGGGGGGCTTGCTGGAGCATCCCAGCACGGCACTGTGGGAATATCCATGTCCTTTGTTCTGCCTCAGCCAACAACACCTCCGAGAGAGGCTGTCAGCCAAGTCCTGGTGGTTTCATGTCACAGGGCACACTGATAGCTCACACCAAAGAGACTGGTCCTCAACTCCAGCGTTCAGCTTGCAGAAGTGTGGGGACTCCCTCTGTGGTCCACATCTCAGCATCCTTCCTGTTCCCAGGTGCCATCTTGTGTGAAGAAGCAGGGCTCTTGGGCGAGGTTCAAGCTGATCACATAACGGTTAAGGGCCTCCATTCTGGAATCACATTGACCAGGGTTTGAATCCTGGCTCTGCCACTTAAGAGCTGTGTGCCCTTGGGAAAATTACCCAATCTGCCTGAGCCTCGGTTTTCTAATCTGCAAAATGGCAATAGCAAGTACTCTCACCACAATGGGTGGTTCTGAGACCCGAATGAGGTTATTATAATAAAGCGTTCAGCATAGGTAAGTGCAGACACGTGGAAAGGAGATCACAAGGGGTAGTTGGTGTTTTTATTCGGTTGTCTGAATATAAAATTGAAAAGTGGCAAAACACAAAAATTTCGAAGAAAACCGAAAGCCCCCGGGACCCCAGGCTCTGGAGGCACACACTGCCGGCCTGTGATAGGCTGCTGTGCAGTCTCCCTTCTCTTTTAAAACATTTTAATTGAAATATCGTTGATTTTCAGTCTCTTTTTAATTTTCAAAAATTTTAAAATCGGAGGATAATTGTTTTACAATGTGTTGATTTCTGCCATACAGTCTGTTTTCTTTTTTTAAAATTGTTTTTATTTGAAGGATAATTGCTTTACAATGTTGTGTTGGTTTCTACCACACATCAACGTGAATCAGCCACAGGTGTAAGCAGGTCCCCTCCCTCTTGAACCTCCCTCCAGCTCCCACCCCTTCCCACCCCTCTGGGTTGTCCGAGAGCGCCGGTTTGGGTTCCCTGAGTCACACAGCGGGTTCCCACTGGCTGCGTCTTACGGATGGTGGGGTATGTGTTTCCTGCTCTCTCGTGCGTCCCACCCTTCCTTCCCGCAGTGTGTCCACAAGTCTGTTCTTACGTCTGTGTCTCCACTGCTCCCCTGCACATAGCTTCATCAGTAACATCTTTCTGGATTCCATACATACGCACTAGTACACGATATGTGCTTCTCTCTTTCTGACTTACTTCACTCCATACCAGACTGTTTTCTATGCATGTGTTTTTCAGAGATTCTGCTCGCTGTTGAATCACTACAGCTTACATGCATATATACATGCTAACTTTCCTTAATTCCAAGCATGATCTTTTTTAACCCACTTTTTTAAAACTTAAAAATATATGATGAGCATCTTCTCCAAATCATTACATTTTTACCATATTGCATATTTTCCCACATTTTTATATTGCTGAGATAAAGATGTGTTTTAGAATCAATGTCAAAAGAAACATGCCAGCTCTTTTTCTTCTCTTTCTCTTTCTCCACTGAAAAGGGGGCTATGAAATGGTATGTTGCATGTAAGGAATGGTAACAATGGAGCTTTTGAAAAAGCACTTCTTAGAAACCACATCATATTCCTGGGTGCCTTTGCCATAGTTAGTATAACTGACTTCTACTTTTGGACATTTCAACTCCTTCCTTGTATTTTTTTTTCTCTTTCTTTACTATAATCAACAGTGCTGCCAAAAAAAGCATATGGCAGGAAGTACAATCTGGTGGGTCACTGACCCAGCGGGACGGAGGTGGGGGTAGTGGTCAAGGTCACAGCCAGCCTGTGGTGACCTTGAAGAGAGGAGGGTGGGAGATCAGTGCTGACCCCCTACTTCCCCCCTCCCTCCAGCCTCATGCCAGGGCTGCCAGCTGGTGAAGAAGGGGGCACAGTTCTTCAGGGCAGCGTGCAGCGGGGCCCCAGATGTTCACACGTGGTGCTCAGCATGCACACACCAGCCCCGGTGAGTTGAGGCACCGGCTTCAGGCTAGGAGCTTACTGCTCGGGCTTTCCCCTCCCGTGGAACAGAAGGCGCGGAGAGCGGCCGCCAAAGCCAGGCACAGACGGGAGCTGCGTGCTCCAGGCGAGAGCACAGACGCTGTCTCCTTTCCTGGAGTTCCGTCTCATGCCTGCATCTCGGGGAGGATGCTATTCTTAAGCGCCTGGCTCTGCTGACTTGTGCACATGACGGGAGGAGAGGGGATTGACAGGGTGCAGGGGTGGGCAGGGGGCGCTGCCCGTGCCCTCGCGAACAATGCGCTGGGGCTGGCGGCTCTCACACCCACTGCCGACGGTAATCACACCCTGCCTTGCCTTTCCCACCAGCTCTGACACAGGCGGCCACACCCCACTTCTGGAAAGCACCGCTCAGACTCCAAGGGTGCTTCTTGGCCACCCCTTCCCCCCTGGGGCCCTCCCCCACCTCAGATCCCGCTGCCAGCTCTGGGGGCTGTGTGGGCCCTGGGCCATCATGAGAAGTACTTGGTACCATAGGCTCTTTGAGGGGGGTCACCTGTCCGCTTTGGAATGTTGGCGGTTGTGTGGGGCAGGTTCACAGGTAGGGTGTGAGGCCCAGCCCGGTCACTTTCAGCCGGGGCTGGAGGGTGGCAAGCAAGCAGGGGAGGCTGGCGAGCAGGAGCCAGTGCACAGCTACCAACCAGCTGCCCAAGTCCCGCTCAAAATGGCCAGGCCTCGATTTGCAGAGGCCACAGAAGCACGGCCTTGGCAGGACGCCAGGCCTTGCCTCTCTGACCACCAGCAAGCCCACTCTGTCGGCATCCACTCACATGACGTGTCCCACCCTCCGTGCCCTAGCCACACCAGATATCTCACCCGTCCCTCCCCACTTTCCACGCACCGTCACTTCACCTGGAATGCCCTCCCCCACCCCACATTCCTTCCACCCCACTAGCTTGGCACGAAAGAATTCAAGCTCTGCAGTCAGAAAACCAAGCAGCCTTCACAGCTTCCTGGTGTGGACCTTGGGCAAGTTGCAGGGCCCCCTCCATGTCAGTTCCTCCTTTGTAGCATAGAGGTAAGATGTCTCTTGCAAGCTTGCTGTAAAGTTGAGGGGTGAGGTGTGCAGACGCAGATGTTTGGCACACAGGAGATGCTCGGGATGACGGCTGTTATCTCATTCCAGGGCCCAGTGTCTCTCTCGGGAACCCAGCCTGCAGGAACGTTCCGGGCCACGGGGTTGCTCTTCCTGGCCCCGCCTCTCGCCTTGACCTGGGTCATTTTTTGCAGCACTTCTCAAATGCTGCCCTGCACTGTCCTCGTGGCAGAAGGGAACATTTCAGCTGCTTACAAGCAAGCCACACACACACGAAAAACTGTTGCCAATTCTTGCCTTCAAAAGCGGCAGATCGTAGTGGAGATGCTGGCCTCAGGGCTCTGGTTAGCCAGGAGCAGAGGGGAACTTGTCATTTCAGAGCACCGGCTAGTGCCTCATGCTACTAACTACTGGAGTCTTGGCTTACCTGAGCAAATTAGTGAGCTTGTGTGTTACTCAGGACTCTTTTCACTGCAAATGACAGATTTTCAACCCAAATCTCTAAAGAATATTTATTGGTTTACTACATGGAAAAAGAGAATCTACAGTTGTCCTTCAATGGCACCCCACTTCAGTACTCTTGCCTGGAAAATCCCATGGACGGAGGAGCCTGGTAGGCTGCAGTCCATGGGGTCGCTAAGAGTCGGACACGACTGAGCGACTTCACTTTGACTTTTCACTTTCATGCATTGGAGAAGGAAATGGCAACCCACTCCAGTGTTCTTGCCTAGAGAATCCCAGGGATGGGGGAGCCTGGTGGGCTGCCGTCTGTGGGGTCGCACAGAGTCGGACACGACTGAAGTGACTTAGCAGCAACAGCAGCAGCTTCAGGTACAGGGGTATCCAGGGGCCCAGTGGTGTGTCTCCTCTGCTTTCCTCTGTGGATAACCTCATCTGTTTAACAGAGGGTGATGGTAGCTCTAGGTTTCTATGTTAGGCTGTGTACTTCAAATTTAGCCACATCTACATATGTCCCATCCCACATACTCTCCTAAAATGTAATGTTGACAGGGGACTTCCCTGGTGGTCCAGTAGCTAAGACTCCACCCTCCCAATGCAGGAGGCCTGGGTTTGACCCCTGGTCAGGGAACTAGACCCTGCATGCCACAACAACAAAAATCAAAGATCCTCCATGCCACAGTTAATGCCCGGTGCAGCCAAGCAAACAAATAAGTAATGGTAGGTGAGGAGATATTGCTTCATTCTCTCAACATCCACATATCATTTCTTAGTAAAGACGATTGATTCAGTGTGGGTGAGTCTCGTCTTTACCAATCATTGTGGCCAGAGGGATGGAAAACTGACTGGTCAGGCTGGAGCATGAGTCATGCCCTGGTCTGCTGAAGAATGGGGACAGGGACGGTCAGCTCGCTCAGGACCCCAGCAAGGAGACGGGGGATGGCATATTGGCTGAAGGGTGAGCATTCTACCGTGTAAAGGCAGGTCCACAACTCACTTGTGAGTTGCTCTACCAGTCAAGAAAGTGTTTTATTTGTTAAGGCATAGATGATGGAGAGTTGGGGAAAGGAACCCAGAAAAACAACATTCACACTGTTTGTCCTACCATGCATGGCTAGGATTCAGAGAAAATAGGAGAACGTCAAGATATGTGAGAGGGACCTCGCTGGTGGTCCAGTGGCTAAGACTCTGAGCTCCTGATACAGGGAGCCCGGCTTTGATCCCTGGTCAGGGAACTAGATCCCAGATGCTGCAATAACAGATTCCATGTGCTGCAACAACTAACACCCAGCTTGTGTGTACATGCTAAGTCACTTCAGTCGTGTCCGGCTCTTTGCAAGTCCATGGACTTGCCTCCTAGCCTTCTAGGCCTCTTTGTCCATGGAATTCTCCAAGCAAGAAAACTGGAGTGGGTTGCCATGCCCTCCTCCAGGGGATCTTCTGATCCAGGGATCAAACCAGTGTTTCTTATGTCTCCTGCATTGGCAGGCAGGTTCTTTACCACTAGTGCCACCTGGGAAGACCCAGCACAACCAACCAAATAAATAATTTTTTTTAAGTTTTATTAAAAAAAAAAAAGATAACACAGGCAGCTAATGCCTGAGTTACCCATGTCTGTGTGAGGAACTAATATTCTGTGCTCAGTATTGCATTGGGTGTTTTATATACATTCTCACTTAATGAACCTGCACTCTTGGAGGGAAAGGACTAGGCCCCTGGGGCAGTATCTGGCATGCAATAGTATGTTTTAATTAGGATTGCATCTTGGCTACTGTAATAAAGGCCAAAATAACAGTGGTTTAAGTAAGATAGAACTTCCTTTCTCTTACAATTGCCCAAGATTAAATAAGTCAGGCATGTGGCAATTCTAGCTTCTCTTATACATATAAGATCATGTTGCTCTGCCAATCCCAATATGTGGCCTCCATCTTCAGACCCAAAAGGGCTGCTCCAGCCCCTGCCAACATATCTACATTCCAGCCAGGGCAACAAGATAAGAGGGAATGAAGGATGCCCTTTCCTCCTTTTAAGGACTGGCCCAGAACTCTTACCCACTCTCTTTTGCTTATGTCCCATTCGCCAGAATTTAGTCACATGACCACATCTAGCTGTAAGGGATGCTGGGAAATGTAGTTTCTATCCAGCAACTATGTGCCCACTGAAACTCAAGGGTCATATTACTAAATAAAGAATAGGAGGTTGGGTATTGGGTGAGGAACAGCAGTCTTGGCCTGAGACACTCAGAAGCAGTATCCCTAATGAGAGAGGCAGTGTGTACACTGAATAAGTTCACAGGCCCTGGAGCAAGCTTCCAGACGGTTTCATGTGGCCTCTACCCTGCGTGATCTCAGCCTCAGTTTTCTTACCCATAAAATAGAAGTGGTGGTAATGCTACATTTCATTGAGTCTCAGATTCACATGTTGAATGTTTTTACAAGTAATGACATGTTTAATTGACGGTAGTTTTTATTCTTAGTCATATACAACATTATGGTGTGTCTTACAACTAACGGTGTCAACAAAATATAATTTTTTTGAGAACAGTATATGAATTAATAGAATATACACATTCTACTTATTAATACAAATAACTCCAGTGTTCTTGCCTGGAGAATCCCAGGATGGAGCAGCCTGGTGGGATGCTGTCTATGGAGTCGCACAGAGTTGAACAAGACTGAGGTGACTTAGCAGCAGCAGCAGCATCAATAGAATATATAGAATAGTGATTGACCACTCTCATATTTTACACCTGAATAGTGTCAGGATCATAGTAAGAGCTCAGTAAATGCCAGAATCTTCAGAGGGTAAGAGGAAGTGGCTTGTTCAGTTGGGGCTAAAATAATACCCAGGGCTCAGAAAATAAAAATCACCCTGCTATTGTCAAGACAGGAAATGGACAGGTCCTTCCTTCATCTGACACAACACTGATTTTAAAATCAGTTTTTCAGGGACTTCCCTAGCAGTCCAGTGGCTAAGACTTCCTTTTCTAACGCAGGAGGTGTGGGTTTGATCTCTGGTCAGGGAGCTAAGATCCTACATGCCTCATGGCCGAAAAACAGAACTTGAAACACAGGCAATATCATAACAAGTTCAATAAAGACTATAAGAATGGTCCACATCAAAACATCTTAAAATCAGTTTTGCAGCTGGCGACAGAATGGAGTGGATGGGGGTTATGTGGAAGGGGTGGGGACCAGCTCACATACTGTCTTAGTTCAGGATGCTGTAATGAAATACCACAAACTAGGGGGTGGGGCTTATAAACAGCAGACATGTGTTTCTCACAGCTCTGGAGACGAGAAATCTGAGATCAGGGTGCAGCAAGGTCAGACTCTGGTGACAGTCCTCTTGCGGGTACGGACTGCCGACTTCTGATTGTATCCTCAGGTGGCAGAGAGCAGAGCAGAGCTGTGGCAGCCAGCCCCCTAGAAGGGCCCTAATTCCATTCATGGGGCTCTACCCTTTAGGTTCCATTTAATCCTAATTGCCTCCCAAAGGTTCTACCTCCTAATACCATCATATTATGCATAGAGATTCACTATAGGAACTTTGGGCAGGACAAGAACACCTGGTCCCTAACACTTAGCTTCTTGGTTTTCCTCCAGAAGCCATGGGGCTGCCATAACAAACGACCACAGTCTGGAGGGCTTAGACAATAGAAATTTTTTCTCTCCAAAATCAAGGTGTGGGCAGGGCTGGGCTCCCGCTAAAGGCTCAAGGGGAGGGTCCTTCCTGCCTCTGCTGGTGGCTCATCATCCTAGTCCTAGGTGACCTCCTCATGAAAGTGAAAGTTGCTCAGTCTTGTCCAACTCCTTGTGACCCCATGGACTTAGTTCATGGAATTCTCCAGGCCACCTACTGGAGTGGGTAGCCTTTCCCTTCTCCAGGGGATTTTCCCAACCCAGGGATTGAACCCAGGTCTCCCACATTGCAGGTGGACTCTTTACCAGCTGAACTTTGAGGGAAGCCCTGATACCCTAACCATATACCTGCAAAAGTCCTGTTCTCTGCAGGTAAGGGTGTGTTCTGAGATGTGAGGAAATGTGACTACTTAGGGGGCGCTGTGCATAGCAGAACGTCCCTCACTGCAGTCTGTTCCCTGCCAGGCTTTGCTCGGTTCTGCTTTCTCTCTTTTTTTCTGCCGTCTTTCACTCCCTGGCACATCTGCTGGTTCCGAGAGGCATCCATGATTCCAATGTCTTGAACATTCTGTTCCACGCAGATGGGGAAGGAGGCACCCAGCCGTTCCACTAGCTGCCGTTAAAATATAATAAGTTAGAGAAGAGATGAGGGAAGATAAGCCCGGGAGGAATAATTAACAGGAGGGAATGTCACGTGGCGTGAACTCACTCAAGCACACCAAAATTTGTTACCAAGGCTTCCTCAGAGCTCCATTTATTTTTTTCCCTTCCAGTAAAACGTTCTAGGTAAGCACTGAACTTGTCAAAATGCAAAGAGATGGCATAAGAAAGATTTTTAGTTTGGGGTATCAGCTTTTCTCTCTTTTTTTGAGGTGAAAAGGAAATTAGCCAAGTGTTGTGTTACAAGCCGAGGTGGTTTTTCTACTAGGTCAGGAGGCAGCCTCTTAAGAGTCCACAGGGCCAGCTCATTGAGATCAGCCTCTGCCCGCACTTGGGCCACAGTGGGGCAATGATGCTTTGGGACTGTTTAAAAGGCACCGTGTACAGGGTTTTGTAAGGACTATGGGAAAAGTTTTCTGAGGTCATAATTAATTATTTTAAATCTGGAAGGGATCTGAAGGAACGATGTTGCTCAGCAGTTCCCAGGCCTATATCAGCCCTAATTAACACCTTTTAAAGAATACAACAGGGCTTCCCTGGTTGCTCAGGTGGTAAAGTGGCTCAGAGGGTAATCTGCCTGCAATGCAGGAGACCCAGGTTCAATCCCTAGGTCAGGAAGATCCCCTGAAGAAGGGAATGGCTACCCACTGCAATATTTTTGCCTGGAGAATTGCATCAACAGAGGAGCCTGGTGGGCTACAGTCCATGGAGTTGGACAAGACAGAGCAATTGACTCACACAAAGAGTATAGTAAATATTCTATAGTGCTCTTCTTCATCTGAAATGAAATTCATAGAAATAATAGCCTCAGTTCAGTTCAGTCGCTCAGTCGTGTCCAACTCTTTGCAACTCAATGAATCGCAGCACACCAGGCCTCCCTGTCCATCACTAACTCCCAGAGTTCACTCAGACTCACGTCCATCGAGTCAGTGATTCCATCCAGCCATCTCATCCTCTGTCGTCCCCTTCTCCTCCTGGCCCCAGTCCTTCCCAGCATCAGAGTCTTTTCCAATGAGTCAACTCTTCGCATGAGGTGGCCAAAGTACTGCAGTTTCAGCTTTAGCATCATTCCTTCCAAAGAAATACCAGGGCTGATCTCCTTCAGAATGGACTGGTTGGATCTCCTTGCAGTCCAAGGGACTCTCAAGAGTCTTCTCCAACACCATAGTTCAAAAGCATCAATTCTTCGGCACTCAGCTTTCTTCACAGTCCAACACTCACATCCATACATGACCACTGGAAAAACCATAGCCTTGACTAAACGGACCTTTGTTGGCCAAGTAAGGTCTCTGCTTTTCAATGTGCTATCTAGGTTGGTCATAACTTTTCTTCCAAGGAGTAAGTGTCTTTTAATTTTGTGGCTGCAGTCACCATCTGTAGTGATTTTGGAGCCCAAAAAATAAAGTCTGGCACTGTTTCCCCATCTATTTCCCATGAAGTGATGGGACCAGATGCCATGATCTTCGTTTTCTGAATGTCGAGCTTTAGGCCAGCTTTTGCACTCTCTTCTTTCACTTTCATCAAGAGACTTTTTAGTTCCTCTTCATTTTCTGCCATAAGGGTAGTGTCATCTGCATATCTGAGGTTACTGATATTTCTCCTGGCAATCTTGATTCCAGCCTGTGCTTCTTCCAGCCCAGCATTTCTCATAAGGTACTCTGCATAGATGTTAAATAAGCAGGGTGACAATTTACAGCCTTGACGTACTCCTTTTCCTATTTGGAACCAGTCTGTTGTTCCATGTCCAGTTCTAACTGTTGCTTCCTGACCTGCATATAGGTTTCTCAAGAGGCAGGTCAGGTGGTCTGATATTCCCATCTCTTTCAGAATTTTCCACAGTTTATTGTGATTCACACAGTCAAAGGCTTTGGCATAGTCAATAAAGCAGAAATAGATGTTTTTCTGGAACTCTCTTGCTTTTTCCACGATCCAGCAGATGTTGGCAATTTGATCTCTGGTTCCTCTGCCTTTTTTAAAACCAGCTTGAACATCTGGAAGTTCACAGTTCACATATTGCTAAAGCCTGGCTTGGAGAATTTTGAGATTACTTTAGTAGCATGTGAGATGAGTGCAATTGTGTGGTAGTTTGAGCATTCTTTGGCATTGCCTTTCTTTGGGATTAGAGTGAAAACTGACCTTTTCCAGTCCTGTGGCCACTGCTGAGTTTTTCAAATTTGCTGGCATATTGAGTGCAGCACTTTCACAGCATCATTCTTCAGGATTTGAAATAGCTCAAATAATAGCCTACCTACACACTAATTGAGAAATAAAAGCAAAAAAAAAAAAAAAAAGAGAGAGAGAGAGAGAAGCAGAACAACATAATGCCCTAACTGTAACATGAAGGAAAAGTCATTTAATATAAAGCAGTATAGATTTCAGAATATAAAGGCTGAGGTCTGAGCATGGTGGATGACACAGTGAAGGGTACATGTTTGCCCAGAAGGGGAATCATGGTGACACAGGTGCGTCACATGAAGGCTCAACACCATGAAGGCATCACTGCTGATGATGGGATTTTCCATAATGGTGAGCAACTCATAGTCAAGCTCTGAACAGAAGAAGTGACCATCTGCCCTTGACCACATGATAGCTTCTTTCCCAGAATATCTAGTTTATGCTGGCTCATGACTCATTGGAGAAGACCCTGATGCTAGGAAAAGTTGAGGGCAAGAGGAGAAGGGGTTGACAGAGGATGAGGTTGTTGGATGGCATCATTGACTCATGGACATGGTTCTGAGGAAACTCAGGGAGTTAGTGATAGGCAGAGAAACCCAGCATGGTATACAGTTCACAAAGAGTCGGACACGACTTAGCCACTAAACAACATGCTGGTGCTGCAAAGCACAGACAAACAGAAGACAGAGCTAGCTCTAGACCTGTAAATCACAAGAGGGCTTATCGTTTACATAAGGTCTGGTGTGACATTGCACAGAGGAGAGGTTGGGGGAATTCTTCACTGGGGGGACAGTCTCTGCCATGAAATGCCTACAAATTTCAATGCCCGAGGGGCAGCACTGCCTCTATTGAGGACCACTAATCTTTGGTGACCCTCAATTTTTAAGGTAAACTGAGTGAGGCTGGGGCTTCCCAGGTGACTCTGTGGTAAAGAATCTGCCTGCCAATGTAGGAGATGAGGATTCGATCTCTGAGTCAGGCAGATCCCCTGGAGAAGGAAAGGGCAACCTGCTCCAGCATTCTTGCCTGGGGAATCCCATGCACAGGGGAGCCTGGCAGGCTACAGTCCACGGGGTCCCAAAGAGTCAGGTACCACTGACCACGTGCACGCAACGAATGAGTTTTACTCATGAGTTCTTCCAAACGTTTAACGTCTATCATTCTGGTCTCACACGAACTCTTCCAAGGAATACACAAAGAAGGAATATTTCCAAACTCATTCTGTAGGGCCAGTGTAACGCTGATGCCAAAGCTGACAAGAGTAATGTGAGAACAGAAAGTTACAGGTTAAAATCACCCATACAAAAGACATAAAAATCTTACACACGATACTAGCAAGACCAATCTTTTCTGTATGTATGTCATGATATGTTACATAACATATCATGACAAATGTTAATTTATGCTAGGAATACAGAAATGGTGTATTGATAACATTAGAAAAATCTGTAAATGTCATTCACTACACTAACAGATTAAAGAAGAAAAACCACTTGATCACACAGATGCAAAAAGAGCAATAGCTAAAACTCAACATTTCTTTATTATTAAAAAAAGTCTCGAAAGATTAAGAACAAAATTGTTGTTGTTGTTCAGTCTCTGAGTCTTGTCCAACTCTTGGTGACCCCGTGGATTGCAGCACACCAGACTTTCCTGTCCTTTGCTGTCTCCCAGAGTTTGCTTACACTCATGTGTCCATTGAGTTAGGGATGCTGTCTAAGCATCTCCTCCTCTGCTGCATTTTCCTCCTTTTGCCTCATTCTTTCCCAGCATCAGGATCTTTTCCAATGAGTCGATTCTTCACATTAGGTGTCCAATGTATTGGAGTTTCAGCTTCAGCATCACTCCTTCCAATGAATATTCAGGGTTGATTTCCTCGAGGATTGATGGGTTTGATCTCCTTGCTGTCAAGGGACTCTCAAGAGTCTTCTCCAGCACCACAGTTAGAAAGCATCAGTTCTTTGGCACTCAGCCTTCTTTATGGTCCAACTCTTGCATCCATTCGTGACTACTGGAAAAACCATAGCTTTGACTACACAGACCTTTGTTGGCAAGGTGATGTCTCTGCTTTTTAATATGCTGTCTAGATTGGTCATAGCTTTTCTTCCAAGGAGCAAGCGTCTTTTAATTTCATGGCAGTGGTCACTGTCCACAGTGATTTTGGTAGATTTTGGTAGATAGGGCCCCCAAAATAAAATCTGTCCCTGCTTCCACTTTTCCCCCATCTATTTGCCATGAAGTGATAGGACTGGATGCCATGATCTTCATTTTTTGAATGCTGAGTTTCAAGCCAGCTTTTTCACTCTCCTCTTTCACCCTCATCAAGAGGTTCTTTAGTTCCTCTTCACTTTCTGCCACTAGGGTGGTATCATTTGTATATCTGAAGTTGTTGATCTTTCTCTCAGCAATCTTGATTCCAGCTTGTGATTCATCTAGCCTGCCATTTTGCATGATATACTCTGTATATAAGTTAAATAAAGGGAAAGAAAGCGAAAGTGTTAGTTGCTCAGTCATGTCCAACTCTTTGCAACCCCATGGCCTGTAGGCCGCCAGGTCTGTGGAATTCTCCAGGCAAGTATACTGGAGTGGGTAGACATTCCCTTCTCCAGGGGATCTTCCTGACCCAGGGATTGAACCTGGATCTCCTGCATTGCAGGCAGATTCTTTACCATCTGAGCCACCAGGGAAGCCCCGAGTTAAATAACCAAGGGTACAGTTTACAGCCTTGATGCACTCTTTTCCCAATTTTGCACCAGTCGGTTGTTCCATGTCCAGTTAGATTTTCTTAATATCTTAAGCCTATCTACCAAAAATTCTATAGTAAATATAATTCTTAAGGTACATATCTGAAGCAGTGCCTTTACAGTCAGAAACAAGGCAAGGATGACTCTCTCTCTCTGCTTCTCTGTAACGTTGTACTGGAGGAGCGACCAGCACAGGAAAGTAGGGAAAGGATTGTTTGTCAGGGTTGGAAATGGAGGAACAAAACCATCATTGCCTCTCGGGTGACATGACTATGTTAAAACTAGAGTCGACAGGAAAATCATTAGATATGAGAAGAGTTTAGCAAGGTGACATCCAATCATTAAAAATTTAAATCTAAAAGCCCAAACTGAGCAGCCGGGAGCATGCCAGATGAGAGGTGCAGGTTCTATCTGGACAGCAAGGGCTGAGCCCAGAAGAGGTTCTGCCCAAGGTCAGTGCTGGTTCAGGAATGTGGGTGGGTCTGAGTGCTGGGCACAGTGCTGTGGTTCCAGCTGGTCGGAGAGCAGGCTGGGGAGGGTGGGGAGAGGGCTGTTCCGAGTTCGCCTCATGAATCAGTCGCTCACTCTCCATCAACCCCACAGGCCTCTCTCTGGGTCTCTTCGGATTCAGCTAGCATGTGACCAGATGGTTGGGTTAGGTTCTCTTGTGTTGGCAAGAAACAGACACCTTCCCCTCCTGTGACCTCGCTCTGGTGCCGGCAGGTCAGGTGTCTCTGTATCTCTCCTGCCGTCTCGGTCGTCTCTTACTGTTTCTCACCTCTCACCACCGCCCGCCCCCCCCACCCCCCACCCCCGCTCCCCCCGCCTCAGAAGAAAGGATCTGATTGAACAATGCCCATTCTCATCGCTTATGCTCATTACCTCTTATTCTAGCTATCTGCCACTTTCTAACAAACCACCCGAAGCCCCACGTATTAATCATGCATCCTGTAAAATCATATATCATGTGAAAGTGAAAGTGTTAGTTGCTCAGTCGTATCTGACTCTTTTCGACCCCGTGGACTGGAGCCCGCCAGGCTTCTCTGTCCGTGGAATTCTCCAGGCAAGAATACTGGAGTGGGTAGCCATTCCCTTCTCCAGGGGATCTTCCCGACCCAGGATCGAACCCGGGTCCTCTGCACTGCAGGCGGATTCTTTGCCGTCTGAGCCACCAGGGAGCCCACGTGATGGTGGTGCGACTGCAGTTTGGGCAGGGCCTGCAGGGACAGGTCACCTCTGCTCCATGTGGACGCAACAGGGGCAGCTCGAAGCCTGACAGTGGTTCCGTGGCGGGGGCTGAGGTCGGCTGAGGTCCTGCACTCACAGCTCTGGTGGAACCTTGGCTCAGACGCCTAAATGTGACTTGTCTGTGGTGGCTGGCTGCCAAGAGGAAGCATCCCGAGAGAAGTGGGTGGAAGGTACGTGACGTACCTTCACCACTTAGGACCAAACGTCCGGTGTCGTGTGGAATCACTCTGGCCATGGACACAAGCCCACTCCATTCCTGGAAGAAGACCCAGGCCCCGCTGCTTTGGGGAGGAGGGGTAAAATCGTACCGTGTCTGGGAGGTGTTGCAGCCACTTGGGAAATACAGTCTGTCCTGCCTCCTCTTCTGGCCTCCCCCGTTGTCTGACAGCAGAGCCATCCTGTGTCCACATGGGAGCCCACGACCCGGCTGGGCCATAAGTGACGCACCATCTCTCCAGCCACAGGGATTGGTGGGGAGGGTGGGACACGTGGGCATGTGACCCCAAGCCAGCCCAACTGAAGCGCAGCCCCTCCTTGCCCACAGTCCCAGAGCCCACAGCAGGGGGACGGCATGCACCAAGGACAGCAGCGCTGACTACAGACACTTGGAACAAGTGACCACTTTCACATCACCCCCTCAGTTCATCACAAAGTAAGCGCAAAGCCCAGTAACCATCATAGTTGATTTTTTTTTTTCGCTGCCCAGTGCAGCTTCTGGGATCTTAGTTACCTGACCAGGGATTGAACCCCAGACCCAAGGCAGCGCTGAGTCTTATCCACTGGACCACCAGGGAATTCCGTGCTTGGTGATTCTTTGTTCGAATAGCTATTCACAAAGTGTCCATATCTCTTTTGTTCATTTTCCCAAACTTGTCCATCCCAAGCGTTGGACAGAAAGGCTCTCAGTTAATTTATCTTGAATGGATGAGTGAGTGGAGCAGGCTAGCAAAAGCCACAGTAGCTCTTGTGTCAGATAAAACCAGGTTTGAATCCCACTCCCCACCACTTACCCACTGAGTGATCTTTTTTCCCCCTCCTAAGTTGGCTCCTTTAAAAAAAAAAGGATTAATTTATTTGGCTGCACTGGGTCTTGGTTGTGGCATGCAGTAGCTTTTATCTTTGTTGTGGCATGTGGGATCCAGTTCCCTGACCAGGGATCGAACCCAGGCCCCTGCATTGGGAGCATGGAGACTGCCACTGGACCGCCAGGGAGTCCTGTGGAGGGTCTTGCTGCAGGGTCGTCAGTCTCTCGGGGCCTCCTTCTCCTCATCTGTAAAATGGGGATGACAAGATTAGCTAGCTCAGAGGCTTCTCATGAGGATTAACAGGTTGAACCCTACTGCTGTTACGGAAACTGGCAGGAGGTGTGAGTGGAATGAGAGGAGACCAGGTGGAAGACACCCGTGAGGTTAACCCACCTGCTCCAGAAGGGGTGGGTCTGACTGCTGTTGGCCAACCACACTCCCTCAGCTGGGCAGCACTTCTGCGGCCTCACGCGGGGCTGCTCACATAGTTGTAGCTGTCAGCTGGCTCGTGGGGGCTGCGTGGTCCAAGACCATTTCTCTTACGTGCTAGCAGTTGATGCCAACTGTGGGTGCAGCCGGCGTGGCTCTTCTGTGCTTCACGTGACCTCACCCTCCATAGACAGGTTGGGCATCTTCCCAGCATCCAGAGGGTGAGCGTGGGGACAGCGGGCTCTCGCAGGACTGAGGTCAGCCACACAGCATCATTTCCACTTCCTCCCCAACCATGTCATCTCCTGTGATAATTTACCCCCTCACATCTGCAGTTTTTTCCCCCTTTGTGTAGTTGTCTGCTGCTGTGGTCACAAATTACCGCAAACTCGATGACTTGAAACAACACAGACTTACCATCTGAGGTCAGAACTCTAAGGTGACTGGCAGACATATTCCTTCTGAAGGCTCTAATCCATCCTCTGGCTCTTCCAGCCTCTGGAGGCACCACGTCCCCTGGCTCGTGCCTGCCCACCGCCCCATCTTCATCTTCAAGCCTGGGAGCCCAGCATCTTCTCTGTGACCTCCTCCCTCCTGCAAGGACACTGGGACTGCACGTAGGCCCCCTGGATGCGCCGGGGTCATCTCCTCCCCTCAGCATCCTGCCCTTCATCACAGCTGCAAAGTGTCTTTTGCCAAGTAAGGTAAACACTCACAGCTTCCGAGGATTAGGACATGGAGATGATGGGGGCTCTTGTCCCATTTACCACACCCTCTCACCCTGATTTCTAATTTGGTGGTTTCCACACTTTCAAACATATTACAATTTTTTTTTTTTAAGGCATGATCCAACATACATAATTAACAGTCTGGACTCTGCAGCCAAGCTGCCTGGATCCAAGCCCCGGCCCCACCTCCAGTCTGTGCTTCCTCGTCCAGACGCCTGACTCTCCACACCTCTACCCCTTCTCGGCACTGAGGGGGTGGTCGTTTCCTGTGGCTGCACCCACAGCCAGACAGGTTGTTTAAACCACAGACGCTGATTGCGTTATGGCTCTGGAGACCAGAGTTACCAGATTGAGGTCCTGGTAATTGGGCTTTGGAGAGGACCCTCATCCTGGCTTCCAGACGGCCACTTTCTGGCTGCGTCCTCACGTGGAGGGGAGGGAGGAGAACTAAGCCTTTGGAGTCTCAGTAACCAAGTGGGATCAGGGCCCACCCTTAAGGACCTGACTTCCTCTTTGTTTTTTCCTTACTCCAAGAGTAGCCCTGCTTGGGGTCAGGACTTCAACTTGTGGATTTGGTGGTGGGGCAGGGGGATACAGTTCAGTCCGTAGCAGGAGGTGATGGTACCGTGAAGAGCCGTGGGGAGTAAATGAATGAATAGCTATGGAGGGCTTGGGGCAGGGCTGTGGCACACGAGCAGGACGAGGGCGCTGCATTCCTGTGGTTATTGGTAAAGCCTGCCTCTATACGGTTCTGTGCCACTCAATACACACCGAAAGATATAAAAGAGAAAAAGG
The DNA here is from genome assembly GCF_042477335.2 of Ovis canadensis. Lineage (NCBI taxonomy): Eukaryota > Metazoa > Chordata > Mammalia > Artiodactyla > Bovidae > Ovis > Ovis canadensis. The sequence continues at coordinate 26,277,903 of NC_091258.1, forward strand.
ATGAGGCGAAGCTGAAGTGATAACAGCCTCTCCCCGCACTTGCAGTGGATTCCCTTGTGTTTCTGTCTCTTGGGGTGCCCAGAGTCTATGTTTTCCGATCATCGTCTTGGCACTTGAGAAACCGCTATAGTCAGCCATGGGAAAACCCTAGGGACTTGCTTACAGCCCTCCTCACACAGGCTCCCAAGTCAAGGTCAGCCACCTGCTGAGCCTGACATCGTAGCTGAGACATTGAGTTCTTGTACTCACAAGGTCATAGTTACCACACTCATACCCACACTTGCCACCCCGCAATTCCTGTCTTTCTCCCTTGAGATGAAAAGCCACTTTCTTTTGTTTGTTGGAGACTCTCGGTCACACCTCAGCCACCGCTCTGTTTAAGGGGGACACCCCAGGACCTTCCCCTCCAGCACCGGCCTTCCCACAGTCAGCACAGTGACCGTCTGCAGATACAAGTCTGCAGGCCCAGTTGCCTGAGATCTGGATTCATTCAGAAATATGAAAAGTGTACTCTCCAGCTTGTTCTCAAGCATTTTCCCTCCCTTTCTGCCCTCGCCCGCAAGGAGGACAGCAGCCGGGCTGAGGGTCAAAGAAGCTGCCCTGTGAGGGCTGCTTCTCAGGGAATCTGGGACCCCAGCTGTTCTCTGGGTTGGGGAAGCAAACTGTCGGGTTTCCCAGGAACTGGTGCATCGTCAGAAGAAAGCCCTCCCATAACTGGTTTGTGTTTCCTTTGCCTCTGCGGCCCCAGTGTCCTCTGACCTTGGCAGCGCCAGGATTAGAAGAGGGGGTCCCGCCTCCCTTCTCAGCTCCCTCCCTCCTGGCCGGTTCCTCTTTCTCCACTCACCTGTTTCTAACTGAAAAAATTAACGACTGCCGATGATGAAACGAAACCCCTCAGAAAAGTGCATGATGAAAGTAAGTCTCCTCCAGCCCAGCTCTTCAGGGCACCAGACCCGCCTTCACAGAGCTAAGCAGGGTTGTCTGCTTCTGTGTCCATTTTCAGAAAGAATCTCTATCCACCTCCGTGTGCTCAGGCATAGATATGTGTGTATAGCCCACGTGTGTGTGCATGTTTGCAGGACATCAAACATTTCTCACAGAAGCAAGAGCATCCATGCATCTTGCTCTTTTTCATTCATTTATCCTGGAGACTGTTGCATGTCAGCTCAGACCACCCAGCCCTTCTTGTGGTCTGTCTGCTCGTTGTTGGTGCGTGGGTGCAGAGCTGTATGTACCAGCCACCCTCCTGGGAGACGTCAGACCTGTGTAGTAAACAGAGCTTCATGGGATGGGGCTTCTTGCATGCCTGTTCGGCACCAGGGGGGCTGGAGAGACTGGGACCCAGTCCTCAGACCACAGTCCTTGTGTCCTTCCAGAGCTCACCCAGCAAGATGGAGATATGAAGTAGGAATGTCCTTGTTGTTCAGTCGCTAAGTCATGTCCGACTCGGCTACCTCATGGACTGCAACACTCCAGCCTCCAGCGATTTCCCAGAGTTTGCTCACATTCATGTCTGTTGAGTCGGTCCTTGTCAACCCTGAAACAACCCTCTGCACCCTCTTCAGTCTCCACAACAACAGAAGGGACTTCAACCCCCTCCAGCCCACCCACCTTGGCACCCAGCCCCAGCACAACATAGCCAGCTCAGGTACCCACATCTCAGATTCCCAGAGATGGACACTCCCAGGTGTGTTCTTCAAAGCAGAAATGGCTGCAGAGCCAGGAGAGGCCACTCTTGCCACTAGACAGGGTTGGACTTTAAACAGAACTTGCATCCTCAAGTGCTGCGCTTCTGGTGGCCAGTGGCATGGCCTGCTGGCCACCAAGGATCACCCTGCAGAGCCACCTGTTCCCACCCCAAGGACTGATCTAGAAATTATTTATAGACCTGAACTCCACAGAATCCATTGTCCCTGCTGTTGCTGTGGCAACGGGATGTGGAGCGAGCGCTGGGCCTGACGAGGCCAAGATGAAGGCAGTGATGTCTACCCTGGAGCCCCGCTCACAAGCGCCATCAGGGGTCACCAGGCAATGAAAGGAGGCTTTCAGTCTCGCCTCCCATGGGGGCTGGCTCACATCCTAGAAGCAGAACCACCTGGGTTTGGAACCGCCAGCTGCCTGTTGGGTTTTGTTCAGACCTCTTGATGAAATCACCTCGGACGATGTCCCCAAGCCCGGCAGGGCCGCGGTCAGCCCAGGAGCCTCTTATGACTCTGGCTCCTCACCTAGACCAGCTGCGTCAGGCTCCCTGGAGGGTGGGGCCCAGGAATCATGTTTAATCTTTGGGATGAGTGGAAATCCACAGGACTCAGCAGTCTAAACATACAGAGGGCTTGTGGTTTCCTGCACCCTGGGTATCTGCTTGCGTTGCTTTCACATATCAGTATTTCCTTCTTGACGGAGATGCAAGCACAGCACGAGTAACACAGGTCCTTGTCCTTCTCCCTTTGAAAAACAAGGACACCACACCCCTGGTAACAATCTGTCCTCTTTTTTTTTTCCCTGAATGCATATAATTTTTAAAATTGAAGTACAGATGTGACAGTTGGACCATAAAGAAGGCTGAGCACCGAAGAATTGATGCTTTTGAACTGTGGTGCTGGAGAAAACTCTTGGGAGTTCCCTTGACAGCAAGGAGATCAAACCAGCCCATCCTAAAGGAAATCAATACCAAATATTCATTGGAAAGACTGATGCTGAAGCTGAAGCTCCAATACTTTGGCCACTTGATGTGAAGAGCTGATTCATTGGAAAAGACCCTGGTGCTGGGAAAGATTGAGGGCAGGAGAAGGGGGCGACAGAGGATGAGATGGTTGGATGCACCACCAACTCGGTGGACATGAGTTTGAGCAAACTCCAGGAGATAGTGAAGGACAGAGAAGCCTGGCGTGCGGTAGTCCATGGGGTCACAACGAGTCTGAGTGACTGAGCAACATAGCTGATTTATGATACTGTGCTGATTTCAGATCACGACACAGTGATATGTTATACTATATGTATATGTGTATAATACATTCTGTTTCAGACTCTTTTCCCTTATAGGTCATTATGAAATAGTGAGTAGCGTCCCCCTGTGCTATAGAGGGGACTATATGTTCACTGGTAATAACGTGGTGATTGATTCTGACATTTGCTACTAAAGTCTAAGTGGCTCCTTGTTGGCTACCTGTCTTACGCTGAGTTGTGTGTGTATTTAACAGCTGATTCTAAAGGCATCCCTGAGAAGTAGCAGCTGCTTCTCCTTTTTCCGGCCGCAGCTGTGCCGTTTCCTTTATGCGGATGTCTAAGGCATTGCTTACCCAGCTCTTTCCTGGGACGGGTTGCCCACAAGCAGGACCTACCGTGAAGCTTTGTCTCAAGGTGACAATTAGGGAGTGAGGGAAGCCACACAGGAGGGATGGGGGGCCACGCAGGAAACCCAGGAAACGGGTTTTCTTACCCCCACCCAGACCTACCCTCTTGGTGAAGAGCTGCCCGGAGTGATGTAGATTGAGGCATCTCACTCCTGGGGGCAGGTGACCTGCAGGAGCCATGGGCAGGCCGTTGGGGTGCCGGAGGTGTGGATGCTCTCAAACTTCAGGTGTGCAGAAGTGGGAAAAGGGCTCCCGAGACCCTGGAGGAGTGCTGACCACATCACAGCTGAGACCACACGGATGTGGCTCAGACTCAGCCCCTGGGGAGCAAGATGCAAAAGCACCTCCTGGTTCAGGGTCCATCAGTGACCAAGTCTTCATCCATTTATGGAGCGCCTCCACGAACAAGAGTGCATGTGGTGTCCCTGGAGGCCTGGCGCCCAGCGGGAACACCAGCCATGGGGGGCACAGCTTCCTGGGGGGGGGCAGCCCTGCCTTCTTACCGAAGGTTCTCAGGGCAGCTCTCCTCGCGGCACTGCCCGGCCTCGCTGTGCGCCAGTCTCACTGCCAAAATCACTCTGGTCCTCAGCTCATCTTCTTGATCTGTTTATGGATTCAGTGTAAAATATGTTCATTGGTAATAACATAATGATTGATTCTGACATTTGCTACTAAAGGCTAAGGCCTTGGAGACAAGCAGAATCCTTGTAAGTGCTGGCAGAGGTTGCATTACCCGAGGCCTCTTAACAGCCTGGTAATCACTTGCGGCTGCTCCCCATCTAGACGTGCCTGGTGTGGTCCGTAAATCACGCTGCAGATGGAGGCTGGCGCTCAAGCAAGGCTGTGTGGTCCTGTGGGAGCCACGTGTTTCTGGGACCAGAGGCATTTCTGTAAGAAGTTCCTCATAAGGATTTCTGACTCTTCCTTGCTCGCCTCTTCACACCATGTTCCCCAGCCTGCCAGGATCTTGCCGTTGGCAGGAAGGGACCCTCACTGTCTTCTCCGGAGGGAGTCTTCAAGCCCATGGGGCATGTGGGACCTGAGCCAATCCTGGGACATCTGTGCAAAGGCGCCCCCATCTGGACTGTTTAGAGAGGCACCGCCTTCTAGGTGGAGGAATTTAGGGTCTCCCAGTGGTTGTAGGGACGCAGTCCTTTTGGGCTGCCCCTGCGTCTTTGCAGCCTGGCATGTTAATTAGGGATCAATTCCAGTGCTCTAGTGAAGAAAACCGAAACAGCAGAGCCAGAAGTGTCTTTGTCTCACAGCAAGGTCATGCTGACTTGGCACAGGCGCCTTCTCACCTGGGGTTCCCCTGCCTTTCTCCGGGTGCAGGCTGGGCGCCCCACCCATAGAGATCTGCAGGCAGATCTGGGGGCACTGCCTGGCAGGTGGAGACCTTCCCTGTGACACGGCCTCCAAGGCCTCACCCCGCGGGTGAGCTCCGAAGCTGGGGTGGCCCTTCAGGGCTGTCCTTTGTGTCCCCATGTGGACCAGAGCGGGGTGGCTCCAGGCAGGACAGCTGAGAGTGTCTCTGGAAAGGGCTGTGTCCCAGCAGACGGGGTGGGAGTTCTCCGGTCCAGAAGGGTGGTCCAGCTGGTGGACCCGCTGCCACTCAGGCACACAACCCATAGCAGGCTGGCTCCCCAGGGTGGTGCTCCAGCAGGCAGGAAGGATGGGAGGGAGAACATTCAGGGACACAGTTCAGAAGCTGCACACCTCACCTCCTCCCAGGTCCCCAGCTAAAACTCAGGCACGTGGCTGCTTCTGCCTGCTGGGAGGTGTTTGTTCACTGTGGGCAGCCACGTGCCTGTTGTGAGCTGGCAGTCTCACTCCATGAGGGATGGGCAGAGCATCGTACCTGGCCTGTTCCTGGCCGGTCTGGAGCCCAGACACCCAGTACAGCCCTGGGTGAGCAGAGAGGGGTGCCTACTGTGCAAAGGAGAGGGGACGTTTCCTCGTGGTTCGGGAGGACTTTGAGGTATGGCATGGGTGTCAGTTTCCTGTGCTGCATAATAAATTACTGCAAACTTAGCAGCTGAAAATGCCCCCCAGTGTGTCTCACAGTTTCTGAGGGTCCAGTCTTGTGGGCTGCAATCAACATGTCATCTGGGCTGCACGCTCATCTGGAGGCTCGACTGGGAGGGCTCAGCTTTCAAGCTCACTCTGGTTGTTGGCAGGATTTATTTCTTCATGGCTGAAGGATCGAGATCCCTGTTTTGTCCCTAGGTGTCACCTGGAGGCTGCCCTCGAGCCCCCCATGGCAGTTCACAGCCTGGTTCTTTCCTTCTCTCTCACTGCATCTGCTAAGACAGAGTCTTGTATAAAGAAACGTGATCATGGGAGCGACATCCCACACTCTCTTGGATGGAAGCAAGTTGCAGGTTCTGCCCACACTTGAGAGGAGGGGGCCACCCTAGGACATGTCTGCCACAGCACGAGATTGTAAACACTCAGGAAGGCTGGGTTCCAGACCCAGGGCTACTACTGCTGTGTGAACTCAGGCAAGCCACTCACCTTCTCTGGGCCTCAGTGTCCTCATCTGGGAGGCAAAGCAGTAGAGGTCAATGGTCATTACGTTCAATATCAAAATAGATGCATGTTTTTCTTACAAAGAACAGGTTTAGCAATTCCATCTTTCACGTTAATCATATGAATGCTCACCACTGTGGCTGCAAGAGCTGACGGTGCTGACTGAGGACTCGCAGTAGGTGGATGTTTCCCATTCACGTCTGTAATCCTCTCAACAGTTCTACAGGCTGGACTTTCTCTGGACACCCAGCTAGTGAATGGGCGCTGGGCCAGGCGGTCTGACTTCAAAGCTCCCGCCCCTCTCCCTGCCCCCTCTGTTATTGGCAGCTGCCACCATTCTCCAGTGGAATTTAACTTCCGGAAGGAGGGGTGAGAAGGGAGGAGGCTTCGTCCCTTGACCTTGATAAAGTGCTTGGGAACACCTAGGCCTCGCCTTCTCCCCCTCTCCCCACCACTGTTGTCAGACCTGGGGCAGAGCCAGGAGGTGGAGACAGGCTCTTTTTGGCAAGGTTAGCCCTCCAGAGCACCGAGCAGCGTCGTAAATCCTTATGACATCTCATCTCCAGGAGAACAATGATACAACCCAGACACAGTCCTCACTGGAACCTGCTGCCTCAATTGCCCACTAGGGTCTTCCTGACTTTTCCTGGGGTTCCCGCCTCTAGGGATGGGCCTCAGGGAGGGGGCTCTGAAGGAGGGGCAGCCCTTGGCCCACCTGTCAGGAGACACCCTTGGCTCATGCCAGGGTCTGGGTGGTCCCCAGAGGTGTGGGCAGGCAGGGCAGCGGGCACAGTGCCCTGAATGGTGCAGAGGAGCTGCAGAGCTGCTGCCGCGCGGGGCCTGGAGCGTGAGGGCAGGCAGTGCTGGAACTAGGGGTGGGGGGCCTAGAGCATGAAGGTGGCAGTGCTGGCACCAGGCAAGGGCAAGTGTGGGGAGCCCACAGCCTTGACCCTCAAGGGACACCCGGCCTGAGGCAGCCTTGCAAGAAGGGATCCAGAGCATGAACACCCAGCCCTGGCTCTGCACCCCATGCCAACTGCACCGGGGTACCCCAGGACAGCCAGAGGCCAGAGAGCAACTGTGTCCCCTTTTTCTTTTTTTTAGCCATGCCTCAAGGCTCATGGGATCTTAATTCCCTGAATAAGGACCAAACCCACGCCCCTGGCAGTGCAAGTGTGGGAAGTCCCAAGCGTGTCCCCTTCTGCCGAAAGCACAGGTCAGCTCCTGAGGCAGGGATGGGGCACACAGGGTTGCAGCGGGGTTCTGGTGCAGAGGCTGTGAGTGGAGCAGGCATTCGTGGCTGGGTATTGGGGTCAGATTCCATGGCAGGTGTGTGTGGCAGGCTGAGAAGAGTGGCCAAGATCACATAGTGAGCAGGTATCAGAGCTGATGCATTAGGCAAGGCTCTCCAATAGTGGGCAGGGGAGGGGTGCGGCAGGGACCTGCAGGGAGCGGAATTGTTCAGCACCATGGCCAGAGGAGAATTTGGAGTTGGAGGAAGCGGGCTAGACAAGGGAAGGGAGGAGAGCAGAGGCAGAGAGAGGAGGCAGTGAGAAGGCGGGACACAAGTCGGACCAGGTGGGGGCACCTTCCTGATGATTCTTTGACAGCAGATTGTCTTTATGCTTTTTAAAAATAGTGATTGATTGATTTGGTTGTGTTGGAATCTTTGTTGCTTCATGGGGGATTTCACTGTGGCGCATACACACTCTCTAGTTGTGACGCATGGGCTTAGTTGCCTGGAGGCATGTGGGATCTCAGTTCCCAGACCAGGGATTGAACCCACGTCCCCCTGCACTAACCAGTGAACCACCAAGGAAGTCCCAAAGTGTTGACTTTGACAGCAGACAGTTCCAAGATCCAAAAAGCAAAGTGCATAAAACTTTTGCAGAAAAAGTCATATCTTTATCTTTGAGGTAGGGAAGGATTTCTTTAACAAAACCACCAAAGGACAGACCACAGAGGAAGAGATTACTGACTCTGACATCTAAATGAACAAGCAAGGGGAAGAGGAGTGATGTGCCTGCTGGGTAAAAGGCAGGCCCCCACCAGGTAGTAGGGCACACGCACCTGTCCTGGTGTGGCCCTCTCCTGGCCAGTGCGTTGGTAAAACTCAAAGAACTCAAGCACATCAGGTGATGCCAAGGATAAGGGCACAGGCTGCTGGTCCTCTGCTGCAGAGAAGGTCCCAACGTGTGGCATCCAAGAGCAAGACCTCGCCCACCCAAGACCCTGCAGTGACCTTTCAAGTGCAGCTGCTCACAAATGGGCAGAGATGCACAGAGGTTCACAGTGGAATTGCTTTATGGTTGAAGCAGCCTGGAAGCCCCCGTCAGCAGGAGTCAGGTAACTTCTGGGGCCACCACCAAGGTCCCTGCTCCCTGCGCCGCACTCCCGTCACCCGGCCAGGAGCACGTGAGACACGAGGAGCAAGGTCCCTGGTCGCTGTAGGCGTCACCTTCAAGGGAGGAACACAGTGACAGTGACTGGGGCGTGAGGAACACTCAGCCAAGAGCTTCTTCCGGAATGTTCCCACCTGTGCACTACCCCAACCATCCAGCAGGTGGCAGCACCAGGCAGAGTGCCGCAGGATGGGGGCTCCCAGCCCACCCCTCTTTGAGCCAGCCGGGAGCCCTGAGGCCAGAGTTCTCCTTTCCCCTCTGCAGGCTTTCCTGCCCCTAGGCTCTTCCTTCCACACCAGGGGCTCGTTACTGTGGGTGACACGTGTCTCTGGCCCTGCTCTGTGCCAGGGGCTCCTTCCGGAGTTCACTTCCCTGAGAGGGGACCGGTGTATGGCTGGTGGGAGGCGCCTGGCCCTGAGACATGGCCCTCACCCCGCACCCAGCCCCGTCTCTATGTGAGACCCCAAGCCCCTCCAAGAGTCACCAGTTATCACTGTGTGTATTCATCTCTCCTGATGGTCCCCACATCCTCTAAGGGTCCAGCCCCTCCCATCTCTGTGGTTTTGCAGAACAGGCACCCCATTCTAGCAGACAAGCGAAGGGGCAGGAATGGGTATGAAATGCCCCTCAAAGGCACCTCGGTATGCCCTCCTTGGTTTCCTGGAGGAGGCGGTGGGTGAAGTTGTGTCCCTCCACCCACCCCTGCTGCAAAGATGTGGTCAGGTTCCAACCCTGTTACCTGTGGATGTGGCCTTACTTGGGAACAGGATCTCTGCACGTCATGACATCGAGCTAAGATGAGATTGTGCTGGTGTTGGTGAGCTGAAAGGAACAGGTTACACCCAGTTCATCGTGCTGTTGGAAGAATGGAACCGGACACACGTGCAGCAGGTGCTCAATAAATGCACCACAGCTACTGTGAATATCAAATGCTTCTCAAGATGATGGACCAGTGGGCAGACAAGGGACGGCCAACTCCGGATTTCCACAGGGAAGTGACTGGCCCGGAGTCAGGAGGCTGGGGCTGGGTCGGGGGGAGGGTCAGAGCATTTGGCTCTGCCTGGGCCCTCACTCAGATGGAGAGGGCTTCACAGGAGGGCAGCGAGGGGCAGGCGCTTCCACGTGTAAGATTCATATGAAGTTCCTGTGTGTTTTAAAACCCAGGTGTTTAAGGGGAAACAGAGGTTCCGCTGGAAGAGTGCTGGAAAAGCACATGAACAGAGGCAGTAAGGTTCCTGGTGGAACATGGGGGCTTCGGAGATGTGAGTCCACCCGGGGGGTTCCTGAAGCCCGGTGAGACACAACAGCACACGTTGGGCTGTGATTTCCTGGCAGCGCAGGCTGGAAACTCGGCTTCCGAGACTAAGCTTCTTAGAGCAGCTACTTGAAAATTCACTCTCAGTGATCACAGCACCAAGGGCAGGCAGGGGATCACAGAGGGCCTGGGGGCCTGAGGGTGAAGGTGCCAACGGGAGACCCCTGGCCAAGATCCCCCTCCACACCGCTGGCCCATGCAGTGTGGCCCGCCGGAGAATCTTCTGCAGCCAGAAGCCCTAGTCTTCATCTCTAGGAAGAGTAAGGACCTGAAGCCCTCTTCATGACAGACAGTTGGGGTTGGCGTTTTGTGGCTTCATTTTCAGGTTAGGTATTTCTGTGGGCCTCCACAGGCTGCCATTCTCCTGCCTGGATGCGAATGGACACACAGCCCTCTCAAAATGAAGCCATGGTTCTAGTTGGAGTTGTCACTCACTCAGACTGGAACTTGGTGGGTGTGGCTAATTTAAATGAAACGTGAGCGGCCCAGAGGTCCCTGTGAGTCTTCTCTGTAACCAATTCATGCAAGCTCAATCCCAGATGCAGAAGGCATTTCGTGAGCAAAGATGTCCCTCTCAGTGTTATTTACCATAGAAAATACTAGAAACAACTGACATGCTCCACTGTGGGCTTCCCTGGTGGTTCAGATGGTGAAAAATCTGCCTGCTGTGTTGGAGACCTGAGTTCCACCCCTGGGTCAGGAAGGTCCCCTGGAGGAGGGAATGGCGACCCACTCCAGTATTCTTGCCTGGAGAATCCCATGGACAAAAGAGCCTGTCCATCATAGGAGCTGGCAAAAATAAATGCTGCTGCTTTCCCCAGATGGAACATTATGGGGTCCCCAGGGGACAGGGTTAGAAATGTTACAAGGGGGCTGGTCTATGATCCAGCAATTTCACTTCCTGGAATTCATCTCAGAGACACACTTGGAAAGTGTACTGGAGTTTCACAGTTATTGTGAAAAAGTGGAAACCACTGTCACCCAGCAGAGATGTGGTTGAATAATCTGCTGAACTTGGATTTCAGTGTCCTTGCTGTCCTAATCTCAGTGGAGGTGTAAGACTATAAAATGAAAAAAAAAAAAAGGCATTGTATGAATATACGTATATGTGTGTGTAATGAAATATGTATATATGTATATATAAAATGGGCTTCCCTGATAGCTCAGTTGGTAAAGAATTTGCCTGCAAGGCAGGAGACCCCAGTATGATTCCTGGGTCAGGAAGACCTACTGGAGAAGGGATAGGCTGCCCACTACAGGATTCTTGGGCTTCCCCTGTGGCTCAGCTGGGAAAGAATCCGCCTGCAATGCAGGAGACCTGGGTTCAATCACTGAGTTGGGAAGATCCTCTGGAGAAGGGGAAGGCTACCCATTCCAGTATTCTGGCCTGGAGAATTCCATGGACTGTATAGTCCATGGGGTCGCAAAGAGTCAGACACTATTGAGTGACTTTGCCTTTCACTGCTGCTGCTGCTGCTAAGTCGTTTCAGTCGTGTCTAACTCTTAGCAACCCCATGGACTGCAGCCTACCAGGCTCCTCTGTCCATGGGATTTTCCAGGCAAGAGTACTGGAGTGGGTTGCCGTTGCCTTCTCCTTCCCTTTCACTACTTTCATACATAAATCTGCAAGCACATATGTAGGTATGACTGCACGTTTGCAGATAAGTAAACACGTATATAGAGTTTTTCTTTTAACTTTTCATTTTGTACTGCGTTATAGCTAGTTAACAACGCTGTGATAGTTTCAGGTGAACAGCAGAAGGACTCAGCCATTCATATACATGTGCGTATCCATTCTCCCCCAGACTCCTCTCCCCTCCCGACTGCCCCAGCTTTGAGCAGAATTCCGTGTGCTATACAGCAAATCCTTGTTGGCTACCCACTTTGAATACAGCAGTGTGTACCTGTCCATCCCAAACTCCCTAACTGTCCCTGCCCCCTTCCGTCCCCCCATCCACAACCATAAGTTCCTTCTCTAAGTCTGTGAGTCTCTTTCTGTTTTGTAAATAAGTTTATTTGTATTGTTTCTTTTTAGATTCCACATATAAGTGATGTCATATGATATTTCTCCTTTAGAGTTCTTTGTTGTGGTCGTTTTAAATCACAGCCTGGCTGAGTAAGCACCCAGGGGGTTAAGGGTGATATTTCTATCTTCTCTATCCATCACACTCTTTAGTCTCTGAACATTTTGCAATGAGTCCATATTGCTCTTACAACCAGAAAGATGGCGATTTTGCAATAAATACATAAATAAATGTTGCAAGGAAAAGCGGTGCTTACCAGTGTTACGAAATGATGTGGACAGACGCTTGGACATGCAGTGACATAGACGAGGAGGCAGGCTGCCCACATGTGTGACTGCGGCCTGGCAGACAGAGCCACCCGCCTGGGAAGGCAACGTCATGGGCCTCCCAGCAGGGCAGCATTAGCAGGGGGTTGAGGGGGGCTGTGCTGCCCTTTCTCAGCGCTCAGGTTTTCTTTAAGATCCACAGTCCCCAAATTAACCAAATGATCTTTTCAAGGCGAGCAGGGAGGCTCAGCTCCGAGGAAGGGAGCTGGACTCCACTTCCTGATGGAGGAGGGGTCAGGTTGGATCTAGATGGTTCTGTAAGATGGACCAGAGTCCAGCTGAACCACGGCCAGCGCTCCTCCTCGCTCACTGGCACCGCCCAGGGCCACCCGAGGAGCAGGCTCGGCCCGGAACCTGACTCCCAAGGCGATGCTTGCCAACTCCTTCACGGGCTTCTCCCCATCAGCCTTTTCCCTGGTGCGGGCACGGCCCCTGCTGGATGCTGCTGTCGTGCCTTTGTCTTAGGGGAAGCGTACTCACATCTCCGCTCTGTCCAGGAGGGGCAGCCAGGGCGGGGAGGAAAGGCTGGGCTGCTGGGTGGGCAGAGTTCCTTCCCATCCGCCTGGAACTGTGCCACCCACCCACCTCCCGGCCAGCCGATTACGCACAGCTGGGTGATGGCTCTGCTTCCTGGCCGGCCAGCGCTTTCCCACCCTGCCAAGACTTTCAGGAGCACAGCTGGGATGGCTGACCCGAGGGCCCTGGCCGGGAGTGGCCTTCCTGGACGGCTGGGCCTGGGAATGGCGGGCAGAGAAACACCCTTATTTCTGGCCAGCTGCCCAGAGAGAAGTCCGGCTGTGGGCTCCAGTTCTGCCCAGGCCTGTCCCAGGCTCAGGGCTGGCCCTGTTTCCCTTCTAGGCAGAACAGAAAGCAAAACCTCAACCAGGGGGTGGTTTGAGGTCAGAGGCCATGGCCCTTTGACAGCCTGGACATGCTCACCATTCCTGGGGCTCAGGGAGGACGAGGTGGTCGGGAGCCCCTGCCAGCCCAGCATCCGAGGTCTAATGGCCATCAGTTCCCACTGGGCTCGTGGAGGGATTACAGAGGTCAATAAACTTAGAGAAAAAAATTACATCTTGCTTTCACTAACCTTTCACTGATGCAGACAAGCCAGGCTCAATAGGATTAGAGCAGTGGGGTTACATCTGCCAGAGTCAGGGCAGGCGTCTCAGAGCAATGCCATCTTCACCTCCAGCCTTCTCCCCACTTTACAGATGGGAAAACCAAGGATGGGCAGGGAATGTCATCACTCAAGGTCCTGCTTGTGAATCAGGAGCAGGTTTCAAACCCAGGCCAATCCTGCCCCAGTGCTCGAGCGCTATCCTGCAGCCACTAGTGGCCCCTGAGTGCCCACTCCCAGCAGGCAGGACAGACCTATTGGAGCTTGATATTTAACATGCTAATACAGGAACCTGCGTCACTGGGTCTCAATCTGAAACGATGCTTTTGCATTTATGTGACTGATCTCCTTATGGGAGTGCAGAATGCACACATGCTCAGTCATGCCCCACTCTGCGACCCCATGGACTGTAGCCTGGCCGCCAGGCTCCTCTGTCCATGGGACTTTCCAGGCAAGAATACTGGAGTGGGTTGCCATTTCCTACTCCCGGCGATCTTCCCTGAACCAGGAATTGAACTCTCATCTCCTGTGTCTCCTTCATTGGCAGGTGGATTCTTTTACCACGGAGCCAGCTGGGAACCCTGTGCATTTTAGTTGTGCATTTAAACCATTATTCTGAGAGGAGATCCAAAGCCTTTGCCAGAATGTGAATAGGCTCCACGGCACAGAAAAGGCCATGCACATGCTTTAGAGCATGCCCAGAAAATGACGGCAATGAGGAGGAAAGCAGAGTGCCAGTTCTTCGAGGCAGGGACCGCCCCTCAGTTCACTGCTGTATATCAGCATCTGGGGAGCTCCCCCTCAGGAGAGTGCCAAGGGTGCCTTAGGGAAACTTCTGGCTTTTAACCAGCCCCCACCCCGTTATCCCTATAGACAGACTTCCTGGGACCCTCCTCCTGGTGAGGGTGCTGCCAGGGCCTCTCTCCTGCAGAAACCCTGGGGTGGCTGTGGTTGTCCTCTGGAGGAAGGGATGAGTCCACAGGGTGGGCAGAGCTCAGCTCTGGGTCAGACTAACTTGGGTTCAGTCTGGGTCCCAGTGATTTACGAGCTGGGTGACCTTGCACAATTGCTCTAATCTTCTGAACCCTCGGTTTCCTCATCTGTAACACGGATTTAATAATAGAACGTGAATCAATTCAGGTCAGTTCAGTCGCTCAGTCATGTCCGACTCTTTGCAACCCCCTGGTCAGTAGCACGCCAGGCTTCCCTGTCCATCACCAACTCCTGGAGCTTACTCAAACTCATGTCCATTGAGTTGGTGATGCCACCCAACCACCTCAATCTCTTGAATAGAAATGTTCTATGCTTGCACATGTCTGCGCGTCCATCCATCCTTCACCTGTCCATCCATCCATCTATCCACTCATCCATGCATCTTATTAGTTTGTATTTCAGAGTATGTACATTTCTTCCTAGCTACGTCGTCATGTATATCATGAACAAGACTTCAGTGTTTGTGAAACTTAATTTTCCTTGTGGATAAGCAAATGACCGAGTCCTGCCTCCCTCTTCCCTTGCCTCTCCCCACTGCCACCCTGCAGCCTCAGGCTGAGAGCTCCCAAGCCAAGAACCAGCAGGGCCCTCTTAATTCCCTCCAGACCCCTGGCTCCTGGCTGACCCTCTTCCACAGAAAATCTGAGGACAGACAGGAGCTGGTGTCTTAGCTCAGATTCTTTCCAAGGCTTCAGTATGAGTTGAATGATGCTTTTCTGCTGTGGAGACATATGTGCAAATTATTCCCCTAGATGTCCTGCCAGCTCTGGTTCTGAGCAAAAGTCATCATCTTGGACCAGCTGGTCTTAGCGGTAGTGAGCCCCCCATCACTGATGTTAAGCAAGGATAGAAACAGCTCTGGAAGGGGTGGGGGTATATAGAGAGCATTCAAGCCCAGAGAAGGGAGTGAAGTACACCAGGGTTTCTCAGCCTTAGCACTATGATGTTCTGAGCTGGACAGCTGCTGTGGGAGGCACCTGTGCACGGCAGGATGTTTTGCAGCATTCCTGGTCTCTGTCCACTAGATGCCAGTAGCGCCTCCCACCCAGCCAACTTGACAACCAAAAATGCCTCCAGCCATCCCCAAATGTCTCCCAGGGGGAACTCGCTCACAGTTAAGAACTCCTGGACTAGAGGACATTGGAGGTCCCTTTTGTCTTGAAATTCCACCATTTATCCTGCCCCTAGGACATTCCCCACCCCACCCTTCTTAGTCCAGCATCCTTTCTGTTGCTATGGAAACCGGGAATCATCTCACCTCTTCCATTTCTCCTTGCTCCCCTCTCCTTTGTGCCTTCTTTCAACCAACGAACCCATGAGCCCAGCCAAGGGGACAGTACCACAGACAGCCCTGCCTGCTGCTGTGTCAGACGGGACCTCCTGTGTAGCCTGACCCCCTGAGGCGGATCGAGGATTGAGTGAGAGGTGCCGAGAGAAGCAGGGCAGCCATTAGAACTGGGGTCAAGTCTGTGGCGGGCAGAGGCGGGGGCGGTGACAGCAAAGGACGGTGCCCAGTTCTCGCGGGGTGAGCAGGACGCTGACACCCGACCTGAAACTGAAGGAAAGATACTCCACGAAGACACGTGTGCAAGAGCAGAGGTGGGGTGGGGCTTGACAGGGTGCTCTCGAAGCAGCAGATACTGGTCTGGGCTGGTCCTTGCCCTGGAGACAGCCCCCGAAGGGTTTTAAGCAGGGGATTCGGTTCTGTTCAGCTGCTCAGTAGTGTCCGACTCTCTGGGGTGAATGACATCTATTGAGGGTGAGAAAGGGAGAAGGAGGGGACTGTGAGACCGGCGGGAGGCAGTTACTGCAGTCCAGGAACTAGACGGTGAGGGCTGGTCCCGGTGCTGACTGCCAGAGGTGGGGCTGGGTAGGAGGAACGCAGGGGGGATGCAGGTGCTAAGAAGGAAAAAGCCGAGGACGGACCTAGGTCTCCTGAGGATGGAGCCTGGCCTCGTGGGAGTGGAGCCTGGCCTCCGGAGGGTGGAGCCAGACCTCCTGGGATGGGACCAGACTTCCTGAGGGCAGACCCAGGCCTTCTCATTCAGTTCAGTTCAGTTCAGTTCAGTTGCTAAGTCATGTTCAACTCTTTGCGACCCCACAGACTGCAGCACGCCAGGCCTCTCTGTCCATCACCAACTCCCGGAGCTTGCTCAAAGTCATGTTCATTGAGTCGGTGATGCCATCCAACCATCTCATCCTCTGTCATCCCCTTCTCCTCCTGCCTTCAATCTTTCCCAGCATCAGGGTCTTTTCTAATGAGTCAGCTCTTCACATCAAGTGGCCAAAGTATTGGAGATTCAGTTTCAACATCAGTCCTTCCAATGAATATTCAGGACTGATTTCCTTTAGAATTGACTAGTTGGATCTCCTTGCTGTCCAAGGGACTCTCAAGAGTCTTCTCCGACACTGCAGTTCAAAAGCGTCAACTCTTCAGTGCTCAATTCTGGGCCTTCTAGGGGTGTGGTAGGCCTCCTGGAGGTGGGACCACTCTTTCGGGGCCAGGTTGTTGACTAGCTGAAGAAGGCAGACATAAATTCCTCCCCCTTGATAGCCACCTCGCTGCTCCAGCCTGGTTTTCATGGGGCTGCCTGTGTCTCCATCACAGTCTTAAGCATCTGGTCAAACAGTACCCTCAGAGACCACTGCCAAAGCATATGCCTGGAAGAACTGGAAACGGCCTAGGGTCCGTCAGTGGGACTGTGACCCCAGGCCTCAAGGAGGCTGCACGGCTCCTGCGATGCCACACCCCTTCTGGGGAGAGACCCAGCTCTGCTGGAGAGCGGACACTACAGAGCAATGTGCTCCTTGGTGCCATTTGGTGAAAATAAAAACAGCCCATGATCACGGTGTTTGTATGTGCGTCCATATTCCTGGAAAGACCTCAAGAATCTTGTCGGCCGCTTCCTCCAGGAACTGCAGCAGAGAAGGAGAGCCCTCACTTCACTCTTGCTTTCTCCCAGAGCCCATTGGGAACTGCAAGTGGCTGTAGGGAACAGAACCAAACTCAGGCCGTGGAATAAGGAGCGTGTTTCCTCCTGGGACCCCAGAGGCATCCAGCCAGGCATGCCGGCTGGGACAGCAGCCCCAAGCTGGCCACAGTGACCGTCCCCCTCAGCCAGCTCCTGTCCTCATGGCTGCAAGATGGTGGCTGCACTGCCAACATCCTGGCCTCCAGGTGGGAAGGAGGGCAGACGCCAGCTGAGCGGGAAGGGCTTTTCCATAAGCCCTTCCTAACACCCGGTGCCATCGGTGGTGCTGGGCCCACAGCTGCAGGGGAGCTGGGACACAGGGGTTTTCAGCCCTGATCTTGATGCTGGGCAGAACTGCAGCTCTGGTAGGAAAAGGAAGAGAAGCCTGGGGACCGGGCTGGCACGCCGCTGGGTGCCTTTTAAGCTGCGTCCTGGGGTCTGCTGCTACTTGTCTGAAATGAGCAGAACACTCCAACACGTCTGGACTATGTGCACAGCCTCCGCCTGGGCACAGAACACCACCCCCCACCGCCCTGACCCCATACCCACCCTGCCCCACCCCGCCCCCGGAGCAGGATGCAGGCGCAGTATGCAGGGAGCAGACTCAAGGAAGCACGGGGTGGGGACGTGCCAGGGGAGAGGTGAGGTGGCAGATGGTGGCTGAGGGCAGTGACAGTCTGCGAGGTAATGAGGTAGCTCGTTATCAGGCAGTTCTTGTTGGTAGCCAAGAGCCCAGCCACGGCTGAGCAACTCAGCACAGCACAGAGAGCCCAGCCGCAGTCCAGCTCGCCCAGCCCAGGGAGCTGAGGTCTGGGCCTGCCCTGCCTGTCCACAGGCACAGGGTCCTTTGTTACCCCTCAGTGATGAGCCAGGGTTCCTACATCTGCCCCCTGGAGGGAGAGATGCTTTACACACAGATCCTGGGCTCCTCTACCCACAGAGGACGAGTCAGAGGGTCAGAGGGGCCCACCAGCCTGGTGATTATGAGGCCGTTACACCCCAATGCCAGTTGTTGAGTGCCTGCTAAGGGCTGGGCACCATTCCCTTTATTCACGTTGGAAAGTGAAGTCGCTCAGTCGTGTCCGACTCTTTGCGACCCCATGGACTGTAACCTATCAGGCTCCTCTGTCCATGGGATTTTCTAGGCAAGAGTACTGGAGTGGATTGCCATTTCCTTCTCCAGCGGATCTTTCAGACCCAGGGATCGAACCCAGGTCTCCCGCATTGTAGACAGACGCTTTACCATCTGAGCCACCAGGGAGATCCTAAAAAAAAAAAAATCGTAAAAATTAAGCAGAACGTTAGGTTCTGCTTAATCCTCACCGGGAGAATCATCACCCACGAGGTGTCAGTAGCCCAATGCCTGGTCACTGACAAGGAAATGGAAGCACAAGATGTGAAGTCCCTGTTTGGTCGAAGCCACAGAACTCTTGGGGAGGACCCTCCATCCCGGCACACGGCCTGGTTCTCTGACAGCCTCGCACCTGCATGCTCTGGTGTAGGCTCACAGCATACTCGAAGGCCTGGTTTTGCTGCTCCCCTTTAGTAGACGGGGCACACTGAGGCCTTAGGAGCTGTATCACAAACACAGCACTTTGGCGACAAAGGTCCATATAGTCAAAGCTGTGGTTTTTCCAGTACTCATGTACAGATGTGAGAATTGGACCATAATGAAGGCTGAGTGCCGACGAATTGATGCTTTCGAACTGCGGTGCTGGAGAAGATGCTTGAGAGTCCCTTGGACTGCAAGGAGATCCAGCCAGTCCATCCGAAAGGCGATCAGACCTGGGTGTTCATTGGAAGGACTGATGCTGAAGCTCTAATACTTTGGCCACCTGATGCAACAAGCTGATTCAGGGAAAAGACTCTGATGCTGGGGAAGATTAAGGACGGGAGGAGAAGGAGGCGACAGAGGATGAGATGGTTGACTGGCATCACTGACTCAATGGACATGAATTTGAGCAAACTCCAGGAGATAGTGGAGGCAGAGAGGGCTGGTAGGCTGCAGTCCATGGGATGGAAAAGAGTCAGACATGATTGAGCGACTGAAAACCACCACCACTCAGTCCCAGCCAGATCAGAGAGCAGATCCTGAGGTAGGGGAGGTGGTGGACCACTGGGCACACATTACTCACCCTCTCTTCACCATAAATATCCCCCTGCTGATCCCATGAGGTGGACTGTGAGCAAGGAACCTCAGGCCACCTTTGCCCGGGTCACAGGAAGCGGGTCCCCCCATACCCCGGGAGAGGCAGCCGCCTACCTGCCTACAAGTGTGGCCTTGGACCAAGCCACTCAAACTCCATTCTGCCACCCTCATCCAGACAGGAAGCTGGCCTCCTGGGACATCTAGTTTCTCACCTGTATTTTGGGGATGATGAGAGCAACTGTTTCCTAGGTGGCTTTGAAAACGCAATGAGATTTTTTTCTTCTTCTTCTTATTTTAAATTTATTTATTTTAGTTGGAGACTAATTACTTTACAATATTGTAGTGGTTTTTGCCATATATTGATATGAATCAGCCATGGGTTTACATGTGTTCCTCATCCTGAACCCCCCTCCCACCTTCTTCCCCATCCCATCCCTCTGGGTCATCCCAGTGCACCAGCCCTGAGCGCCCTGTCTCATGCATTGAACTGGACTAGCAATGAGATCTTGTAGGAAGAGGGCTGCCCCTAGATCTTGGCACATAGTGAGTACTCAAAATGAAAATGCATACTGAGGTGTAACATACAGGGGGCTGTTTACTGGCGACTTCAGCTCTTTTTAACAGAAAATTCACCACTCAACTATTTGAAAGCATACAGTTCAGTGGCGTTTAGTACATTCTCAGAGTTGTTATGGGCTTCCCAGGTGGCTCAGTGGTAAAGAATCCGCCTGCCGGCGCAGGAGACATGGGTTTGATCCCTGGGTCAGGAAGATCCCTTTTAGAAGGAAATGGCAACCCGCTCCAGGGTTCTTCCCTGGAGAATCCCATAGGCAGAGGAGCCTGGTGGAGGTCGCAAAGAGTCCGACGCGACTTAGCGACGAAACAACAAGCAACAACAGAGCCGTTCCAACCATCAGCACTATCTAATTCAAGAACATTCTCATCCTCCCCAAAACAAATCCCGGGTCTCCTTTCCCAGCTCTTGGCAACCGCAAACCTGCCTTCTGTCTCTGTGGATTTACCGACTCTGGACGGTCCATAGCAAACGAAACAGAAAACACGTGACGTCTGTGTCTGGCTGTTTTCGCTAAGCATGCTTTCGAAGTTCATCCATGTTGTAGCCAGTTATTCCCTTTCACGGTTGGACAATAGCCCATTGTAAGGGCAGAAGGGGCTTCCCAGGTGGTGCTAGAGGTAAAGAACCTGCCTGCCAATGCAGGAGATGTAAGAGATAGGGTTTGATCCCCGGGTCAGGAAGATCCCTTGGAGGAAGGCATGCAACCCACTCCAGTATCCTTGCCTGGAGAACCCCATGGACAAAGGAGCCTGGTGAGCTACAGTCCATAGAGTGGCATAGAGTCAGACACGACTGAAGCGACTTAGCAGACATGCAGGGATGTGAAGTGTTTATCCATTCATGAGTTAATGGCCATTTGGGCTGTTTCCTTTCATTAACTTTTTCAACATATTTCTATTCCATTCAGTTCAGTTGCTCAGTCATGTCCAACTCTTTGCAACCCCGTGGACTGCAGCACACAAGCTTCCCTGTCCATCATCTCAGCGTCAGGATCTTTTCCAATGAGTCAGTTCTTCACATCAGGTGGCCAAAGTATTGGCGTTTCAGCTTCAGCATTAGTCCTTCCAATGAATATTCAGGACTGATTTCCTTTAGGATGGACTGGTTGGATCTCCATGCAGTCCAAGGCACTCTCAAGAGTCTTCTCCAACACCACAGTTCAAAAGCATCAGTTCTTCGGTGCTCAGCTTTCTTTATAGTCCAACTCTCACATCCATACATGACTACTGGAAAAACCATAGCTTTGACTAGACGGACCTTTGTTGGCAAAGTAATGTCTCTTCTGCTTTTTAATATGCTCTTTACATTAGTCATACCTTTTCTTCCGAGGAACAACCGTCTTTTAATTTCATGGCTGCAGTCACCATCTGCAGTGATTTTGGAGCCAAAGAAAATAAAGTCTCTCACTGTTTTCATTGTTTCCCCATCTATTTGCCATGAAGTGATGGGACCGGATGCCATGATCTTCGTTTTCTGAATGTTGAGTTTTAAGCTAACTTTTTCACTCTCCTCTTTCA
Source organism: Ovis canadensis (assembly GCF_042477335.2). Lineage (NCBI taxonomy): Eukaryota > Metazoa > Chordata > Mammalia > Artiodactyla > Bovidae > Ovis > Ovis canadensis. Next base: position 26,299,180 of record NC_091258.1, read on the forward strand.
CTTTCATCAAGAGGCTCTTTAGTTGTTCTTCACTTTCTGCCATAAGGGTGTTGTCATCCGCATATCTGAGGTTATTGATATTTCTCCCGGCAATCTTGATTCAAGCTTGTGCTTCATTCAGCCTGGCATTTTGCATGATGTACTCTGTATGTAAGTTAAATAATCAGGGTGATAATATACAGCCTTCATGTACTCCTTTCCCAACTTGGAACCAGCCTGTTCCATGCCCAGTTCTAAATGTTGCTTCTTGACCTGCATACAGATTTCTCAGGAGGCAGGTCAGGTGGTCTGGTATTCCCATCTCTAAGAATTTTCCACAGTTTGTCGTGATCCACACAGTCAAAGGCTTTGGCATAGTCAATAAAGCAGAAGTAGATGTTTTTCTGGAACTCTCTTGCTTTTTTGATGATCCAGAGAATGTTGGCAATTTGATCTCTGGTTCCTCTGCCTTTTCTAAATCCAGCTTGAACATCTGGAAGTTCACGATTCATGTCCTGTTGAAGCCTGGCTTGAAAAATTTTGAGCATTACTTTGCTAGCATGTGAGGTTAATTGTGCGGTAGTTTGAGCATTCTTTGGCATTGCCTTTCTTTGAGATTGAAATGAAGAATGACCTTTTCCAGTCCTGTGGCCACTGCTGAGTTTTCCAAATTTGCTGACATATTGAGTGCAGCACTTTCACAGCATCATCTTTCAGGATTTGAAATAGCTCACCTGGAATTCCATCACCTCCACAAGCTTTGTTCGTATTTTTATTAGAAGACTTTTAAGATTAAAGTATAATTGACTTGTAACATTACGTTAGTTTCAGGTGTACAGCATAGTGATAACATACATTATGAAATGCTCAACAGTAAGTGTAGTTACCATCTGTCACCACAGAAAATTATTACAATACTTTTACAATGCTGTATTCCCTATGCTGTATACTATATCCCCTTGACTTATCTATTTTATAGCTGGACATTTGTACGTCTTAATCCTCTTCCCCTTGTCACCTCTTCCCACACCCTCTCTCCTCTTGGCAACCAATAGATTATTCTCTTGTGTCTGTGAGTCTGTTCCTGTTTCGTTTTGTTTGTCCATTTGCCTATCATTTGGATTCCACATATAAGTGAAATCATACAGTATTTGTCTTCCTCTCTCTGATGTATTTTACTTAGCATGATACCCTCCAGATCCATCCCTGTTGTTGCAAATGTCAAGATTCCATTCCTTTTTATAGCTGATTAATGTTCCACTGTTCATGGGGTTCTCAAGGCAAGAATACTGAAGCAGTTTGCCATTCCCTTCTCTAGTGGACCACATTTTGTCAGAACTCTCCATCATGACCCGTCCATCTTGTGTGGCCCTACACAGCATGGCTTAGTTTCATTTAGACAAGGCTGTGGTCCATGTGATTAAATTAGTTAGTTTTCTGTGATTGTGGTTTAACTGTGTCTGCCCTCTGATGCCCTCTCTCAGTGCCTACCATCTTACTGGGGTTTCTCTTACCTTGGATGTGGGGTATCTCTTCATGGCTGTTCCAGCAAAGTGCAGCCTCTGCTCCTTGTCTTGAACGAGGGATAGCTCCTCTTGGCTGCTTGCCACCCCAGCGCTGCACAGCCACCGCTTGCCACTCCCATTAACAGTATGAAAAGGAAAAAAGACAGGACACTGAAAGATGAACTCCCCAGGTCGGCAGGTGCCCAGTATGCTACTGGAGCTCAGTGGAGAAATAACTCCAGAAAGAATGAAGAGACAGAGCCAAAGCAAAAACAACACCCAGTTGTGGATGTGACTGGTGATAGAAGCAAGGTCTGATGCTGTAAAGAGCAATATTGCATAGGAACCTGGAATGTTAGGTCCATGAATCAAGGCAAATTGGAAGTGGTCAAACAGGAGATGACAAGAGTGAACGTTGACATTTTAAGAATCAGCAAGCTAAAATGGACTGGAATGGGTGAATTTAACTCAGATGCCCATTATATCTACTACTGTGGGCAGGAATCCCTTAGAAGAAATGGAGTAGCCATCATGGTCAACAAAAGAGTCTGGAATGCAGTACTTAGACGCAATCTCAAAAATGACAGGATGACCTCTGTTCATTTCCAAGGCAAACCATTCCGATTCACTGTAATCCAAGTCTATGCCCCAACAAGTAATGCTGAAGAAGCTGAAGTTGAATGGTTCTATGAAGACCTATAAAACTTTTTATAACTGACACTCAAAAAAGATGTACTTTTCATTATAAGGGACTGGAATGCAAAAGTAGGAAGTCAAGAAACACCTGGAGTAACAGGCAAATTAGAGCAAAGGCTAATAGAGTTTTGCAAAGAGAATGCGCTTGTCATAGCAAACACCCTCTTCCAACAACACAAGAGAAGACTCTACACAGAGACATCACCAGATGGCCAACACCAAAATAAGATTGATTATATTCTTTGCAGCCAAAGATGGACAAAATCTATACAGTCAGCAAAAACAAAACGGGGAGCTGACTGTGACTCAGATCATGAACTCCTTATTGCCAAATTCAGACTTAAATTGAAGAAAGTAGGGAAAACCACTAGACCATTCAGGTATGACCTAAATCAAATCCCTTATGATTATACAGTGGAAGTGAGAAATAGATTTCAGGGACTAGATCTGATAGATAGAGTGCCTGATGAACTATGGACACAGGTTCATGACATTGTACAGGAGACAGGGATCAAGACCATCCCCAAGAAAAAGAAATGCAAAAGAGCAAAATGGCTGTCTGAGGAGGCCTTACAAATAACTGTGAAAAGAAGAGAAGCTAAAACCAAAGGAGAAAAGAAAAGATATAAGCATCTGAATGCAGAGTTCCAAAGAATAGCAAGGAGAGATAAGAAAGCCTTCCTCGGTGATCAGTGCAAAGAAATAGAGGAAAACAATAGAATGGGAAAGACTAGAAATCTCTTCAAGAAAATTAGAGATACCAAGGGAATATTTCATGCAAAGATGGGCTTGATAAAGGACAGAAATGGTATGGACCTAACAGAAACAGAAGATATTAAGAAGAGTTGGCAAGAATACATAGAAGAACTGTACAAAAAGGATCTTCATGACCCAGATAATCTCACAATGCTGTAATCACTCACCTAGAGCCAGACATCCTGGAATGTGAAGTCAGGTGGGTATTACGAAGCTTCACTATGAACAAAGCTAGTGAGGTGATGGAATTCCAGTTGAGCTCTTTCAAATCCTAAAAGATGATGCTGTGAAAGTGCTGCACTCAATATGCCAGCAAATTTGGAAAATTCAGCAGTGGCCATAGGACTGGAAAAGGTCAGTTTTCATTCCAATCCCAAAGAAAGGCAATGCCAAAGAATGCTCAAACTACCGCACAATTGCACACATCTCACAAGCTAGTAAAGTAATGCTCCAAGCCAGGCTTCAGCAATACGTGAACCGTGAAATTCCAGATGTTCAAGCTGGTTTTAGAAAAGGCAGAGGAACCAGAGATCAAATTGCCAACATCCACTGGATCATCAAAAAAGCAAGAGAGTTCCAGAAAAACATCTACTTCTGCTTTATTGACTATGCCAAAGCCTTTGACTGTGTGGATCACAACAAACTGTGGAAAATTCTTAGAGATGGGAATACCAGACCACCTGACCTGCCTCTTGAGAAATCTGTATGCAGGTCAGGAAGCAATAGTTCGAACTGGATATGGAACAACAGACTGGTTCCAAATAGGACAAGGAGTACGTGAAGGCTGTATATTGTCACCCTGCTTATTTAACTTATATGCAGAGTACATCATGAGAAACTCTGGGCTTGATGAAACACAAGCTGGAATCAAGATTGCCAGGAGAAATATCAATAACCTCAGATATGACACCACCCTTATGGCAGAAAGTGAAGAGGAACTAAAGAGCGTCTTGGTGACAGTGAAAGAGGAGAGTGAAAAAGTTAGCTTAAAACTCAACATTCAGAAAACGAAGATCATGGCATCTGGTCCCATCACTTCATGGCAAATAGATGGAAAACAGTGGAAACAGTGGCTGACTTTATTTTTCTGGGCTCCAAAATCACTGCAGATGGTAACTGTAGCCATGAAATTAAAATCCGCTTACTCCTTTGAAGGAAAGTTATGACCAACGTAGACAGCATATTAAAAAACAGAGACATTAGTTTGCCAACAAAGGTCCGTCTAGTCAAAGCTATTGTTTTTCCAGTAGTCATGTATGGATGTGAGTTGGACTATAAAGAAAGCTGAGTGCCGAAGAACTGATGCTTCTGAACTGTGGTGTTGGAGAAGGCTCTTAAGAGTCCCTTGGACAGCAAGGAGATCCAACCAGTCCATTCTAAAGGAGATCAATCCTGACTGTTCATTGGAAAGACTTATGTTGAAGCTGAAACTCCAATATTTTGGCCACCTGAATCGAAGAGCTGACTCATTTGAAAAGACGCTAATGCTGGGAAAGATTGAAGGCAGGAAGAGAAGTGGGCAACAAAGGATGAGATGGTTGGATGCATCACCGACTCGATGGACATGAGTTTGAGCAAACCCTGGGAGTTGATGATGGACATGGAGGCCTGGCGGGCTGCAGTCCATGGGGTCCCAAAGAGTTGGACACGACTGAGCGACTGAACTGAACTGAATATTCCACTGTATATCTGTACCACATCTTTATCCATTTCTCTGTTGATGGACAGTTGGGTTGTTTCCATATCTTGGCTGTTGTGAATAGTGTTGCTATGAACATGGGAGTGTATATATCTTTGCGGTTAGTATTTTCATTTTGTTTGGATAAATACCTAAAAGTGGAATTGCTGGACATATTGTAGTTCTATTTTTAAGTTTTTAGGAATATCTATACTATTTTCTGTCCTTTATTGAGCCCATCTTTGCATGAAATGTTCCCTTGGTATCTCTAATTTTCTTGAAGAGATCTCTAGTCTTTCCCATTCTGTTGTTTGCCTGTATTTCTTTGCATTGATCACTGAGGAAGGCTTTCTTATCTCTTCTTGCTATTCTTTGGAACTCTGCATTCAGATGCTTATATCTTTTCTTTTCTCCTTTGGTTTTAGCTTCTCTTCTTTTCACAGTTATTTGTAAGGCCTCCTCAGACAGCCATTTTGCTCTTTTGCATTTCTTTTTCTTGGGGATGGTCTTGATCCCTGTCTCCTGTACAATGTCATGAACCTGTGTCCATAGTTCATCAGGCACTCTATCTATCAGTTCTAGTCCCTAAAATCTATTTCTCACTTCCATTGTATAATCATAAGGGATTTGATTTAGGTCATACCTGAATGGTCTAGTGGTTTTCCCTACTTTCTTCAATTTAAGTCTGAATTTGGCAATAAGGAGCTTACTCCTTGGAAGAAAAGTTATGACCAACCGACATAGCATATTGAAAAGCAGAGACATTACTTGGCCAACAAAGGTCTGTCTAGTCAAGGCTATGGTTTTTCCAGTGGTCATGTATGGATGTGAGAGTTGGACTGTGAAGAAAACTGAGCACCGAAGAATTGATGCTTTTGAACTGCGGTGTTGGAGAAGACTCTTGAGAGTCCCTTGGACTGCAAGGGGATCCAACCAGTCCATTCTGAAGGAGATCAGCCCTGGGATTTCTTTGGAAGGAATGATGCTAAAGCTGAAACTCCAGTACTTTGGTCACCTCATGCAAAGAGTTGACTCATTGGAAAAGACTGTGATGCTGGGAGGGATTGAGGGCAGGAGGAGAAGGGGACGACAGAGGATGAGATGGCTGGATGGCATCACTGACTCAATGGATGTGAATCTGAGTGAACTCCGGGCATTGGTGATGGAGGGAGGCCTGGTGTGCTGCGATTCATGGGGTCACAAAGAGTCGGACATGACTGAGCGACTGAACTGAACTGATAATATTTTCTGTAGTGGCTGCACCAACTTACCTTCCCACCAGAAGTGCATGAAGGCTCCCCTTTTTCCACATCCTTGCCAATGCTTGTTATTTGCTGTCTTTTTAAAAATAGCCATTCTGACAGATGTGAGGTGATATCTCTTTGTGATTTTTATCTGTATTCCCTAGTAATTGACTATGTTGACCATATTTTCCTGTGTCTGTTGTGTGCATCTTCTTTGGAAAATTTTTCTGTTCAGATCTTCTGACCATTTTTTAATTGGATTACTTGTTTCTTTGATACTGAGTTGTATGAGTTCTTTATTTTAGACTTTGTAAGTTATCTTTATACATTATCCAATTCAAATGGATTAAAAACTTATATATAAGACCTGAAACCACAAAACTTCTAGAAGAAAACATAAGCAGTATGCTCTTTGACATCACTCTCAGCAATATTTTTTTAAATCTGTTTCCTCAGGTAAAGGCAACAAAAGCAAAAATAAGCAAATAGGATCACATTAAATTGAAAAACTTTTGTACAGCAAAGGGAACCATCAACAAAACACAAAGGCCACCTACTGAATGGGAGAAGATTTTTGCAAATGATTTCTCATAAGGGGTTAATATCCTAAAGATGTAAAGAACCCATATAACTCAATATCAGAAAAATAATCTGATTAAGAATAAGTGGATTTTTTAATTGAAATATGACATAGAAGCAAAAAGTGTGTAAATCCTAGGTATGAAATTGAAAGTTACTCAGTCGTGTCCTACTCTTTGCGATCCCATGGACTGTACAGTCCTTGGAATTCTCTAGGAGTGGGTAGCCTTTCCCTTTTCCAGGGGATCTTCCCAACCCAGGGATCAAACCCAGGTCTCCCACATTGCAGGTGGATTCTTTACCAGCCGGGCCACAAAGGACATCCAATCCTAGCTGTGCTGTTGTTTAATTTCAGGGCATGTACTCAGATCTAGAACTAGAATGTCAGCAGCCGCAGGAGCACCTTTTCCTGTCCCCATGGCTCTGTCCGTCCTCTGAGAGTAGCCATCGATTAACCTTTGATGCAGAAGTTGGTTTCTGAATGTGAGCACATGAAATTTCAGAGCTGGAGCTGCCTTCCCTCCTTGCTGTATGTGCACAATTCATCCACTGTGTGTATTTTAGCTCAGCAGTGTTCATTCGGTGCCATTGTGTGAATAGACCACGCTCATTCATTCGTGCCACTTCATGGCAAATAGATGGGTGAAAAAAAATGGAAACAGTGACAGATTTTATTTTCTTGGGCTCCAAAATCACCATGAATGGTGACTGCAGCCATGAAATTAAAAGAAACCTTGGAAGCTCCTTGGAAGAAAAACTATGACAAACCTAGACAGCATATTAAAAAGCGGAGACATCACTTTGCCAACAAACATCTGTATAGTCAAAGCTATGGCTTTTCCAGTAGTTGGGAACAGATGTGGGAGTTGGACTGTACAAATGGCTGAACACCGAAGAATCAATGCTTTCAAGTTGTGGTGTTGGAGAAGAACCTTGAGAGTCCCTTGGACAACAAGGCAATCCAACCAGTCAATCCTACAGGAAATCAGTCCTGAATATTCATTGAAAGGACTGATGCTGAAGCTCCAGTACTTTGGCCACCTGATGCAAAGAGCCGACTCATTGGAAAAGACTCTGATGTTGGGAAAGGTTGAGGGCAGGAGTAGAAGGGGGTGACAGAGGATGAGATGGTTGGATGGCATCATCGACTCAATGGACATGAGTTTGAGCAAGCTCTGGGAGTTGGTGATGGACAGGGAAGCCTGGTGTGCTGCAGTCCATGGGGTCACAAAGAGTCAGACACAGTTGAGCAGCTGAATAGCAGCAGCAAATTCATTCACTGTACTATTCATCGACACACGAGTGGCAGCCTGGTGAGGGCTGTTGTCATCATTCTGCTGTGGACATATTCTGGTGGACAGATGTGGTGTTTCTGTTGAGTCCAGGCCTGGGAGTGGGGCAGGAGGTCACTGGGTGTGCAAGTTCATCGGAGTACATATTGCCAGTTCTACAAAGTTCTGCCATGGCAGATTCCAGCAGCGTCTGAAATCTCCAGGGACACCACATTCTTGCCTATCATTACCATTTGCTTTTTCTACAGCTTTATTGAGATACAATTCACAGACCAAACAGTTCATCCCTGTAAAGGGAATAATTCAGTGGTGGTTCATACACTCACAGAACTGTGGGGCCATCACCACATTCAGTGCTAGAACATTTTCATCATCCTGTAAAAACTCCTGTACCTGCTAGGTGTCCTCCCAGGATCCGCCCCCAGCAGCTGACTGGCCCTATTCAACCACTGACAAGCTTTCTGTCTTTATGGATTTAGGCATGTCACATAAAGGGAATTACAAAATTTGGTCTTTTGCAACCCGCTTCTTTCACGTGGCACCGTATTGCTAAAGTTCATCCGTGTTGGGCCATGTGTCTGGTTATTCCTGTTGGTGGCTGAGTAATATTCCACCACCTGGATATACCGCATTTTGTTTATTCATTCGTCAGCTGATGGTCACTTGGGTTGCTTCCACCCTTTGACTGTTAAAAACGTCTTTATAGAAGATTTTGTGTGGGTGTGTGTTTTTAGTTTCTCGGATATGAACCTAAGAGTGGAAATGCTGGATCATGTGCTAATTCTGGGCTCCCATGTGCTCGCTGGATCACGTGCTAATTCTGGGCTCCCATGCACTCTCGTGGTAAAAAAACCTGCCCGCCAATACAGGAGACATAAGAGATGCTGGCTCAGTCCCTGGGCTGGGAAGATCCCCTGGAGGAGGGCACAGCAACCCACTCTGTATTCTTGCCTGGAGAATCCCATGGACAGAGGAGCCTGGAGAGCTATAGTCCATAGGGTCGCAAAGAGCTGGGCATGACTGACGTGACTCAGCATGCACATACATGCTAACTCTGTGTTTAACCGTGCGAGGACCCACCAGACTGTTTTCTGCAGCAGCTGTTTCTGTTTACAGCCCCATCAGCAGCCCTCTCTGTGCCTAAAAAAGCATGACACTCCCCCACCGGCCAGCCTCAGCGAACGCAGCATCTTCTGGCCTGGGATGGATGTGCCTCTGTGCTGATGTGGCCAGCCTGGAAGGGCCAGCATCTGGGCTGTATCCATGATGCCATGGTCAGCCATGGGTGCAATGCCACGTGTCTCAAGATGGGTCAGGCTCGGAGTCACCAGTGGGCTCTGCTGCCCATGGCCTCAGCCTTCCGTCCTGCACTCACACTTCTGATGACAGGAATCTATGAAAGGACATTGGGCAAACTCCCCACATGGAGGGGTCCAAGCAGGCTCTGACCAGGAGGCACAGCACAGCTTTGGTGCCAGCACACTAGATGTTGAGGCCGTCAGTTGGCACAATCCTGTGCCCATAGAGGAGACCGGGATACAGCTTCCTGGCCCCCCGCCCCCCCCCCCCCACCATCATCTGAGCTCTGTGCTTCCTGCTCTAACCAGGCCAGGAGTCAGGTTCAAATTGCACCCAGCGGAGTAACGGGGGCTTGACTTCTGCTCCTGACTGCTGAGTGGCCTTGGGCAAGTCCCTGCCCATCCTGGTCTCAGTTTGCCCATCGACAGGCCTGGGGTCGATCTAGTGACGCTCAAGGCTCCCCCAGATTTCTTGGGAAGAGGACGGGCCGCACAGTGGCCTTTGACATCAGTCCTTTGAGTCCACAGCAGGGCCATACTCTCCAGAGTCCGATGGAATGTGTTTATGTTCCAAAGCCGAGCGGTACCTGATTTCCTGAAGTCCGGCCACACGCCTAGCATCCACAGAGCCCTCGGTCTCCCCAGCAGTAAGGAGGGAGAAGGGACAGTTCTTGGGGACCCAGAGCTTCCTTCCCACCAGCCTGGGGTTTGCTTGGACCAAGAGACTCTTTTGTTCTCTCTCATTTGCTCAGCTTTTAACTCTGGGTAGTGACAAATGGGTGTGAGTGAATGATCCATTCATTCGCTTATTCACTCAATGAAAAGTATTATATTAAAGCCTTGTTCAGAAATGGGGACCGCAACGGAGCACAGCCACTGCAGAGGCCATGTCACCGAGGCAGCAGCCCTCCTCTGGGCATGGCAGAGCATGACGTATAAGCTCAGGGCGTGGTGAGCGCCAGCAGGAAGGACCCCACAGTCTTGACTCCCATCTGGCCCCTCCTTGTCCCTGAAGCCCCTTCTCTGACCACGGGACAACCATTCACTTCTCAGCACCTACCCAGACTTGCTCAGGGCAAGTTCACAGCCAAAGCCTTTGACAGAAATATCATTCTTCCTGCCCCACACCTGGTGGGTGAGGCCTGGGTGGACAGGCAGGTAGGGGGGCCTCCCCTGGGCTCAGCAAGCCTCTTGGCCAGTGAGTTGGTCAATTCACTTGGTCAGTGAGTTGCCCAAGTGACCAAGACCATCGGGGATCAGAGACTGAGGGGGTGGGTCTGGCTCCCAGTGTCTGATGGAGGCAGCACGGCCTCCCTCCTCTCACTTAGACTGAGGGCCTGGATGAGGTCCTCTGATCCTGGAGTGATAAGCTGCATTGCAGACTCAGGGTTCAACCAGCCACTTGGTGAGCAGCCCCTTCAACCCTGGGGATAGGACAACTGAAGACCAGCAGCAGTGGCGGCAGGCAGAGCAGTCCGTGCATGAGAACGGCGGATGAGGCTGGGTCAGGGACAGCCTGGGAAGCCTGGGTCCAGGTCATTTGTCAGGTGAGACCCAGAGTGGGGGCCACACTGGGCCAGGAGCAAGCCCTGCCTTCTTAGTGCGGCAGTAACTGCTCGGTTCAAGATGTAGACAACTGAAGCTCCGAGAGCTTGTTCACTGGTGTTTTCCTACCTGACCCACAAGACCCCTGAGAGTCCTCCCCATGGCCTCTGTCCTCAGCCCTTCTGTGCTCCCAGTCATTAATAGTAACCAGTACACCCAGGCCTCCTTGCTCTTAACTGACCTCAGATGACATGGGTCCTTATAGTGGGACTGGAGGGCAGCAATAAACAAGGACACAAAAATTAACATAGATTTAGCAAGTCTATGAAAAAATCTGCATGTATGCACAGGAAGACGTCTGCTAGGAAATGCCCTGAAAATGTTACTAGTGGGGACCCCAGGACTTCCCTGGTGACCCAGTGGTTAAGAATCCACTTTGTAGGACATGATTCCTGGTCGGGGAAATAAGGATCCCTCACGCCATGGAGCAACTGAGATCCCCTGTACTACAACTAAACCCACTGCAGCCAAATACATGAATTAAAAAATAATAGTGGTGACTTTGGGAATATAAAGGGTAGGTCCTTAGTAATGGTGATTTTGAGATTACACGTGGAACATGCATGGGTCATACATGCACACTTGGTGCCTTTTCTTCCGTGCAAACACCGTGTAGTCTGAGCAGCAGACTCCCAGCCTTCCCTTCCAGGCCTGCACCTCCTCCAGGCTGGCCACCCTCCTGGCTTCTCACTCACAGGTGAGTCAGGGCACCTTAGAGGGCCTGGTTTCTTGCTTGTGAGGGTTATCCTTATGCCAGATCAGGTGGTTTAATTTCCTCTCTGTGTAGTAGAGTTGGGATATTTAAAACCCTTCTTATGCTTATTTATATTTTCTCATTTTTCTACAGCAAATATATATTCCATAATGAGACATAGTTTTAAAAAATCAAAGGGTATAAAGAAAAGCTGGGAGAATTCAAGGAATCGCAAGAAGAATTCAAGCACTGACCACAAAGACGGCACAGTCTTGGGGCTTCTGCTTCAGAAACAGCTTCAAAACATATAATTTCTGGCCAAGGCCAGCCTGTCTGTCGGCCAAGTTGGGTGGGGGGTGGTGGGGCGGGGGCACGGGTAGCTGTCTCCACAGGCAACCGTCTGCCTCCAGTCCCATGACCCGCCTGCCAGGACAGGCGGCTGAGGAGGCCAGAAGTCAGGGGGGAGGCAGCGAGTGCCTCTGCTCGCCAGGACCACTGCTCCCAGGTTTTTGGTCTCTAGCCTTTTTCTTTCCCACTAAAGCAGTAGTGAAAAAGGAAACCACCCTCGGAAGAATGAATGTGCCCGCGGGAGGAGCCTGGGGGAGGGGACACAGCCGGCGTTGCTGTGGGCAGAGGTTCACCTCCTCCTGGTGGCCGTCCGAGAAAGGACACAGCTCATCAGACTGCTGGCTGGGGATGGTTTGGAGGCACATGGAGGTCTCGCCTCCCCTCTGGGTCCTCAGGATCCAGACCCATCTGTCACTTCCAGCTGTGTGTGCTTGCAGGAGTCACTTCTCTCCCTGAATGTCTTTAGTTCAGTTCAGTTCAGCCGCTCAGTCATGTCCGACTCTTTGCGACCCCATGAACCGCAGCACTCCTGGCTTCCCTGTCCATCACCAACTCCCGGAGTCCACCCAAACCCACGTCCATTGAGCCAGTGATGCCATCCAACCATCTCATCCTCCGTCATCCCCTTCTTCTCCTGCCCTCAATCTTTCCCAGCGTCTTCATCCCAACTATAAAGTGAACATACAGACTGGATATGCTCAGGGACTTTTTGCTCTCCTGTGAAGAAGCCAGAACAGAAGGAAAGTTACCAGGTGGAGGCATCACTCCGCTGCGTGTCTCAAAAGGGGAAAGAGGTTTGTTCACATCTTCAAATGTAAGCCTTAGAGGCTCAGAGCATGGCCCCTGGAATCAGGCTGTCTGGCTTTGCGTACCGGTCCTACCATCTGCCAGCTGGGTGGCTTTATGAAAATCACTTTGCCTTTCTCAGCCTCATTTCCCTTATAAAAATGGGGATAATGGTAGGACCTACTTATATAGCTGTTGTGAGGTTTGAAAGGGTAATAAGTGTAAAATTCTTAGGATGGTAATGGACCCATAATAAGTGTTCAATAACTATTATTAGGTGTATGAACACATGTACATACACATATTCCATACAATAGAGCATTGTTCAGCTGTAAAAAGGAATAAAGGCAACCTACCAAATGGAAGAAGATAATTTGCAAATCATATGTCTGATAGGCCTTCCCTGATAGCTCAGTTGGTAAAGAATCTGCCTGCAATGCAGGAGACCCTGGTTCGATTCCTGGGTTGGGAAGATGCACTAGAGAAGGAATAGGCTACGCACTCCAGTATTCTTGGGCTTTCCTTGTGGCTCAGCTGGTAAAGAATCCGCCTGCAATGCAGGAGACCTGGGTTCAATCCCTGGGTTGGGAAGATCCCCTGGAGAAGGGAAAGGCTACCCACTCCAGTACTCTGGCCAGGAGAATTCCGTGGACTCTATGGGTCGCAAAGAGTCGGACACACCTGAGAGACTTTCACTTTCACTTTATGTCTGATAAGGGGTTAATATCCAAACTATATAAAGAACTTATACAGCTCAATATCACAAAACAACGCAATTTAAAAATAGAGGATTTGAATTGACATTTTTGCAAAGAAGATATACAGATGGTAAACAGGTACATGAAAAGATGCTTAACATCACTAATCACCAGGACATTACCCGGGCTGCCTAGCTCCCGCTGTCTGGTATTAATTAGGTGGATGATAACCTCACAGCCCTGTTGCCTGAGGGTTCTTTCCTAATCACCAGCTCCTTCATCTGCCTGAATTCTCTCTGCTGTCCTGGAGGTGGTCCTGGAGATGGGTACAATTTGACCCACTGCACAGATGAGGAGAGGGAGGCTGGGGGAGAGGAAAAGCGGCAGAAGAGGCTTGAAAACCCAGGACCAGACTTCCCAGGTGGTCTAGAGTTTACAAATGCACCTGTCAATGCAGGGGACGTGGGTTCAGTCCCTGGTCTGGGATGATTCCACATGCTGAGGGATTCTGCATGCTAGGCCCATGAGTCACAACTACTGAAGCCTGCATGCCTGGATCCCATGCTCTGCAATAAGAGAAGCTACTGCAATAAGTCTTCACACTGCAACTAGAGAAAACCACGTGCAGCAATGAAGACTCAACACAGCCAACAAATTAATTCAGTTCAGTTCAGTTCAGTTGCTCAGTCGTGCGTGTCCGACTTTGCGACCCCATGAATCACAGCACACCAGGCCTCCCTGTCCATCACCATCTCCCAGAGTTCACTCAGACTCATGTCCATCGAGTCAATGATGCCATCCAGCCATCTCATCCTCTGTCGTCCCCTTCTCCTCCTGCCCCCAATCCCTCCCAGCATCACAGTCTTTTCCAATGAGTCAACACTTCGCATGAGGTGGCCAAAGTACTGCAGTTTCAGCTTTAGCATCATTCCTTCCCAAGAAATCCCAGGGCTGATCTCCTTCAGAATGAACTGATTGGATCTCCTTGCAGTCCAAGGCACTCTCAAGAGTCTTCTCCAACACCGCAGTTCAAAAGCATCAATTCTTTGGTGCTCAGCTTTCTTCACAGTCCAACTCTCACATCTATACATGACCAGTGGAAAAACCATAGCCTTGACTAGATGGACCTTTGTTGGCAAAGTAACGTCTCTGCTTTTGAATGTGCTATCTAGGTTGGTCATAACTTTTCTTCCAAGGAGTAAGCGTCTTTTAATTTCATGGCTGCAATCACCATCTGCACTGATTTTGGAGCCCCCCAAAATAAAGTCTGACAGTGTTTCCACTGTTACCCCATCTATTTTCCATGAAGTGATGGGACCAGATGCCATGATCTTCGTTTTCTGAATGTTGAGCTTTAAGCCAACTTTTTCGCTCTCCACTTTCACTTTCATCAAGAGGCTTTTTAGTTCCTCTTCACTTTCTGCCATAAAAGTGGTGTCATCTGCATATCTGAGGTTATTGTGATTTCTCCCAGCAATCTTGATTCCAGCTCGTGCTTCTTCCAGCCCAGAATTTCTCATGATATACTCTGCATAGAAGTTAAATAAGCAGGGTGACAATATACAGCCTTGACATACTCCTTTTCCTATTTGGAACCAGTCTGTTGTTCCATGTCCAGTTCTAACTGTTGCTTCCTGACCTGCATATAGGTTTCTCAAGAGGCAGGTCAGGTGGTCTGGTATTCTCATCTCTTTCAGAATTTTCCACCGTTTATTGTGATCCACACAGTCAAAGGCTTTGGCATAGTCAATAAAGCAGAAATAGATGTTTTTCTGGAACTCTCTTGCTTTTTTGATGATCAAGTGGATGTGGGCAATTTGATCTCTGGTTCCTCTGCCTTTTCTAAAAGCAGCTTGAACATCTGGAATTTCATGGTTCATGTATTGCTAAAGCCTGGCTTGGAGAATTTTGAGCATTACTTTATAGCGTGTGAGATGAATGCAATTGTGCGGTAGTTTGAGCATTCTTTGGCATTGCCTTTCTTTGAGATTGAAATGAAAACTGACCTTTTCCAGTCCTGTGGCCACTGCTGAGTTTTCCAAATTTACTGGCGTATTGAGTGCAGCACTTTCACAGCATCATCTTCCAGGATTCAAAATAGCTCAACTGGAATTCCATCACATCCACTAGCTTTGTTCGTAGTGATGCTTTCTAAGGATCACTTGACTTCACATTCCAAGATGTCTGACTCTAGATGAGTGATCACACCATCGTGATTATCTTGGTCATGAAGATCTTTTTTATACAGTTCTGTGTATTCTTGTCACCTCTTCTTAATATCTTCTGTTTCTTTTAGGTCCATACCATTTCTGTCCTTTATTGAGCCCATCTTTGCATGAAATGTTCCCTTGGTATCTCTAATTTTCTTGAAGAGATCTCTAGTCTTTCCCATTCTGTTGTTTTCCTCTATTTCTTTGCATTGATCACTGAGGAAGGCTTTCTTATCTCTCCTTGCTATTCTTTGGAACTCTGCATTCAGATGCTTATATCTTTCCTTTCCTCCTTTGCTTTTTGCTTCTCTTCTTTTCACAGCTATTTGTAAGGTCTCCTCAGACAGCCATTTTGCTTTTTTGCATTTCTTTTCCATGGGGATGGTCTTGATCCCTGTCTCCTGTACAATGTCATGAACCTGTGTCCATAGTTCATCAGGCACTCTATCTATCAGATCTAGTCCCTAAAATCTATTTCTCACTTCCACTGTATAATCATAAGGGATTTGATTTAGGTCATACCTGAATAGTCTAATGGTTTTCCCTACTTTCTTCTATTTAAGTCTGAATTTGGCAATAAGGAGTTCATGATCTGAGCCACAGTCAGCTCCTGGTCTTGTTTTTGCTGACTGTAGAGAGCTTCTCCATCTTTGGCTGCAAAGAATATAATCAATCTGATTTCAGTGTTGACCATCTGGTGATGTCCATGTGTAGAATTTTCTCTTGTGTTGTTGGAAGAGAGTGTTTTCTGTGACCAGTGTGTTCTCTTTGCAAAACTCTATTAGCCTTTTTCCTGCTTCATTCTGTATTCTAAGGCCAAATTTGCCTGTTACCCTTGACTTCCTACTTTTGCATTCCAGTCCCCTATAATGAAAAGGACATCTTTTTTGGGTGTTAATTCTAAAAGGCCTTGTAGGTCTTCACAGAACCATTCAACTTCAGCTTCTTCAGCGTTACTGGTTGGAGCGTAGACCTGGATTACCGTGATATTGAATGGTTTGCCTTGAAAATGAACAGAGATCATTCTGTCATTTTTGAGATTGCATCCAAGTACTGCATTTCGGACTCTTTTGTTGACCATGATGGCTACTCCATTTCTTCTAAGGGATTCCTGCCCACAGTAGTAGATATAATGGTCATCTGAGTTAAATTCACCCATTCCAGTCCATTTTAGTTCACTGATTCCTAGAATGTCAATGTTCACTCTTGCCATCTCATTTGACCACTTACAATTTGCCTTGATTCATGGACCTAACATTCCAGGTTCCTATGCAATATTGCTCTTTACAGCATCAGACCTTTCTTCTATCACCAGCCACATCCACAACTGGGTATTGTTTTGCTTTGGCTCCATCCCTTCATTCTTTCTGGAGTTATTTCTCCACTGACCTCCAGTAACATATTGGGCACCTACCGACCTGGGGAGTTCCTCTTTCAGTATCCTATCATTTTGCCTTTTCATACTGTTCATGGGGTTCTCAAGGCAAGAATACTGAAGGGTTTGCCATTCCCTTCTCCAGTGGACCACATTCTGTGAGACCTCTCCACCATGACCGCCTGTCTTGGGTGGCCCCATACAGCGTGGCTTAGATTCATTGAATTAGACAAGGCTGTGGTTCATGTGATCAGATTGGCTAGTTTTCTGTGATGATGGTTTCAGTGTGTCTGCCCTCTGATGCCCTCTTGCAACACCTACCATCTTACTTGGGTTTCTCTTACCTTGGACGTGGGGTATCTCTTCACGGCTGCTCCAGCAAAGCGCAGCCACTGCTCCTTACCTTGGACGAGGGGTATCTCCTCATGGCCGCCCCTCCTGACCTTGAACTTGGAGTAGCTCCTCTCGGCCCTCCTGTGCTTGCACAGCCACCGCTCCTTGGACATGGGCTAGCTCCTCTTGGCCATGCTTCTGCGTGGTCCATCACAGCCGGTGTGCTTCTGCACCTGAAAAATTAACTCGGTTGGTGCAAAAGCAATTGTGGTTTTGCATTGTTTAATTTTGCCATTTGATATTGGAATATATTCTTCCATAAATGTGGTTGTGTTATACACCATTTTAATGCCTTTTTTTTTGCTTTATTTTTGCTAATGGCTTATTACTGACTGTTTATTTTGTATTTATGTAAGACAAAAAGCAAATGTTAGCAATTTTCTTATTTGAGTTCAAAATGAGTTGTACAACCCCAAACCTATGGGATTCAGTAAAAGCAGTGCTGAGAGGAAGGTTCATAGCAATACAAGCTTATCTCAAGAAACAAGAAAAACATCAAATAAATAACCTAACTTTACATCTGAAGCAACTAGAAAAAGAAGAAAAGGAGAAACCCAAAGTTAGTAGAAGGAAAGAAATCATAAAAATCAGAGCAAAAATAAATGAAAAAGAAAGAAGATTATAGCAAAAATCAGCAAAACTAAAAGGTGGTTCATTGAGAAGATAAGTGAAATAGACAAACCATTAGTCAGATTCATCAAGAAAAAAAGAGAGCAGAATCAAATCAATAAAATTAGAAATGAAAATGGAGAAATCACAACAGACAACACAGAAATACAAAGATTCCTAAGAGACTACTATTGGCAACTATATGCCGATAAAATGGACAACTTGGAAGAAATGGACAAATTCTTAGAAAAGTATAACCTTCCAAGACTGAACCAGGAAGAAACAGAAAATCTTAACAGACCCATCACAACCAAGGAAATTGAAACTGTAATCAAAAATCTTCCAACAGATAAAAACCCAGGACCAGATGGCTTCACAGGTTCATTCTACCAAAAATTTAGGGAACAGCTAACACCTATGCTACTCAAACTCCTCCAGAAAATTGCAGAGGAAGGTAAACTCCCAAATTCATTCTATGAGACCACCGTCACCCTAATACCAAAACCAGATAAAAATACCACAAAAAAAGAAGACTATAGGCCAATATCACTGATGAACATAGATGCAAAAATCCCCAACAAAATTCTAGCAAACAGAATCCAGCAACTAATTAAAAAGATATCATGACCAAGTGGGCTTTATCCCAAGGATGCAAGGATTCTTCAATATTTGCAAATCAATTGATGTGATACACAATGTTAACAAATTGAAAGATTAAAAACCATATGATTATCTCAATAGATGCAGAGAAAGTCTTCGACAAAATTCAACACTCATTTATGATAAAAACTCTCCAGAAAGCAGGCATAGAAGAAACATACCTCAACATAAAAGCCATCTATAATAAACCCACAGCAAACATCCTCAATGGCAAAAAATTGAAAGCATTTCCTCTAAAATCAGGAACAAGACAAGGGTGCCCACTCTCACCACTACTTTTCAAAACAGTTTTGGAAGTCCTAGACACAGCAATCAGAGAAGAAAAAGAAATAAAAGGAATCCAGTTTGGACTAGAAGAAGAAAAACTCTCACTGTTTGCAGATGATATGATCCTCTACATAGAAAACCCTAAAGACGCCAGCAGAAAATTACTAGAGCTAATCAATGACTATAGTAAATTTGCAGGATATAAAATTAACATACAGAAATCCCTTGGATTCCTATATACTAACAATAAGAAGACAGACAGAAAAATTAAGGAAACAATCCCTTTCACCATTGCAACAAAAAGAATCTAATACTTAGGAATAAATTTACCTAAAGAAACAAAAGACATATACATAGAAAACTATAAAACACTGATGAAAGAAATCAAAGATGACACAAACAGATGGAGAATATACCTTGTTCATGGATCAGAAGAATCATTATAGTGAAAATGAGTATATTATCCAAAGCAATCTATAGATTCAATGCAAGCTACCAATGGTATTTTTCACATAACTAGAACAAATAATTTCACAATTTGTATAGAAACACAAAAAATCTTGAACAGCCAAAGCAATCTTGAGAAAGAAGAATGGAACTGGAGGAATAAACCTGCCTGACTTCAGACTATACTACAAAGCTACAATCATCAAGACAGTATGGTACTGGCACAAAGACAGAGATATAGATCAATAGAACAAAATAGAAAGCCCAGAGATAAATCCACACACCTAGGGACACCTTCAATAACCTCAGATATGTAGATGACACTATCCTTATGGCAGAAAGTGAAGAGGAACTCAAAAGCCTCCTGATGAGAGTGAAAGTGGAGAGTAAAAAAGTTGGCTTAAAGCTCAACATTCAGAAAACGAAGATCATGGCATCTGGTCCCATCACTTCATGGGAAATAGATGGGGAAACAGTGGAAACACTATCAGACTTTATTTTGGGGGGCTCCAAAATCACTGTAGATGGTGATTGTAGCCATGAAATTAAAATATGCTTACTCCTTGGAAGAAAAGTTATGACCAACCTAGATAGCATATTGAAAAGCAGAGACATTACTTGGCCAACAAAGGTCTGTCTAGTCAAGGCTATGGTTTTTCCAGTGGTCATGTACGGATGTGAGGGTTGGACTGTAAAGAAAGCTGAGCACCGCAGAATTGATGCTTTTGAACTGTGGTGTTGGAGAAGACTCTTGAGAGTCCCTTGGACTGCAAGGAGATCCAATCAGTTCATTCTAAAGGAGATCAGCCCTGGGATTTCTTTGGAAGGAATGATGCTAAAGCTGAAACTCCAATACTTTGGCCACCTCATGCGAAGAGTTGACTCATTGGAAAAGACTGTGATGCTGGGAGGGATTGGGGGCAGGAGAAGGGGACGACAGAGGATGAGATGGCTGGATGGCATCACTGACTCGATGGATGTGAGTTTGAGTGAACTCCGGGAGTTGGTGATGGACAGGGAGGCCTGGCGTGCTGCAATTCATGGGGCCGCAAAGAGTCGGACATGACTGAGTGACTGAACTGAACTGAACTGAGGGACACCTTATCTTTAACAAAGGAGGAAAAAATATACACTAGAGAAGAGACAATCTCTTTAAAAAGTGGTGCTGGGAAAACGGGTCAACCACCTGTAAAAGAATGAAACTAGAACACTTTCTAACACCATACACAAAAATAAAATTAAAATGGATTAAAGAGCTAAATGCAGGACCAGAAACTATAAAAATCCTAGGGGAAAACATAGGAGAACACTCTCTGGCATAAATCACAGCTGCTGCTGTCACTTCAGTCATATCTGACTCTGTGTGATCCCATAGATGGCAGCCCACCAGGCTCCCCTGTCCCTGGGATTCTCCAGGCAAGAACACTGGAGTGGGTTACCATTTCCTTCTTCATAAATCACAGCAGGACCTTCTATGATCCACCTCCCAGAGTAATGGAAATAAAAGCAAAAATAAACAAATGGGATCTAATTAAACTTAAAAGCTTTTACACAACGAAGGAAACTATAAGCAAGGTGAAAAGGCAGCCTTCAGAATGGGAGAAAATAATAGCAAATGAAACAACTGACAAAGAATTAATCTCCAAAATATACAAGCAGCTCACATAGCTCAATACCAGAACAATAAATGGCCCAATCAAAAAATGGGCCAAAGAACTAAACAAATGTTTCTCCAAGGAAGACATACAGATGGCTAACAAACACATGAAAAGGTGCTCAACATCACTCATTATCAGAGAAATGCAAATCAAAACCACAATGAGGTACCATCTCACACCAGTCAGAATGGCTGCCATGAAAAAGTCTACAAACAATAAATGCTGGAGAGGGTGTGGATAAAAGGGAACCTTCTTACACTGTTGGTGGGAATGAGAACTAATACAGCCACTATGGAGAATGGTGTGGAGAGTCCTTAAAGAACCAGAAATAGAACTGCCGTATGACCCAGCAATCCCACTGCTCAGCATACACACCGAGGAAACCAGAATTGAAAGAGACACGTGTACCTCAATGTTCATCGCAGCACTGTTTATAATAGCCAGGACATGGAAGCAACCTGGATGTCCATCAGCAGACAAGTGGATAAGAAAGTTACATAGACACAATGGAATGTTACTCAGCTATAAAAAAGAATGCATTTGAGTCAGTTCCAATCAGGTGGATAAAACTGGAGCTTATTATACAGAGTGAAGTAAGTCAGAAAGAAACACAAACACAGTATATTAATGCATATGTATGGAATTTAGAAAGATGGCAACAATGAATCCATATGCAAGACAGCAAAAGAGACACAGATATAAAGAACAGACTTTGGGGCTCTGTGAGAGAAGGTGAGGTGGGATGATTTGAGAGAATAGCATTGAAACATGTATATTACCATATGTGAAATAGATCGGCAGTCCAAGTTCAATGGATGAAGCAGGGTACTCAAAGCTGGTGCACTGGGACAACTGAGAGGGATGGGATAAAGAGGGAGGG
The DNA here is from genome assembly GCF_042477335.2 of Ovis canadensis. Classification (NCBI taxonomy): domain Eukaryota; kingdom Metazoa; phylum Chordata; class Mammalia; order Artiodactyla; family Bovidae; genus Ovis; species Ovis canadensis. Next base: position 26,320,837 of record NC_091258.1, read on the forward strand.
GGGAGGAGGGTTCAGGATGCGGGGACACATGTATACCCATGGCTGATTCATGTCAATGTATGGCAAGAACCACCACAATATTGTAAAGTAATTAGCCTCCAATTAAATTAATTTTTAAAAGTGAGCAGTGGAGACAACTTGAAACATCAATAACGCATTTGGCCCAGGAACTGCTAGTGAACATATGGTGCAGTTCAGGTTTTGCAAGGGAGACGAGAGCCTGCAGTTCAGTGGCGGTTCAGGTTTTGCAAAGGAGATGAGAGCCTTGAAGATGAGGAGTATAGTGATCGGAAGGTGATAGTGACCAATTGAGAGCCATCATCGAAGCTGATTCTCTCACAACTACATGAGAAGTTGCCAAAGAATTCGATATTGACCATTATGTAGTTTGGCATTTGAAGCAAAATGGAAAGAGGGTAAAGCTCTATAAGTGGGTGCCTCATGAACTGACTAAGAGAAGGCAATGGCAACCCACTCCAGTACTCTTGACTGAAGAATCCCATGGATGGAGGAGCCTGGTGGGCTACAGTCCATGGGGTCGCGAAGAGTCAGACATGACTGAGTGACTTCACTTTCACTTTTCATTTTCATGCATTGGAGAAGGCAATGGCAACCCACTCCAGTATTCTCGCCTGGAGAATCCCAGAGATGGAGGAGCCTGGTGGGCTGCCGTCTATGGGGTCGCACAGAGTCAGACATGACTGACGCGACTTAGCAGCAATAGCAGCATGAACTGACTGCAAATCAAAAAAAAAAAAAAATCAGTGTTTTGAAAAATCATCTTCTCTTATTCTACGCAACAGTGAGCCATTTCTCACTCAGATTGTGACCAGCAACAAAAAGTGGATTTTATAAAACAGGCTTCCCAGGTGGCATTAGTGGTAAAGAACCTGCCTGCGAATGCGGGAGGCATAAGAGATGCAAGTTCGATCCCTGGGTTGGGAAGATCCCCTGGAGGAGGACATGGCAACCCACTCCAGGACATGGCAATCCACTCCCAGGCAAATTTCCCACTTGCCTGGGAAATGGGAAATTTCTCTTCCCTGGGAAATCTCATGGAGTGAAGAGCCTGGTGGGCCATGGTCTATAGGGTTGCAAAGAGTCAGACGCAACTGAAGTGACTTAGCAGCAGCAGCATATGACACAGTGATGACCAACTCAGTGGTTTGACCGAGAAGAAGCTCCAAAGCACTTCCCAAAGCCAAACTTGCACCAAAAAAGTCGGTCACTGTTTGGTGGTCTGCTGTCTGTCTGATCCACTACAGCTTTCTGACTCCTAGTGAAACCATTACAGCTATGCTCAGCAAATCGATGAGATGCACTGAAACTGCATGGCCTGCAGCCGGCACTGGTCAACAGAAAGGGCCGTTATTCTCCATGCCAACGCCCAAATGCATATCGTACAACCAGTGCTTCAGAAGTTGAATGAATTGGGCTACGAAGTTTTGCCTCATCTGCCATATTCACCTGACCTCTCACCAAACGACTACCACTTCTTCAAGCACCTCGACAACTTTTTGCAGGGAAAATACTTCCATAACCAGAAGGAGGCAGAAAATGCTTTCCAAGGGTTTGCCAAATCCTGAAGCATGGATTTCTACACCACAGGAATAAACAAACTTATATTCCATTGGCAAAAATATGTTGACTGTAATGGTTCCTATTTTAATTAATAAAGGTGTGTTTGAACCTAGTTATAATGATTTAAAGTTCACAGTCTGAAACCACAATTACATTTGCACCAACCTAATTAAAATTTCCAGAACACTGTATGTGGCAGAAGTTGTTGGATTCTGTATCAGAAATTTACCCTCAGGAAGAAAGTGTGTGTGTGTGTGTAAGTCTCTCAGTCATGTCCAATTCTTTGTGATCCCATGGACAGTGGCCCACCAGGTTCCTCTCTTCATGAGATTCACCAGGAAAGAACTGGAGTGGATAGCCATTCCCTATTCCAGGGGATCTTCCTGACCCAGGGATCAACCTGGGGTCTCCTGCATTGCAAGCAGATTCTTTACCATCTGAGCCACCAGGGAAGCCCAGGAAAAAAGCATAATGGGAGGCTAGTTGTCTGTAGCTGGGGGCTGGGTCTGAGTTTATTGTGTAGTATTTCAGTCCCTGGAGATGCAGCCAGTCAGGGCTGTGAGGGAACTTGCAAAAGACGATGGAGTCAGAGGAGAAAGGGAAGAGGAGGCTGCCGTCGTGGTCAGCCCCAGATGCTGTGACAGGTCCATGCTGGTGGCTCCTGGGCCAGCACACTCACTCTGAGGCTAGGATGCTGTGAGGAGGAGATGCTTCAAGACTATGGGTGGTCAAGCCAGCCAGAGCCCCAAGTCTGCCTGCCTCCTGGCCTCTGAGTGATGCAGAATGGGTGTGTCAGTTATCTGCTGCTGCATAACAAATACTACCCACCCTCCTGAAATCAGGGGCTTGAAGGGCACATGTGCATTATTTAGCCCACGGTTCCGTGGCGCAGGAGTCCAGGAAGTGCCTGAGCAGCTGCAGTCAAGGTGTCGCACAGGGCATCAAGGATCCACTTTCAAGGCACCTCTGTGGTTACCAGCAGCCCGTGGGGCCTCGCTGGCTGTTCTTGGAAGGCCTCAGTTCCTCATCACATCTCTGGGGAGGGCAGCTGGCTTCCCACAGAGTGGGTGATCAGAGACAGGAAGAGACAGACAAACAAAGACATAAGCCCCAGTCCTCTTGTATCTTTGTGATGCCACACCACACCTGCCTGTTCTATTTGTTAGGGGTGAGCAAGTGGGTGAGTACAGCCCACACTCAGGGCAGGAGAATAAAGCTTCCCCTCTTGAGAGGCAGGGAGTCCAGGAATTTGTGGGCATACTTTCATTTTTTTAATTAATTTATTTGGCTGCGTCAGGTCTTAGTTGCAGTGTGTGAATTCTTAGTTGCAGCTTGTGGGATCTAGTTTCCTGACCGGGGATGGAACCCAGGCTCCCTGCATTAGAAGCAGGACCACTGGGGAGTACCCTGTGCACATATCCTAAAGCCACCACAACAGGTGACCTTGCCCTGCTGGGGTGTGTGGCTTAACCAGGGGTCTAAGACTGTGGTGATGCTCTGCTGGGAAAGCAGAGGATGACCTGTCTCCTGCCCCTACTGCTTACCTGCTGAGCAGCCTATCTTCTTTGCCCCCCCCCAAAAAAAAACCTAAAAAAAAAAGACTAAAAGCAAAACCCAGGAACCATCCCTGATCTTAGCAGGACGTGGGATGGTTAACTCAGCTGGACTCAGTTTCACAGTGGAATAACCTCTGTGCGTGTTAGTTGCTCGGTTGTGTCCTACTCATTATGACCCCATGGACTGTAGCCCACCAGGCTCCTCTGACCATGGGATTCTCCAGGCAAGGATACTGGAGTGGGTTGCCATTTCCTACTCCAGGGGATCTTCCCAACCCAGGGATTGAACCCAAGTCTCCTGCATTGCTGGCGGATTTTTACCACTGAACCACTGGGGAAGCCAGCCTCTAACCTCACCTTTAAAATGAATGACAGCTGCTTGAATCAATAGAGATGAACCTAAAATGTTATATCAGGTGGAGGGAAAAAGAACCACTAAAGGATTTGAATTGTATGACCATCTTTATGGCAATTTCGTGGGACACACACGACGATGGCTTATAGTGGGAGGAATACACAGTAACTTGGCAAGAAGTCGCCTCTGAGCCAGGTGAGAGGGGAAGCATGGGGTGGAGCTTCCACTCTAAACTGATCTCCTTAAAAAACACTGTAGAGCAAATATGGAAAAGATGAACATTTGTTCAATCTGGGTGGTGGTACATGGGTGTCTGGTACAGCCTGAACCAGGCACAATTTAAAGTCTTGAGTGTGTTTTGACAGCGGAGCTGCCATGAGGAGGCCGTGGGGAGAGGTGGGTTGAATGCACCCCCTGCCCCAGGCACTCAGGTGCTGGAGACTCGTAGGGTCATCTCGCTCCCTGGGCCTGGATTGGGTCACTCGTGTAGCTGAGTTGCAATACGGGAGGCAGGCGTGTCAGCGCATAGCAGAGTCTGACTCCAACCTGGATGTTGGACTGCTGGCAGCTATGAAGCCTCCGCACCAACGCCCCACATCCAGGCAGGCTAATAGGAAGTGGGTGCTCCCTCCTTCGTGGCTGCTGGCAGCTCCGTTCTGAGAGCAGACACCTCACCCCCAATCACAGCAAGACCCAGGCCAGTCTCCCTTCCCTGCTGTTTCGGACCCACGTGGGTGGCCGCCCTGCTCCCCGCAGCGAGCCTCATCATGGGTGCACGGGCTGCTCATCTCTCCCTACCTGAGACTCCCGCTTGGGTGAGGGGGTCCACCCGGTCCCGCCCGCCTGGCCACAGCGCTCTGACACATGGGAGCTTTCACCTCCTGACTCAGGAAGGCCAGGCCAGGTGAGTCCCTCGTCCACCACACCTGGGCATCTTGTCTCCGGGATCAGACAAAAGTCGGCATCTCCTTCTGTTTGGCTTCCATCTCCCCTCCCACCTCACGGCTCTTCCCTTGGACGATCCTCGGAGTCTCCGTGGGAGACGAGAAGGGCAGCTCCCTCTGCTGCGAGACAGACAGCGGCCTCTGGGGGCTCTGTCTGCCTCGTTGCCCAACAGTGCTCATGGGAACTTCCTCCAGGAAGTGACCCTAAAATGCTGGAAAGAGAAGATGGGGGGCCCTGGCCCTCTAACGCCCCCCAGGGCACTGAAAGTGAGCACAGCTGTCAGGGGACAGAGGAGCCCCGAGCACCCTTGACGTCTGATTCCCTGAAATATGGTCAGTGCTGTTGGCAATCTGTGTGAAGAGTGACGGTGCATCCTGAGAACAGGCCGATTATAAAACTGCCTCGAAGGTTTGCCACGAAGTTAGCGCTGAACCATAGGAAGCTGCCCTTTTGCAGGGCAAAAAAAGGCCCCAATTCAGCAATTTCATGTGGTTCATACAGGAAACAAACACACCCTATGTATTTTATGCCTTCCTCCCTCCTTTTACCTGGAGTGGAGTTGATTGTTTGATCCCTGATTTCAAGAAATGCCCAGGCTTTGTAGCCCCTTGGGCTGGAGTGGAAGCCCAGCATGCACACTGCATCTGACGGGCGGGGAGAAAGCGAGGCGGCTGCACGGACGCTCCCGTCCAGACGGGGTCTCCCTCGGCCCACCGTCCTCTCCGGGCCTGCTTGCAGCGCCGCCGCAGGGACCGAAGCCACAGGCCCGAGGCTGCTGGAAAGGCTCTCTGGGCGGTGCAGGGCTGGACCCCAGTCGCCTGGCCTCGGTGCAGAGAGCTGGTCTCTCTTGGCCTCTCTGGATAAAGTGCATTTGCTGGAATTGACCGCATAAACAGCTCTGCTGGACTGGCGGCGAACGGCAGAGATTCAGACTCCACGCTGAGATGCAGGCAGAACGCCAGGACGGCCTTCTAGCCCTGCCACTGACACTGCCTGGGGCTGTGGTCCGCCCTGCCCCGCCGAGAACCGGCTTCCTACAAGGGGGGCTGGCGGAGAGCCTGCGTACACCTGATGACCCCTGCCAGGGGGTGGTCCTGGACCCTGGTGTCAGCACTGCCCGCTTTAGAAATGCAGAGTCTCAGGGCCCGCCCAGTCCTGCCAACCCAGAACTAGAGCCAGGAAGCTCTGTGATGAGAGGCTGAACTGTAGCAGGGAGGACCATCCGGCAGCAGCTTGTTTGCAGAACGCGTGTGCCCTTTGACGTGGCCAGTCTGCATTTTGGAATTTATCCCAAGGAAGTGATCAGAGATGCACACAGGGAAAAGTCTGACCTAGTAATGCAGCGCTTACTCCAGACACGACGGACACCTCATTCATTTCATGTCCTTGGTGTAACCCTGGGATGGGGCTGGCTGGCCAAGAGGGGACTGAGACTCACAAAAGTCGAGGACCCCCAGGCCACCTGCCAGGGCACGGTAAGGTGAGGAGCTGAGCTCCGGCTGCCCACCTGCAGTCCCCGCCTCTGGGGTGGGCATGGCCATGGTGGTGCTGTTTACAAGAAGCGGGCAGAATGGGGCACCTCCTGCGCTGGGGCTGGGCGCAGGGCATGTGGTCTGTCTTTACAACCAGGCATCCTGCCTCTGGTTTGGGGGCGTGGATACCAGCCCCTGATAGGCCCGCCTGTGCACTTGAATAGCACCCCTCGAACCTGGGCCAAGGTCCACAGTTTCCTCCTGCCCCTGTCAGGTGCCCCGGAACCCCAGGGCTGCCGTGGCTTCCCGGGAGTGTGGGGACTCTGGGTCTCCCAGCTGAGGCCTGTCAGCCCGCGGCCATGGCTGCCACTGGCCGGGAAAGCATGTGTCTGGTGACTCAGGCCGGCATCGCCTCGGGTCGCTTGAGGCAACCCGCATCCTAGAACCTGGTGCTTGAGACCAAGGGGCTGGGAATTAAGGGCAGAAGAGGACCCCCAGCCCCTGTGGCTGCAGCTCCAGGGCATCACTGTAAAGGGGTTCCCAGGCTCTCAAAGGGGCTAGCAGGTGCACACATCCACACAGACGAGCACAATGGCTTCCCGACCATCAGAGGCACAGATAGCCCAGCGTCAGTCACAAGCTGGACCCAGAGGCCCCACTCCATGTGTCTTCCAGAGCCCCAGAGAAGGGGGAGTCTGCCCCCTTTACCCCCACCCTGTCCCCCCTGTGCCCTTCCTGTCTCACTTCTGCTCATAACCAGGGCAGCGTGGACCCTGGAGCCAGACTGCCCAGGTTTGAATCCTGGCCCTGCGCCTTAGAAGCTGTGTGATTTTGGACAAGTGGCTTTACCTCTCTGTTCTTCAGCTTCCTTCTCTGTAAAAGGGGTCATAATAGTCCACTGAGTGCATGCAGTTGTTGTGAGGATTAAATGAATTAATATATGGAAAGCATGGAGCACATACGAGCACAATGCAAGCATTATAAAGCTCTAAAGGGATGTAAACTATATTCAAATCTAGCATTCGCTATTATCGATGGCTCTGGATAGACACTAGCAACCTGGACCATAGAAGACAATTTAATTAAAAGAGAAAATGTGCAGAGCATGTGCTAAATGAAAAAAAAAAAAAAGGAAGTACAAAAAGTGTCTTCCTACTTTTGTAAAATCTATCTGTGTTAACTGCACCCAGAAGAAAAAGCCTGGGAATAAAAAAATCAATTGTTGACTGTAACTGCTGGACTTGGGGGCGATGATGACTTTCACCTTTTGTGTGTGCCTTCCTGTATTTTCCAAAGTGTGTACAGTAAATGTGATGGTTACAAGATGAACCAAATACATTTTAAAAACCTGCCCACAAAGAAGAAAGCTATATTTCAGGGAGCCCCCGACTCTTGTCATGATGGGGGGCTGTCTTTCCTTTTCCCAAAGCCTTGGCCCCACTGCAGGGCGAAGGTGTGGAGGGTGGACTGGTGAGAAGTTACAAGAACCCTGATCTCTCTATCCCCAGCTCTCCAGGGAGCAAGAGAGCCCAGAGCCAGAAGGCTCAGCCCCTCCCCACTCCTGAGCTTCTATCTCTTTTCCTGGGGGTGCCTCCCACAGGGAGGGGGTGGGGTTGTTGTATGGATTCAGTGGGTAACACTGAGACCAGCTCGTCATTAAATGAAGGGATTGTCACCGGCTGCAGCTGGGTCAACACTGACGGTCACACGTCACCTACTCTCCGCAGGAAGGTGGCGTTGATTCTTCTTCCCACATGACAGGTGATGACTCTGAGGCTCAGAGAGGCCGAGTGATTTGCCCAAGGCCACAGAGGAGCAAGGGGCAGGCTTAGGACCGAATGCGCACTACCCCGAGTCCGCCCCAGGCTCCGCAGGTTCTTCCTCAGGTGGGGATTTCTGCACTGACAGCTATGTACCAGCTGAGCCTGGTCTCCAAGTCACCAGTAACTGGCTGCTGGCTGTGAGCAGGGCACACTGGGCTCCTGCAGACGGCTTTCTGCCACCAGGGCAAAGGCCACACCTGTCCTCTGCCATATCCCCAGCCCTGGTCTAGGGGTTCTTGAATGAATGTTGAGTGAGCTGTTGAGGGTTTGAGGTAAAGAGCCTGTGTTTGGGAGGCAGGAAAGATTGGGAGAAGGGGCTGGGAAAGAAGCCTGTCTGCTCAGCAATTCACTTGGCCGAGCAGAGCGCAGATCAGCTCCTGTGAGCTCAAGGCCTGGCATGTTCTCTGACTGGTCGGGGTTCAGGGAGGCTTCAATGGGCTGGACACACCAGATTCAAGCACACTCCAGGGTGTAGGCGCCCAAAGGTCTGAGCCTGACTGGTGCTCACGCTCTGTGATTGCCCTTTCATGCCTCACTGACCCTTCCTCCAGGAAGCCCTCCAGTGTCTATCAGCTGTGGTCACAGTGGGAAAGGGAATGTGTGTGTCTCAGAAGCCATCTGTTCAGGTACCTGAGATGCTTTCCACAAGAACACATCGTTGGGGGTGCTGATGACTCTGACATCATTGGTTCAGCTACCCCTACATCCCCAGAGCATGAGGCTCTCTGGGAGGCAAGACTACTGCACTCTGAGGATACAAGCTGGGTCAGATGGAAGAGGAGTGGCCAGTTGTGTCAAAGAAGTTGGGTGTGTTAGTAAAGATCCTTTAGGAGTGACACCAAAAGCATGAGGGATAAAAGAAAAAGCAGATACGAAGGGCTTCATCAAAATTAAAAGCCTAATGCTGCAAATGATAAAATCATGAAGAAAGTAAAAAGACAACCTAGAGAACGGAAAGAAATATTTGCAAACAGTCTATCTGCTAAAGGATTTGTATCCAAAATGTGCAAAGCACTCCTACAGCTTAATAAGAAAAGTGCAGATTTAGAAAAGAGCAAAGGACTTGAATACACAGTTCTCCCAAGAAGACATACAAATGGCCAGTAAGCACATAGAAAGATTCTCAACGTCACAAATCACAAGGAAAACAGTGCAGCTGGTCTGGAAAACGGTCTGGCAGCTCCTCCAAAGGTGAAAAGAGAGTAACCATGTGACCCAGCAATTCCTCTGCTAGGTTTATACCCAAGAGAAATGAAACCATACATGCACACAAATGTTTGGAAACAAATGTTCATGGCAGCATTGTTCACAGCGGGCAAAAATAGAAGCAACCCAAATGTCCATCAGCTGATGAATGGGTGAACCAAATGCGGCCCATCCACATGATGGAATGTTACTCGGCCACAAACAGGCCCGAGGTACTGACGCTAAAACATGAATGAACCTTCAGGACATTATGCCCTGTGAAAGGATCCAGTCACAAAGAGCCTGCATTGTATGAGTCCGTCTATATGGAGCGTCCAGAACAGGCAAATCCGTGCACACAGAAAGCAGATTAGAGCTTGCTGGGGGCTGAGGGAGGGGACGGTAAGGAGTGACTGCTAATATGCACAGGGCTTCTTTGGGAGTAATGAAAATGCAAGATTACATTGTAATGATAGCTGACAACTTTATACTAAGAACCCTGAATTCTACACTTTAAGTGTATGTATTATATGGTAAGCGAATTATATCTCAATAAAGTTTTCGAAAATTTTTTATTAATTTCTTTTTTTAGTATATTCACAGAGTCATCGCCACAATCAACTCTAGAACCTTCTCATTACATCAGAATGAGCTCCTGTACCTGTCATCAGTCACTTTCCACTTCTCACCAGCCTTCCTGGCCCTAGATAACCACTCTTTAGTTTTGTCTCAATGAATCTGCCTTTTCCGAGTATTTCTTATCTTATATGAATTATGTACTGTGTAGTCTTTCTCTTTGGATCTATTTTTGGCTGTGTCAGGTCTTATTTACAGCACCAGAGATGTTTGTCGTGGTGTGCAGGTTTCTCTCTAGCCGTGTCGTGGGAGCCCAGTACCTGCAGTGTGCAGGCAACTAAGCCACAAGACGTGGGGTCTTAGTTCTCTGAACAGGAATTGAACCCACATCCCCACATCACCTTTCCACATGCATGGAAAGGTGGATTCTTAACCACTGGACCTCCAGGGAAGTCCCTCAATAAAGATGTTTTAAAAACACCCTTTTGCAAAAAGCCGGAGAACCCAGCTCAGAGAGGTGTGCCCAGAAAGGGGTTCGTTCACTCCTGTACTTGAGTAAGTCTGTAAGTTCAGACAACACCAGCCTTCAGGTACCACCTGATTTGGGGGACTAAATCAGGTCCTCAGCCCTTGGGTGAAGGCACCCAGCATGAGGGCTGAGACTCGGGAAGACTCTTGAGTGTGTTTGTATGAGCAGAGTGCTGGATTCTGAGCAGCCCTGCGTGCACTCCCGGCTCCAACTGGCACGGAGGGGTTGAGGGAGGCTACATCCATGGGAAAGCAAGGTGGGGGTAGGGAAGGGCTGGAAGAGGGGAGGAGGGGGTCCTTAGACCACGGTACCTTTGAGTTACGCTATGGTCCTGGGCAAACACTGGCCCACCTTCTTCATGCTGTCACCCCGAGTGATTTGTTGAGCACCTGCTCTGGACCGACACTGAGTCAGGATAGAATGTCAGCCCAGCAACCCCAGTCCCTGCCATCAGTTACCTGGCAGAGAACGCTGGGGAGGAGCAAGCCTGGACCGCACAGTGCGGGGGTGCAGAGGCCCCAGGGGCTGTGGAACCACAGGCGCGGCCACCCACCCTGGCCTTGGAAGTGGTGGGGGGCCAGGCAGACTTCCTGGGAGAAGGAGTTACAAAGCAGAGACCTGACAGGATGCGGCAGGAGGGGGAGCAGAACAGGTGAGGGCAGAGCCAGCAGCCCAGGCCAAGGGGATGTAGGGGCCGCGAGGGGAGGAGGCGGACGGAGAGGCAGGCACGGGTCAGGGAGAGAGGCTGTAAACCGGGTTAGGGAGGCTGGGTGTGATCCCAAGTCCAGTGGGCTCTGATGAGACACTTCCTGACAGGACAGGTGTGAACTCACCTGGCCTGGCCCACATATCTGGTCCACACTGCCTGGCGCTCCCATCCACAACTGTGACTTCACCTCCCCAGCCTCTGAGCCCTTCTACACTGTCTTTGATCCTGGTACACCCACCAGCTACAGCAGCTCAGCCCCTGCCCATGGCCCTCGCCCAGACTCCAGGACTTTCATCCTCCCCTTTGATGAACCAGCAGATTTACAAGCCTCTTCAGGCCAACCCTGCAGCACACACACACACACCCTCAACACCACTGCCATCTCGCTAATCATCACAGGGATGGACGAATCAGATACAGAGTAGATAAGGGAATGGCAGGAGGAAACCACTAGCTGCTGCGGTCTAATGAGGTCTAATCACCCTCATTAGCCCTGAGAGGCAGAGGAGGCGGGAACAGAGACAAGCGATCTGGCCGGGGGTGGGGAAGCATTTTCCTGGATGCCTTTCTGCCCCTCACCCTGACACCCCGCCTGCTGAACAGGGAGTGTGTGTGAAGCCTCCGTAATCCTCCCACTCCTCTGCCCATACATAGTCTGTGTCCCCAGCGCCACCGCTGTGACATCAGAGTGTCAGACAAGGTCAAACACGGATCGAAAGCAGCCCCAGCTGACAGCACCTCCAGGCTCCACCGTTCACTGACGTGACAAGCTCTGGTTTAGCAAGTGTTTAGGGAACGCCCACTGCTCATTCATTCATCGGTTTGTTCATTCATCATTGACTCGATTGCAACGATCACACTCCTGGTGTGTGCCAGACACCGGGCCAGGCACAGAGAGGGGAGGAGAGGAGTCAGATGGGGTCCCACCTTGCAGTGTTCCCCTGCCTGTGAGTGGATGAGAGCATGAAGTAAGACATGTGACTTTACAAATAACTACAGGGCAGAGCGACATGCGCTAAACCCAGATGAGCACAGGTGTCAGCAAAGCTCAGAGGAGATGCACCTGCCCAGCCTGGCTCCTGGGGAGGGGTGCTGATGTGAGTCCTGTGAGTGAGGAAGTGTTCCCGGTGCAGACGTGTGCTCACATGCTGCAGAACACATACGCCAGAAAGCAAGCGTGGCTGTTAATAGCCCCAAACTGGAAACAACTGACCTGAATGTCTAGTTATGGCAGAATGGGGCGAGTAACAGCTGATGCATTTATACAATGGGATATTATACTGTTAAGCAAATGAGTGACCCATAGAGCTATGTTGGGTAAAAGAAAGTGCAGGTATTATAAGTTCAGTCACATAACGTTCCAAAACTAAACTAAACTACAGGACTTAGGAATACACATACAGGTGGTAGAACTATAAAGAAAAAAAGATAATGATAAACTCGGATTAATGGTTCTGTTTGGGAGAGAAGTTATGATTAAGGGGAGCACACTAGGGGGTTTGAGATGCTGATAATGTTCAATTCCTTCACCTGGGTGGTTGTTCATGGAAAATGCTATATAACCATTCATTAAAATGTACGAACATGTAGCTTGACCACAGACAACAACTTGTCTTCCCCAGTGAGGAGATGTTTACACACTCAAGACAGAAAAGTGTGGTAGTTGCAAGCCTGTGCTTTACTGCTTGCTAATTGGGTTCATTTCCATCTTGGGCAACTGATTTGACCTGTCCAGGTCTCAGGTTTCCTCGTGTGTAAAATGGGGATAATAATAATACCAGCCTCATAAAGTTGTCCTAGGATTAAATGTGATAGCAAATGTCAAGTGCTTGACACAGAGCCAGGCACATAAATGTAGTAATTAATCCTGATCACCACCATCATCACCATCATCACCATCACCACCATCACCATCATCATCATCACTACCATCATTATCATCACTACCTGCACCATCACCACCATCACCATCACCATCATCACCATCACCACAATCATCACCGCCATCACCATTACCACCATCACCATTACCAGTATCATCACCATCACCACCATCTCCATTGCCACCATCATCACCATCATCACCACCATCACCATTACCACAGTCATCACCATCACCACCATTACCACATCATCACTGCCATCACCACCACCACCAACACCATCACCACCATCACCATTACCACAATCATCACCATCACCACCACTACCACAATCATCACCGCCATCACCATCACCACCGACACCAGCACCATCATCACCATCACCACCATTACCAGTATCGTCACCATCACCACCATTATCACAATCACTGCCATCACCATCACCACCAACACCATCACCATCACCATCACCATTACCAGTATCATCACCATCACCATCTCCATTGCCACCATCATCACCATCATCACCACCATCACCATTACCACAGTCATCACCATCACCACCATTACCACATCATCACTGCCATCACCATCACCACCAACACCATCACCACCATCACCATTACCACAATCATCACCATCACCACCACTACCACAATCATCACCGCCATCACCATCACCACCGACACCAGCACCATCATCACCATCACCACCATTACCAGTATCATCACCATCACCACCATCTCCATTACCACAGTCATCACCATCACCACCATTACCACAATCACTGCCATCACCATCACCACCAACACCATCACCATCACCATCACCATTACCAGTATCATCACCATCACCATCTCCATTGCCACCACCATCACCATCATCACCACCATCACCATTACCACCATCATCATCACCATCACCACCATTATCACAATCACTGCCATCACCATCACCACCAACACCATCACCATTACCAGTATCATCACCATCACCATCTCCATTGCCACCACCATCACCATCATCACCACCATCACCATTACCACCATCATCACCACGACTGTCATAACATCATCACTACCATCATCACCATCATCACCACAGCCTCTCTTTTTCCTTCTCATTAATCCATCCAAATCACTTCTTCCTTATCCTTCTCTTCCTTATTCTTCCACCTCTCTCTTCTTCATAATTGTCTTTATCTAGAAATGGAAATGACCCAATGACAGGGCTCCCTGTCATAGATAGTTCTAGATCTTCATAAATAAGGAAGTAAAATGATGCCTGCCATTTTTCAAAGCTCTTTTATTCTCAATTTCAAATTACTTGTCCCATTGACAGAACACATATCCTAGTTTATTTTATTGAACTATAGTTGACTTACAATGCTGTATGAGTTTCAAATGTGAGCATGGTGATTCAGTTATATGTATACACACATATACATATATATATGATGTGATGATATGATGATGTGTATATATGCGTATATAGAGCCAGACATCCTGGAATGTGAAGTCAAGTGGGCCTTAGAAAGCATCACTACAAACAAAGCTAGTGGAGGTGATGGAATTCCAGTTGAGCTATTTCAAATCCTGAAAGATGATGCTGTGAAAGTGCTGCACTCAATATGCCAGCACATTTGGAAAACTCAGCAGTGGCCACAGGACTAGAAAAGGTCAGTTTTCATTTCAATCCCAAAGAAAGGCAATGCCAAAGAATGCTCAAACTACCGCACAATTGCAGTCATCTCACAAGCTAGTAAAGTAATGCTGAAGATTCTCCAAGCCAAGCTTCAGCAATACGTGAACCGTGAACTTCCAGATGTTCAAGCTGGTTTTAGAAAAGGCAGAGGAACCAGAGATCAAATTCCAACATCCAGTGGATCATCAAAAGAGCAAGAGAGTTCCAGAAAAACATCTATTTCTGCTTTATTGACTATGCCAAAGCCTTTGATTGTGTGGATCACAATAAACTGTGGAAAATTCTGAGAGAGATGGAAATATCAGACCACCTGACCTGCCTCTTGAGAAACCTATATACAGGTCAGGAAGCAAAAATTAGAACTGGACATGGAACAACAAACTGGTTCCAAAAAGGAAAAGGAGTACATCAAGGCTGTATATTGTCACGCTGCTTATTTAACTTCTATGCAGAGTACATCATGAGAAATGCCAGGCTGGAAGAAGCACAAGCTGGAATCAAGTTTGCCAGGAGAAATATCAATAACCTCAGATATGCAGATGACACCACCCTTATGGCAGAAAGTGAAGAGGAACTAAAAAGCCTCTTGATGAAAGTAAAAGTGGAGAGTGAAAAAATTGGCTTAAAGCTCCACATCCAGAAAACGAAGATCATGGCATCTGGTCCCATCACTTCATGGGAAATAGATGGGGAAACAGTGGAAACAGAGTCAGACTTTATTTTTTGAGGCTCCAAAATCACTGCAGATGGTGACTGCAGCCATGAAATTAAAAGACGCTTACTCTTTGGAAGAAAAGTTATGACCAACCTAGATAGCATATTGAAAAGCAGAGACATTACTTGGCCAACAAAGGTCTGTCTAGTCAAGGCTATGGTTTTTCCAGTGGTCACGGATGGATGTGAGGGTTGGACTGCGAAGAAAGCTGAGCACCGCAGAATTGATGCTTTTGAACTGGGGTGTTGGAGAAGACTCTTGAGAGTCCCTTGGACTGCAAGGAGATCCAACCAGTCCATTCTGAAGGAGATCAGCCCTGGTATTTCTTTGGAAGGAATGATGCTAAAGCTGAAACTGCAGTACTTTGGCCACCTCATGCGAAGAGTTGACTCATTGGAAAAGACTGTGATGCTGGGAGGGATTGGGGGCAGGAGGAGAAGGGGACGACGGAAGATGAGATGGCTGGATGGAATCACTAACTCGGTGGACGCTGAACCTGAGTGAACTCTGAGAGTTGGTGATGGACAGGGAGGGCTGGTGTGCTGCGATTCATGGGGTCGCAAAGAGCTGGACACGACTGAGCGACTGAACTGAACTGATATAATAGAATATATGTGTTATTTGTATCATATGTATGTGTGTGTATATATATTATACAAATAATCTGAAAAAGTATACATATATAATATATATATTATTTTTAGATTATTTCTCTTCTAAGTTATTATAAAATATTGAGTATAGTGCCCTGTGCTATACAGTAGGTCCTTGTTGGTTATCTATTTTACATATAGTCATGTGTATAAATTAATCCCACCCTCCTAATTTATCCTTCCCTACCCTTTCCCCTTTGGTAACCATAAGTTTGTTTTCTATGTCTGTGGGTCTAGTTCTGTCTTGTAAATAAGTTCATTTGTATCTTTTTATAAAAGATTTCACATATGAGTGATAGCATATGATATTTGTGTTTCTCTGTATGACTTACTTCACTCACTATGTAAAATGTATATGTAAAACAGATAACCAACAAGGACCTACTATATAGCACAGGGCACTATACTCAATATTTTATAATAACCTAGGAGAGAAATAATCTGAAAATAATATATATATACTTTTCAGATTATTTGTATAATATATACACACACATACATATGATACAAATAATACATATACATATAATACATACACAAATAATACTTCACTCAATATCTAAGTCAATCCATGTTGCTGAAAATGACAATACCTTATTTTTTATGGCTGAGTAATATTTCATTGTATGTATATATATATATATCACATGTTCTTTATCCATGTGAGATAGAAAGATATAGATATGATGAAATATTATTCAGCCATAAAAATGAATGAAATCTTGTCATTTGCAACAACATGGATGGATCATGAGGGCATTATGCTAAGTGAATTAAGTCAGACAGAGAAAGACAAATATTTCATTGCAACTATGTGTGGAATCTTTTTTTAAAAGGGGGGAAAGAAGCTCACAGATACAGGGAACGAACAGATTGGATTGAATGTTGCAGGGGAGGTGGGTGGGCGGAAAGGGTGAAGCAGGTCAAAAGGTACAGACTTCCATGTATAAAACAAGTAAGTCAGGGGGGTGTCATGCACCGCATGCTGTTGCTGCTAAGTCACTTCAGTCGTGTCCGACTCTGCGCAACCCCATAGACGGCAGCCCACCAGGCTCCCCCGTCCCTGGGATTCTCCAGGCAAGAACACTGGAGTGGGTTGCCATTTCCTTCTCCAATGCATGAAAGTGAAAAGCGAAAGTGAAGTCGCTCAGTCGTATCCGACTCTCAGCGACCCCATGGACTGCCGCCTACCAGGCTCCTCCATCCATGGGATTTTCCAGGCAAGGGCACTGGAGTGGGGTGCCATCACCTGGCCTCTAGTTAACAACACTGACTGCATATTTGAAAGCTGCTAAGACTGTAAACCTTAATGTTGTCATCACAAAAAAAAAATTCTATGACTCTGTGTGGTGATGGATGTTCATTTTAATTAGACTTATTGTGGTGGTCACTTTGCCGTATATACAAATATCAAATCATCATGTTGTACACCTGAAACTAGTAAAATGTATGTCAGTCATACCTCAAAAAGAAAAGAAGTATGAAAATCTCTAGGTCCATCCATGGTTGCTGCAAATGGCATTATCTCATTCATTTTTATGGCTAAGTAATATTTCATTGTATGTATACATATATACACCGTATTCTTTATCCATGTGAGATAGAGGAAATAAAGATCATCATACAGACATGATAAAATATTATTATGTGGAATTATAACAAGGCATGGTGAAGAAAGCCCTGTGGGTGGGGTCTTGATCCACGTGGCATTTGCTGCAGTGGCTAGTCAGGAGCTGGCAGACCTACTTTCAAAATGGTATGCTTACAGAGCTGTCACCTGGGACCGGCTGTGCGCCAGGAGTCCAGCTGGGCTGACAGCTGGAGGCTCTGTTTCTCTCCCGGCGCTGCTTGGGTTTCCTGACATCATGGCGAGTGGGGTCCAAGCTCTCCAGGATCTCAAGAGCATGAAGCAGAAGCTGCCTTTATGCTGTAACCTTCAAAATCACATTGCGCCCCCTCTGCTACACTCACCAGCCAGCCCACCTCCTGGCAGGAGAAGTATCCGCATTACGTTCTAAGGGAGCAGGAAGGAAGGGAGCTCTTGATGCAGGCATCTCACAGTGTGGGGTAAACACAGGCACATTCGTGAAGTTTCTGTTCAGTTACTCAGTCATGTCCGACACTTTGCAACCCCATGGACTGCAGCACGCCAGTCTTCCCTGTCCTTCACTATCTCCCAGAGTTTGCTCAGACTTATGTCGATTGAGTAGATGATGCCATCCAATCAGCTCATCCTCTGTCACCCACTTCTCGTCCTGCCTTCAATCTTTCCAGCATCAAGATCTTTTCCAATGAGTCAATTCTTCACATTAGGTGTCCAATGTATTGGAGTTTCAGCTTCAGCATCACTCCTTCCAATGAATATTCAGGGTTGATTTCCTCGAGGATTGACCGGTTTGATCTCCTTGCTGTCAAGGGACTCTCAAGAGTCTTCTCCAGCACCACAGTTTGAAAACATCAATTCTTTGGTGCTCAGCCTTCTTTATGGTCCAACTCTTGCATCCATACATGACTACTGGAAAAACCATAGCTTTGACTACACAGAACTTTGTTGGCAAAGTGATGTCTCTGCTTTTTAATATGCTGTCTAGATTGGTCATAGCTTTTCTTCCAAGGAGCAAACATCTTAATTTCGTGGCTGCAGTCACCATCAGCTGTGATTCATGAAGATGAACCGTAAACTGTAGACTGAGGCTCAGTTCTCTGAAGGAAACACACAGGCTTCTGTGGAGGTGAAATGGGGCCGTTCTTTAGATAGGGAAGCCAAGAAGCCTTTCTGAAGCCAAAATCAGAAAACTTCTTGGTCACAGGAAGAGGGAGTGGGCAGGGAAATGGGGGTTTTCACTCCTGGAGGCTGGAAAACTGGACAGCTTGGGCTGGAATCCTGCTCAGTCATTATTTTTCCTTTGGCCAAGCACTTCACAGAGAGAGCTCCAAGCTGGTGTGGTTTTTTTTTTTTTTTAATTTAGTATTTATTTATTTGGCTGTGTTGGGTCTTAGTCGGAGTATGGGAGATCTTTCTTTAGCTGCAGCATGTGGGATCTAGTTCTCTGACCAGGGATGGAACCTGGGCCCCCTGCATTGGGAGTATGGCGTCCTAGCCACTGGATCACCAAAGTCCCCTCCAAGCTGGCCTTTGTGGAAGCTGAGTGGGTAAGCCCAGGTCACCTGAGGAGTGCCCTGAGGTCACTACTGTGAGCTGTTCACCCCAGAGCCTGGTGCACAGAGTCGTGAAATTCCACATGGGGGTCTGGCTTTTTGTGTTTTCTCCCTGGTCTGTGTTTTGAAATTGCGGTGGTAGGTACTACGTTGATAACCTTAGAGAGTTTCCTCCAAAATGAAATCAATACCGTCAGCCCTACTTTATGGGAGAATGATTTCCAAATTGCAAAAAATGAATGCCTCTAATATCTGCATTTCAGGAAAGAGAGTCTGAAACCGCTGGAGCTAATCTGACCAAACCTGGAGAGGAGGGAGGGGTCCTGGGGGTGTGCACTAGAATTGCCTGGGGCAATTAGCTAGAGGCAGAAGGTGCTGGCCAGTAGTTACTTGGAACCAATCACCATTTCCCAATGAGATCTCAGTTGCAATCCACTGCTTGTGTGAGGAAGGGCCGCTGAATCAGCAAAAGACAGCTTGGAAATAAAATGGAAGAAAGAAAGTGCAGTGTCTAAGAGAAATGGCAATTTTATGTCAGCTATGTTAAGGGGAGCAGGCTGAAAGCTGGGTGTCTCATGTAGAAAGCCATGACCTTTGCTGGGGGTTGGCCTTCTAGTAACATCACATCCCATGTCTTGAGCACCTACGAGGTTCTGGGCACTCAGTTCAGATAAATCCTCACAGTGCTCTGATGGAAACTGTTATTGTGCCCACTTTACAGATGAGAAAAATGAGCTCAGAGACTTTAAGGGACTGCCCAGAGCCACACAGCTGCCAGTCCCTGGAGGCAGGATTTCAATCTGAATTATGAGGAAAGTCTATAGCCCTTCACAACATTTAATCTTTCATTTACACGGAACAGCTCTGAAACGCTATTTCATATCCATTTAGAGAGACAAATGGCAACCCACTCCAGTACTATTGCCTGGAAAATCCCATGGACGGAGGAGCGTTGTAGGCTACAGTCCATGGGGTCGCAGAGTTGGACACGACTGAGCGACTTTACTTTACTTTAGAGAGACAAAATACAATAAAAGCAGACCTAAGCCTGATAACACTGAATTTCAGCTGAGGAACAGAGAACCAGAAACCCAGGGCACTTGCTCCAGGTGTTCTGGAGGGCTGATCGGCTACTTCCATTAAGTCTAAGACAGGCTAGGCCCAAGAACTCCACCCTGGGCAGGTAGGAAAACCTCCCAGAGGGCACAGGGAGGTGCCACCTAGAAAGTGCACTGAATCCCAGTAACTCCAAGTCACAAAGCAAAACTGAAAACTCCCTAATTGTCCCTCTGATGAGGGGTGGTGAAGAGGGTACAGCCCTGCAGGCTGATGGCTCTTCAGAGAGGGGGCTTTGGTTATCCCAGGGAGAAAAGAAACTGAACTTGAATTCTAGGAGGAGGAGGGGCTGGTTTTCTTTTGAGAGCCAAAGGTGGGAACACTGCTGGCTGGAGGTGTAACCCCGTCCCCTCACTCTGCCCCCGGAAGTGCAGCTCTCCTGGCCTGCCTAAACCTCAGCTGCAAAGTCTGCTCCTCTGAGTAACCCCCACCCCCCATCCCCCACTGCAACCAGCGGCGACCCTGTGCAATTTCGAGGTGCAGCACTTGGCTGCTGCCAGTTGCCCAACACGTTCCGGAGAGCTGGGAACTCGGGCTCCTGCCTGTGGATTTATGGTCCAGGAAATGCACTTCAAATTGGTCCCAGGATACCCGGATCCAGGAATCAGACACCATCTCTTGGGGGTGGGGGGTGGGAGTGTGTGTTGAGAGAGACCTAATGACGCCTGAGAGGCGATTCCACTTTGTTCCCCCAAAGCGCAACGGCTCACGGGATGGAAGGGGGCTACCTGTTGGCCGGGGTGCAGGGGAGGAACGGAATTTGGGTGTCTTTACTTTAAGGTCTCTGCGTAGCTGGACTTTCTCTTAATTTATGGGGAGGGGCCAATGGCCAAATACCAGTTTTCTAAGGCGAGCATCCCCTTTCCCCCACATGTGGACCCAAATCGCCTGTAAGGAAAAAGGAAGGATCATTTGTCATAGAGAAAACCACCTGTGGTCCGCCGAGAGCCTCTCCAGTCAAGTCAGGGCCAGGCGTCCCAGGCAGGAGTCCGGCGCGAGGGGCGAGGCGCGCGGTGGGCGAGCCGAAACATGCGGGGCGCCCCTGGCCTGCCCAAGGCCTACGGCGCCCGGCTTCAACTCGTGGCTCCCGGGAGGGGGCAGCGAGCGCCCTGGGTGCTGGGCGCCTTCCCGTTACGCAGTTCCTGTCCCTTTAAACCCAAGTCCCGGGAAAGATGGGGGGAGGGGGGGCGTCTGGGGCGCCGCGGCTGGACCCCTATTTCCAGGCCGATCCGAGGAAGAGGTGACGCCGGGCGGGCGGGGCGCCCCGGGTCCCCGCCTGCGCCACGCGCCCTCAGCCAGGCGGGCCAGCTCCCCTCTCCAGGCCGCGGGCGCGCCGGGGGCGGGGGTCCGGGCGGCCGGGCGGGGGCGCGCGGGCGGCGGGGTGCGGGGGCGCGCGCGCGGGCGGGGCGCGGAGTGCAGGCGCGCGCCGCGCCGGCCCGAGCGCGCGAGCCGGGCCCAGAGCGCACGCCGCCGCCGCCGCCACCGCCGCCGCCGCCGCCGCCGCCGCCGCCCGACCCGCCGCATTGCTGCTGCCGCCGCCGCCCGGCCCGGCCCGGCCCGGCCCGCGGCCCCCAATATGGTGCAGCCGCCCGCGCCGCCGCCCGTGCCGCCGCCGCCCGCGGGCCCCGCCGCCGCCCTGGGGCGCCCGCAGCGCGGCAGCCGCAGGTGGGGGACTGCGCCCCGGGCCTGAGCGCCGCCGTCCCCGCCTGGCCTGCGCGGCCAGCCCGGCGGGCTCGCCTCCGAGGGGCACTTGCCGCTGAGGTGGAGCCGTTCGCACCAGCCGCTCTTGCTCCTGCCCCCTCCCTCCCCCTCCCCTCCCGTCCCCCGCCCTCCTCCCCTCCGGTCCTGTCTCCAGCGGGAGCGCGAGACGCTGGTCAGGCTCCGCGGCGCAGCTCGAAAATGAATAATCGCCCCCAATTGACTTGAATTCCTCCGAAGCCGACGCCGCGGCCGTCCGCCGCCCGGGATCTGTTTGCTGTGTTTTTTGCTTTCTCCATTCTTCCTTAAAAAAAAAAAAAAAGCAAAACAAAACCAGCCAGCCAGCCAACCAAGACTCCGGTTTGTTGATCGCCTTTTTTTTTTTTTTTTTCACCGTTTGCGGGATTTGCAAACCGAGTTACATGCATGTCCAGTGGGGGCAGGTTTAATTTTGACGATGGAGGGTCCTACTGTGGAGGCTGGGAGGACGGCAAGGCGCACGGCCATGGCGTCTGCACCGGCCCCAAGGGCCAAGGCGAATACACCGGCTCGTGGAGCCACGGCTTCGAGGTACTGGGCGTCTACACCTGGCCCAGCGGCAACACGTACCAGGGCACTTGGGCGCAGGGCAAGCGCCACGGCATCGGCCTGGAGAGCAAGGGGAAGTGGGTGTACAAGGGCGAGTGGACGCACGGATTTAAGGGGCGCTACGGGGTGCGGGAGTGCACGGGCAACGGGGCCAAGTACGAAGGGACCTGGAGCAACGGGCTGCAGGACGGCTACGGCACGGAGACCTACTCCGATGGAGGTAGGTGCGCCCGGCGCGCGGGGGCTGGCGGAGGAGGGACCTTCTTCTCTCGCTTCTTCTATCTCTGGGGAAGTCGAGCTTTTCCCTCCAGAGGGCCATGGGCACCTGGGGCATTTCCTGGGGCTCCCTGGAGGCCACAGCGGCCTTGGCTACAGGTTGCCTCACTGCCTGGTGGGGGACAGCGCCCCTGTGCCAGCGGAAGGGTGTTGGGGGCTTTCTGGGAGCAGTGCCAGGCCCAGGAGCCTCAGAGCTGAGCCGGGTGTTAGTGCATCGTCCAAGAGCAGGCCGGAAAGGCCAGGCTGGGCCCGCGGCCTCCTCTGGGACCCAGCAAGGGCGCAGGGGGGCTGGGAGAACCGCCCCCCCCGGCCCCCCTGCTGGCCCAGCTCCCTGGGTGTCGGCCTCTGGGAGTCAGGCCCCTGCTCTGCTGCTTGTTTTTCCTGCGGTGCCTCCGGGCCTCTCTTAGTCCTGATCAACCCAAGCCAATGGAGAGAGAGCGGCTGGGAGAGCTAGAGGCGGGGGACGCGAACCCAAACCATCACAACAAGGCAATAAACTTCTAGGTGGTTGGACGCGGGGCTAGCGCTGTTGGAGCAGGCTGCTGGCGGGCGGGAGGGAGGGAGGCCCATCTGTTTAGCGCGAGCCCAGGAATCTCGCCTTTCAGTGGCTGAATCATTTTCACCGTTAGTTTAGGGATGCTCCGTGCCTTCATTCCAAGATGCCGCCACATTCCCGGCTGAGCCGGCGCCGGAAGCCAGCGTGCTGCCCGCCCTGCGCGGCTCTAAGATGGTTTCTGTTCAGGGAGCCCTGGCTGTCCCAGACACTCCAGTGTCCGCTCCTCAGGGCATCTGAGAGGTGTGAGGCACTTCTGTTCCTGGAAGCCAGACCCCAAGCAAGCCTGCTCCCCAGAGGCCCCTTCCCCCATCTGGGAGCTTATCCTGATGAGTGGCTCCCTCTTGGCGGCTGGCTAATTTTTCAGGCTTGGATGCCTGGGAAAGGAGTGGGAACTGGAGGGGACTTGTGTGCTTCTGCTGGGCACAAGAGTCACAAACGTACGTGCGGTCCCCTGCTTGCTCTCTGAGGCTCCTGAAGCTTGTGCTAAACACCTGCTCCCTGGCCACATCCAGGAGTGTCAGAGGGCTGGAGAGTAATTATTATTTTGGCTTATGCAACTGAGAGGCAAGGTTCGTTATTCCTGCGAGGGGAGGAGGCGTGGGGGGCAGTTAATTATATAACGCTCCTGCCTGTCAAAGCCATGGCGCCCCGTCCCAGGCGGCCTCTTCTGTGCTGTTGTTGTTTTCCTGGAGTGGGTTGGAGAGCTTCCTTGACCCTGGGGTGCCCGGGCCAGGCCGAACAGACAGCCCTCCTTGGGTTCTAGGCCGTGGGCGTGTGTGTGTGTGTGTGTGTGTGTGTGTGTGTGTGTGTGTGCAGGCACGGCGAGGCCCAGGCAGCAGATGTGGGTGGCTGAGGTGGGCGGCCGAGCAGCCTGGCGCTCCCAGCTGGGCACTTTGGGAGCCCAGGGCAGCCGTCACCCGTGGCTCTGGTCTAGCTGCTCTGCAGATCCGTCCCTCTGGAGCTTCTGCCAGTTGTGTCTGTGCCTGGAGACTGGAGCCTGGGAGGAGAGGGGCTGGGCTGGTCCCCCGTGGGACTCGGCAGGGTGTCTGCCGGGGAGGTCCAGCACTCTGGTTGGCCCCCCTTCCCCAGAGATCTTCAGTGGCCCATGGAAGTCAAGCCTCTGTTCATCAGACACCTCTCGAGTGCCTACTGTGAGCAGGTGCTTGGGACCCTGCTGGATGGAAATCTCTGCCTTCGCGGAGCTTCCATTTTAGAGGGAAGGGTGGTGGTTTCACTGGGAGGAGAGGATCCCATCCTGTGGGGGCCACGAGTGTAGGATAGGCTATGTTGTTATGAGAAGCGCTGCTGTCATTGGGTGGACATCCTTGGGTCTCCATCGGCTACCAACCAGCTCCGCTGTGTCCACCCCCTAAAACGCTTTCCTCCACATCATCTTGCTTGAGTCTCACAGGTTGCAGGGGAGGGAGTCATGTCCACCACCTATCGAGCCAGGGAGGCCCTGGAGCCCATGGGACAGTACCGAGCCCCCAACCTTTGGTGGCAGAGGCGAGGGTTTGAACCCCCAGTCTGTCCAGGCTGGGACCCCGGACCCCCCCTTTCCTCACTCACATCCCATCACCTGTGTGCCAGCCGAGGCAGGCACAGGATGCAGGGTACCAGGCCAACTTGCTGCCTTTTGGTTGGCGACAAGGGAGCACAGAAAGTTGAACTGACCTTTGTGGCCTGGAATAATCAGGCCAGACATCTGGGGCTACTGGAACTTGGTCCGCACCCCTCACTAGGAAGGGGGTGGCTGTTGAGAATGTTTGCCCTCAAGCAGTGCACGGGGCGAGCAGAGTTGACGTGATGTTTCATAATCCACCAGAACTGAGCGGTGGTCTCCACGCCTGCTCCCAAGTCAACTGGTAGGCAGCATGGGTCATGCTTAGAGAGGGCCAGCAGAGCCTTAACGAGCTCATGGTCCTGCCTCCAACCCTGCTTTCCTCTGCACACGGGGATGGGGATGTGGGGTGGGCAGCCGCCCAGTTCCCAGTGCTGACTTGGGGAAACGGTGATTTTCATGAATAATGCACCAACGGCAAATGTATTCTACATTTAGCTGGAATTGGTATGGAATCCATTTCAACCGGGGACACTTCTGCCAACTCCTCCTCCTCCAGGTTCATCCTCCCCCAGGCGCAAGGCCGGCATTGCTCACTCAACCGAGCTGAGTGGCTTCCACTGTCTGTCGGGTGACCCTGAAGAGATGGTGAGGCCTGAGGGCACAAGGGTGGCAGGAGCACACGCTGTGGGATCGACACCCATTGGACTTGAATCCCGGTTGTGCATGTGCTCTTTTCTGTGACCTTGGGGTGAGCTACTTAACATCTCTGAGCTTCTGTTTCTGAAGCCATCCAGAGGGCCGATAGCAATGACTATGAAGTAGGTGGGGCTTAATTGAGGTGGTATACATGGCAGTGCCAGGAATAGAGTAAGCATTCATTATTATTTAGCACCATTTCATTATTAGAGTTCACGTGCAATGAATGTCACTTACAATGATCGTTATTAGAACCAAAAGCCAGACATGATGATAATGATTGTGAAAATGTTAATAAATGGCCATGCTCAACACTTACTGTGTGCCGGGCATGTGGCGAGTGTCTGCACGACTGCAGCACTCAGTCCCAGTTCATTTCCAGGCTTGGTTTTCTCCTTCCTCCCATTTCCCACTTTGGGAAGCAGAGGCTCAGAGGAGCCAGGTGACTTGACTGCTGCGTACTGGGCGGCACCTGGAATCACACTCAGGGCTGCAGTTCCCAAGCTCTTGCTTCTGTGTGGAACACCTCTCTCTGAACCCCCTTGTGCAAAGCCCCATCCTTGTTCTTCCTCTCCCTCCACACCCTCCTCCTCCTCTGGGTGCAGCAGAGGAGTTGCAGGCAGGTGCACACGGCCAGACACCCCACCCGGGCTCTCTTCTCCGCCTGATGGACCCCTGCTTTGCTGCACAGGTAAATATTTCCTGTCGGGTGCCATGTGCACAGGATCCCTCAGACCAAAAGTTACCCCCCGCAAATAAAACCCTCCCACAGCCCAAAAGATGTGAGTCATTGCACACACCCGGCCGCTCCCCCTCACATACAGATTCCGTTCACTGGCCCAGATCCCTCGGCCCACACGAATCACACACGCCCACAGTCAAAATTCAGACCCCCCCTGCGCCTGCGTGCGTGCACACGGTACACGTCACCCAGAGACGGTCTCCACCCTGCCCCCCAAAACACAGCCACGTGCGCCCTCCAGCTCTGTTCGCTTGCCAGGTACTCCAGGTCCCCCCACCTCCACTCCTTCCGAGAAGCGGCTCTCCCTGTAAAGAGAGGGTGCCAGCCACAGAGCAGGGCTCGGGTACATATACGGGTCTGCGGCTTTGTTTCCACTTTAAACACACATTTAGGCAGTCAGTACCCTTCCTTTAAGTGGGAGAAACCCTCTATCAAAATAAATGACCATTGGTGCTTGGAATATGTGAAAAGTGAACTTTTTTTAAAAAAATCCAAATGCTTAATTTAAGAGGAGCCAGGTCCATGGACATGGATATTGAGCCAGTAGGAACTCATTTCAGAAACGAAAGGGAGTTGGAGATGAAAGTGCGTCTTCAGAGAGTCTTTCAGCCCCTTTGGGGAAGGAAAAGGCTCCATGAGGTGAAAGGAGAAGGGAAAGCAAATAACTAGTTCTTTGTTGCCACTAATAGCTGAGAGAGGAGTGTTACTGAAAAGTCCCCTCACCCAGCACAGCCCTGGAGCAATTTGACGGGCTTTATATTAGGAAGCCTAACTGAGCTGGTGAGGATCAGCACCCTCCGAAAATAGCCATCCGCCGGGTAGCTAGTGAGTAGCCCTCGCCGACAGTAACAGTTCATGCAGCGAACCCAAGGACAGGGGGCTGTGGGTCCATGTTCTGAGGGTGCCTGTGGAGAGAGGAAGCCCCCGGGAAAAGGGTGATGGTGGCATGAGGGCAGGGCCAGGAGCGTCTGCCATTTTTCCTCAAGACTTTCTCTTTCTCATCTTCCGCCAGGCCTCCACAGCTCTAAAGACAGCTAGCTATCAACCCTGAGTTGATAAGTCTGTATAAAACACTCCTCAGGTCCTTCAATGTCAGCACGATATTAGATTTTTGAGCCCTGGAAGGACGGGCGATGTTTGAATTTTCTGCAGCGATTCGCCCCCTCTTGGATCAACTGCTCCCCAGTTTGTAGTTTCCTGGCTTGGGAAAGGGCACGCGGTTGATGAAAGTGGTGCTCTGTGGCGTCCTGGCTTTGCCAAACAGGTTCTGTGGACTAGCGCAAGGGGCCGGCTCGCCCGTTGTTCCGGAGACGGGAGCGGCCCGTTCAGCACCATGGAGAGCGCTCCCCTGTTCTGCCTGAGCTGCTGGGAGACGGCCTTGCTCCGATTCCCCCTGGGCACTTCGTCCACTAAGACCTTGTCTACTGGCCGGTTGAATGCCTTCTCAGTGTCTCGGTGTCTTCTTGTGAGCCAAGGGGGCATTTCCCAGCTAGGGTGGGCAGGATTGGAATGGGGTCCTTTGGTAGAACTCATGCAAATAAAACCTGAGGTTTACTTCTGCCTTGGGTTGTGTGTGTTCAGTTCCCATGGGGTGTACAAGGGTTACAAGTGCACACCAGGGACTTTCCTGGTCGTCCAGCGGTTAAGACTGAGCTTCCACTGCAGAGAGTGTGGGTTCAATCGCTGCTCAGGGAACTAAGACCCCACATGCCACGTGGCACAGCCCCATAAAGAGAAAACGTGCACACCAGGAAGTGCACACACGGCAGCAAAGGAAGGATTTTGTCTGTTGCAGACAATGAAAGATGGCCGTGCCTCCGTTCTGTTTAAATCAGCATCAATGGATTAGTCATCTGAACCAATTCTGCCCAATCTGCATGTGGCCATTTGAATTTAAATTTGAATTAATTGCAATTAAATGAAGTTTAGAAACTCAGTGCCTCTGCCATGCTAGCTGCATTCCACACGCTCAAATGCTGCTTGTGACTTGAGGCCACCACCTTGGACAGTGCAGAGACAGAACATTTCTGTCATCACAGAAAGTCGTCTTGTACAGCACCAGTGTGGAGCGTAAGAGTAGTACAGGAAGGGCTGTGTGTCCCGCCAGTGAAGTAGTGCCCACATACAGTGGTCACTCAGCAAATGTGTGGGATGAATCCATGGGCAAATGAAGCAGTATTTGGTAATTTCATTCACTATCATGATTTCACACATCCATCCTGCTGTAAGAACTTAGAACTGGATGTAGACAGTTAAAGGGAAATTTAAAAACCCTCTAAAGCATCGCTGTTAAAATTCCCTGATTGGTTTTGTTTTGTTATCAGCTCTGTTGTTGCTCATAGACCTGCCAGCATTTTACGTGAGTAAGATGGATGGTGTTGAATACAGTGAATAATAGAGAAGATGTACTATGCTGTGAGGCAGTCATGCCAGGAGGCTTTGTTGGAACACTGTCTAATGAGCAACATTCATTGTAAAGTGCTAAGCAAGGGACTTTCCTGGTGGTCCAGGAAAGCCTGGACCCTGGTTGGAGAAATAAGATCCCATGTGCCATGGGGCAACGAAACCCATGTGCTGCAACTGAGCTCACGCACTCTGGAGCCCGTGTGCCACAACCAAAGAAGGCTGCGTGCCACAACAGAGAGCCTGCGTGCTGCAACTGAGGCCCAATGCAGCCAAATAAGTAATTTTTTTAAGTGCTAGGAAACACTAGCAGAAAAATAAGTACCCTTTCATCTGTCCACTTTCTAACAGTCCCTTTTCCTCAGCTTGATTTGTTCAGTAATTGAGCAGCATTTACCAAGTTCCTACTATGCTCACAGCGTAAAGACTGAAACCTCATTTTCAGTGGGTCCACCTGGCAATATCTGCTGCGCCTGACTCTGTGTCTCTGTCCCTTTGGGCTGCTGCAGCAGAAAACCATAGACCAGGTGGGGGATGGGGAGGTTATAAACAACAGCATTCATTCCTCATGCTTCTGGAGGCTAAGTCCCAGATCAGGGCGCTGGCAGATTCAGTGTTTGGTGAGGACCTTCTGGGTTGCAGACCACCAGCTTCTCTGTGTCCTCACATGAGGGGGAGGACAGAGGAGTTCTGTGGGGTCTCCTTCGTAAGGGCACCGATCCCACCGTGGTGGGCCCCATCCTCATGACCTCATCACTCCCAAAGCCTGCACACTTCTGGGGGGACACAAGCATAGTCCAGAGCACTATGGATACAGTACATAGTTTGCAGTAATGTAGGCTGTTGGAAAAGAAATAAGCAAAATCTAAAACACAAGAAACAGCATGACATGACTTTTACAGAAGAATATGTAGTCGGTACAAGACTATAATGTGTAAAATAATTAGGAGTTTCTCATGCCAGACTTTGGGCATCTCAAAAGGAAATGCCATAGGTGAGGGCTCTGTGAAGGGAAGGGAGAGCCATGTCTGTCCTTAAATGAGCCCCGGAGGCATGCTCGGAGGGGCACCTGAGCCGAGTCTGGATGACGGGGGGTAGTGTGGTCATTACACCAGGACTGAAGCTGCTGGCCTTAAAGGAGACTTGTCCTCAGCATTGGTTTTCTCATCTCCATGATGAAAGTGTTATTCACTTCAGTTGTGTCCGACTCTTTGTGATCCCATGGCCTGTAGCCCACCAGGCTCCTCTGTCCTTGGGATTCTCTAGGCAAGATTACCGGAGTGGGCAGCCATCCCCTTCTCCAGGGGATCTTTCCGACCCAAGGATCAAACTCGGATCTCCTGCATTGCAGGCAGATTCTTTACCATTTGAGCTACCATAGCAATTTTTTCCATACGTGTCATCTCACAAATTCCCAGGAATGTCAGCGTTATTGATTTGGACACAGAGAGGGCTCCCTGGTGCTTTTGGAGACCTCCAGTTGAATCAAGGGTTAGTCTTGCTGCTGGTGCTGGCCTGCCACTGTCTGTTACCCCAGGCCAGTGTGTCCTCCACCTGATCGTGTGTGAGTCACCTGGGAGATGTGTTAACATAGATTGCTGACCTCCTGGGTCTGAGAGGTACCCCCGGGAATTTACATTTCTTACAAGTTTCAATTGATGCTGATGCTACTGGCCCAAGGACCCCACCTCTAGAACCACAGTGCTAGGCAGCCCTTTTCATCCCCAGCCACACAGTAGCTCCACCAAGGATGGTGTCCAGGGAGACTGTTAGAAATGCAGGCCTCCCATAGACCTGCAGGGTCGGAATCCTCGTGCTTGCAAGATGTCCAGGGGGTTCACATGTGGGCAGCTCCATTCAAGTTCCTTCCTTGGCTGCATGCAGAGTCATCTGGGCACTATGAAAAGTACTTGGTGCCTGGCCCCACCCAGAGATGCTGACAGGGTGATCTGGGTGTGGCCTGGGTGTTTGAGTCCTTTTTCAAGCTGCCCGGAGGATTCTTATGTGTAGTTTGGTTGATGGCCTTGCATGCAGAGCAGCCTCAGCCACACGTTAGGATCACTGGGATGGTTTGAGGGAGGGACATGTCTGGGCTCCATGCGGCACCTCTCCAGCCAGGATCTCGGACGGTGGCATCAGGCTTGGGTGTGTGACAGAGGAGGCAGGGCTGAGAGTCACCGCTCTGGACAGAGTGTTTTAAACTCTGGGTCACATGGCTCACGAAAAGGAAATAGACCAGCATTTCCCCAGCACCACATCCATGAGGGTGAGCGATGTTTCACTTCTGCCCCATCGCCAACGGCCTCCTTCTCTGTGTCTCCCCTTTGTTTCTTGAAAGGATGCCTCTCATTAGATTTAAGGCTCAGCCAAAATCCAGGGTGATCTCATCTCAAGGACTTTAAGTTCGCTGCATCTGCAGAGACCCTTTTTCTAAATAAGAGCACACAAGAGACCTCCCTGACGGTCCAGTGGCTAAGACTCCATGCTTCCACTGCAGAGGGCATGGATTTGAGCCCTAGTTGGGGAACTGATATCCCACATGCCACCTGGCCCAGCCAAAAATAAATAAAGATGTTTAAATAAGGGCACATTCCTAGGTATCAGGGTTTAGGACTTGGACATCTCTTTGGGGGGACATTTTTCAAACCACTGCAACGTCATACCAGTTTTGGTTTGAAAGAGCTCCAATGCGAATACGTGTTAACTGGAATCCTGAAGCCAGGAGATTCCTCCGGAAGAAGGATACTCACTGTCTTAACATCCACTTTGTTCCAAGGACTGAGCTGTGCACTCACCACAGGTGTTATTGCTTTTAGTCCTTTGTTCTTGTTCAGTCGCTAACTCATGTCCGACTCTTTGCAGCCCCATGGACTGCAGCACGCCAGGCTTCCCTGTCCTTCACTGTCTCCCAGAGTTTGCTCAAACTCATGTCGATTGAGTTGGTGATGCCATCCAACCATCTCACCCTCTATCACCCCCTTGTCCTCCTACTCTCAGTCTGTCCCAGCATCAGGGTCTTTTCCAGTGAGTTGGCTGTTCACATCAGGTGGCCAAATATTGGAGCTTCAGCTTCGGCATCATTCCTTCCAATGAGTATTTGGGGTTGATTTCCTTTAGGATTGACTTATTTGATCTCCTTGCAGTCCAAGGGACCCTCAGCAGTCTTCTCTAGCCCCCCAGTTTGCAAGCATCAATTGTAGTCCTTAAATCAGTGGTTTGAGGTGAGGTGTGCATGCTCAGGCGCTTCAGTCACGTCCAATTTTTTTTCAACCCCATGAACTGTAGCCTGCCAGGCTCCTCTATCCATGGGATTCCCTCAGTCAGGAATACTGCTATTTCCTTCTCCAGGGGATCTTCCCAACCCAGGGATCAAACCCGCGTCTCCTGTATTGCAGGTGGATTCTTTACCACTGAGCCACCAGGGAAGTCCTTGGGGTGAGGCATGGGGTCTCATTTAGGGGATGAGAAGGTGAAGTGTGCAGGTTCCGAGGCTTTAGGAGGTTGCATG
The DNA here is from genome assembly GCF_042477335.2 of Ovis canadensis. Lineage (NCBI taxonomy): Eukaryota > Metazoa > Chordata > Mammalia > Artiodactyla > Bovidae > Ovis > Ovis canadensis. Next base: position 26,352,829 of record NC_091258.1, read on the forward strand.
ACTGTTGGACGTTGGGCTTAGCTGGCCCAGAGCCACCCACAGTCCCAAGCGATGGTGTTCCCCAGTGGAGCCATCAGTTCATCCCCTTCCTTACAGCTGAGGAAGCTGGGGCCAGAGGAGCCCATGTCTCACCGTGAAGCAGAGGCTGGAGAGGGTGACACCATCTTTTGAGCCTGGGCCTCCAGTGGGCCTTTGTCCACATTTGTAAACACTTGGGTTCTCCCAGGCCCCAAGAACTCTGGCCCTCTCCCAGGGGCAGGCAAGTCCTGTGACATTTTGTGGGCACCTCTGGGGGTTGCAGACTCCCCAAGGCTTCTCCATAGACCCCAGATGAGAACCCCACCATTCTCCATGGGTGTCTGTACATGCCGAGATTTCACAGCCAGTGGGAGGTGGACAGAGGAACTGCGGACTCATACAGGTCTGAGTCCGAGGCATAGGGCAGGAGTGGGCAGTGGGCCTCCCCTGCCCCTCCGTCCCTCTTCCCTTCTCAGGATGCTCCATTCCAGAGGCCCACAGCCCGAGGCTTCTCCCGGAAGCCTCCAGGGCCCACGCTTGCAGCCAGCCTCTGGCGCCCTGACCTTCCTCCCATCGTGCTCCCCGCAGCTACCCTCTGTCAGCTACCCTCACTCCCATGCCTGGTGAGTGTCTAGCTTTTTGAGCTGGGAGTGACCCGGCCTTCTTCTTCCTTTTTAAAAAATTTTGGCTATGCTGGGTCTTCCCTGCCGCGTGTGGGTTGTTCATTGCAGTGCGTGCTCAGTAGTTAGAGCACACAAGCTTAGCTACCCGTTAGCATGTAGGATTTTAGTTCCCCTACCAGGCATTGAACCCTGCGTTGGAAGTGTGGATTCTTAACCACTGAGCCACCAGGAAAGTCCCTGCCCAGGCTTCTTCCCTGTGGTCCCCTTGTGAGATAAGCATGACCCCTCCATTTTACAGATGGGGGTGGGCCTGAGGTTCAGGGAGGTAGGGGAGATGGGAAGTGCTGAAACAGGGACTGAACTACTTGTGGTCTGACCGGGGCTGCCTGGACGGGCTCCCAAAGGAGAGCCTGGGGGCCTGCAGTGGGGCTGCTTGATGCGGGTGGTCATGAGGACCATGCTGGGAAGACCTGTCCCCCCACCCCAGCAGGTCTTTGCATCAGGGCTGAGGACGGCTAATGGGGACAGGAGGTGTTTCCATGTGGGCCAGGTGGCACCTGCACTGTGGGAAGTCCTGGAGGGGTTTCCAATGGGAGGGTTTCAGGGACTAAGGGGGCTTGAGGGGGCCCTGCCAGGAGTACCAGGTGAGATCCTACGTGGCCGACCACTGTCACAAACCACGCAGGCTTTCTCGGAGACTGGCTGTAGGAGAAAAGCCAGGGGGCGTGAGCTGGGGCCCCACTGCCTACCTGGGGATATGCAGCCAATGCGTGTGCATTTCGAGGCCCTACCCCCAACCACTGGGTTGTTACTGGTGAGTTTGGGGACCCAGCTGCTCGTGGGTCGCTCTGAGATAACAAGCATCACTCGAAATGCACGTTGGTGAGGACAGTGAGGGTGGTCTGTGGCTTGGCAGGTGTGGCGCCCCCGCCCTCCACTGGCCCCTCGGTGCCCCTGGGCCCCCCGTGTGTGCCCGTGCTTGTGCTCTGGCTCCCTTGGCATCTTCTCTCCTTGGACTGGAAACTCCAGAAGGGCAGAGGCCCGTCTGTCGAGTTCCTGGCTGTGACCCCCGGTCCAGTCACAGGGCCTGCTGCAGGGGGACTTGGGGTTGGGCGGTGAATGAATGACCCCTTAGCAGGGAGCTGGAGATGTGAGAGCGCAGCCCCGTGGAGAGCGAGAGAAGGTGCGGGCGGGGAGGACAGCACGTGCAGAGGCCAGAGGCAGGGCTCGGTCTGCAGCAGAGGTAGGCAGAGCCCAGCGGTGTCCGAGCTCAGCTTCCGGGCTGCGGGAAGGATGCTGGATTTTGTCCAGAGGCCAGGGAAGGGCTCTGAACGATTTAAGCGGGGCAGCATGCGATCTGGTGTTTGTGCTTTCGTAATTAAGTGTTTTCTTTCCAGATGATTGTAGATTCACACGCACTTGTGAGAATGATACAGGACATCCCCTGAACCCTCCACCACATGCCCCAAGGGGTAACACTTTGCAAAACTCTAGTACGGTATTATAGTCCGAATGCCAGCGTGGGTACTGTCTCAGACAGAACATCTCGTCACCATCTGGACCCTCTGTCCTCCTTTAGGGCCACATCCACCCCTCCCCATCCCACCGCGCCGGTCTCCTCAGCCTCTGCGACCACAGACCTGCTCTCCATTTCTGTCATTTCTCATTTCAAGAATATTCTACAGATGTGGCCTTTGGGAGCTGCCTTTGTCGCTCGCTGTGGTTCCCTGGAGACCATCCAGGCCATTGCTCCTGCCAACAGTTGGTTCCTTTCGCTGCCCGCTGTGCTGCTCCGTGAATGGAGAGGCGCCCTGTCCCCGTTGAGGGGCGTCTGGGGTGTTCCCGCAGGGGCCTGCCATGAATGCCACCGCTGCGCTCTTCCACGCAGAGGCTTTGTGCGAACCTAAGCCTTCCTTTCTCTGGGATAAATGCCCAGGTGCGCGCTTGCTGGGCCGTGCGGCAGTTGTGTGGCTGTGTTTAGATGATCACTCTGGCTGCTGGGTGGGAATGGAAAAGAGGGGCTAGAGAGGAAGCTGGGGGCCCCCGGGAGGGGTGCAGGTGTCCAAGAGGGAGGGGATGATGGCCTGAGTCTGGGTCAAGACAGTGTGCAGGGGAGAACCAGAGGCCTGAGAATTTGCAGGTGGGCAGAGCAGGGGGGTGGAGTGCAGACAGACAGTGCCCGGAAACTGGGGGCTGAGGGGACCCTGGGGAGGAGTGGATGTGGGTCGGGGGAGGACAGGGTATGGTGAGGGTTGTGAGTCGGGTCTCAGGGGACATCGTCCTGTGGGAGGTGATGCTGAAAGTCAGGGGAGGCATCTTCCTAGAAGGGCCCTAGGCCTCAGAATTGGAGGAGGACGAGGAGGATTGGGGGTGAAGACAGACCGAGGGAGCAACAGGACAGAGGCGGGCCAGGGACTCAGTCCTCGCTTGTCCTGTCCACATGGGCACCACTTTCCTCCATGAGGTCATCTGATCACTCCCACATAGTGTGCCCATTTACAGACCAGGAAAGCAGGGACAGAGGATAGAGCGACCTGCCCAAGTCATGAGGGAGAGCTGGATTCCGGAAGCCACGGACTCACAGAGCACAGGGCTGAGTTCAGAGCGCAGGCTATCGGTTAAAGCCCGCGCGGGCCTTCCTGAAGGTCCATGAGCTCAGGCGAAGATTTCCGCGCTCGCACCTGGTACCCACGGACGCTCCATGAATAAGCTGCTATTGCTGCTGTTGTGGACCCTTCACAAACCCCAAGGGTGGATGGTAGCCCCCATTCTGTGCTTCACATCCTCCCCACTTACCCTATTATATCATAAGTGGTCCCAGGTCACGCCTGTGCCCTGAGAGAAGACAAATCGTATTGTGTTTATTGAGATATAATTTACATAGAACCCACTATTTTAAAGTGCATAATTCGGTGCTCTTTAGAATGTTCATAAGGTTGCGCAGCTGTCCTCACCGCCTAATTGTAGAACATTTTTATCACCCACAAAAGAAACCCTGTTCTGCATTAAGCAGTGACTCCCCATTGCTCGCCACCCCCCAGCCCTTGACAAGCCCTGTTCTGCTGTCTGTGGACCTGCCTGTTCCAGACGTTTCATGTGGATGGAATCCTACGCTCTGCATGTGGTCTTCTGGGTTTGGCTTATTTCGCTCAGCGCCCGGGTCCATCCGCATGCCATGTATCAGAAGTTCATTCCTTTTTTTGGTTTAAAAATTTTTTTAATTTACGTTTGGCTGTGCTGGGTCTTCCCTGCTGCGTGGGCTTTCCTCTAGCTGTGGTGAGCAGGGGCCACGCTCTAGTTCCGCTCCATGGGCTTCTCACTGGGACGGCTGCTCTTGTTGCAGAGCACGGGCTCTGGGCATGCGGGCTTCAGTAGTTGCAGCCCATGGGCTAAAGTAGTTGCAGCTCCTGGGCTCTAAAGCACCGGCTCAGCTGCACAGCATGTGGGATCAGGGATTAAACTTGTGTCTCTTCCATTGGCAAGTGGATTCTTTACCACTGAGCCACCAGGGAAGCCCCTTCTTTCCTTTTTAAGACTGAGTAGCAGTCTATATGGATAGACCTCGGTTTGTTTATCCATCCATCCGTCGATGGACATTTGTACTGGTTCCACCCTTGGACTGTTGTGAATATCGCTGCTGTGAACATTTGTGGACACAGTTTCATGTGGAAATGTTTTCCATTCTCTTGGGTAAATACTCACAAGTGGAACTGTGAGGTCTGATGGTAACCGTGTTTCACCTTTTGAGGAGCTGCGGGACTCTTCCAAAGCAGCTGCATGGTTTTGCAATCCCGTCAGTCTTGGGTCTGAGGGTTCCAATCCCTCCACATCCTCTCGAACACCTGTTATATCTGTCTTTTTGATTATGGCCATCCTGGTGGGTGTGAAGTGGTGTCTCACTGTGATTTTGATTTGTGTTTCCCTAATAACCAGTGATGTTGAACATCTTTTCATGTGCTTCTTGGCCATTTGTGAGACTTCAGAGAAATGTCTGTCCAGATCCTTGCCCACTTTAAGATGGGGTTATTTGTCTTTATATTATTTGGTTCTAAAGCTATTTTTAATGTATTGTAGATATCACAGTGACTTAAACTGAACCACCTGACTCTTAGCCACCCCCAGGGTGCCCACTGGCATGCTGCCGCCCCCTTGGGTGACAGATTCCTTGAAATACATTGTGGGTGCCTTTCTCTTTGCCCGAATACCTAGCACAGTGCCAGGCACACAGCAGGGGCTCAGTAAACATTGGGACCTCGGTGCACCAGCTAAGGGGCCAGGCGGTCCTGTCTACTTCTCAGTGAGGTGGCTGTGATGGGTTGCATTTAGGCTCCGTGTTACCAGCCAGGCGAGAACGGCAGTGGTGTCTGTGGGAAAGTGGGGACCCACGCAGGTATTTACTGAGCACTGACTGTGCTGGGCAATGAGCTAGGCCTTGGGGAGAGAGGGGTCCGAGAGCCCCAGGGCGGGGTGTGTGTTTGCACAGGCTGGGGACCTGTGTCAGCAAATCCTGGACAGGACCAGCAGGTGTCTGGGCATCTGGGAACACTTTCTAGTGCGGCACTTTTCCACAGAGACTTGAGAGTTTCAGGAGAGAGGCAGGTGTCAGAGGTGCACAATGAAGAGATGTTTAATCACCCCCAGAGGCAGAGAGAACAAGGCAGCCCCGGGAAGTACGGGTGAGGGGTGGGGGACCAGCGTGGCTGTGTCTGGCCAGGCACAACGGGCCATGCCTGGGGGCCAGACCCCCTGCCCGGTGCGTGGGGACCCTTCTGTCTGCACAAAATCAACCCGATGGTCAGGAGAAACGAGCCAGGAGGTAACTCGCTGGGGCCCAAGGTCCCAGTCCACAGCTGGGCCGGATTCTCCCAGCATCCCGCGCTGCCCAGACAGACTGGGGACCCGCGCACCCTGCGTGGGGGCCTCAGTGGCTGCGTGCAGGGGGCCGGGCCCAAATGTGGAAGAAATGAATTATGAGTCCCCGAGAGAATGCGGCAGAAATACAGCAGAAGTCAGGGTTTTCTCGGGGCTGGAGGCTGCCCTGTTACTGACTGTGTTAGTGGAGAGACAGGAGAGAGGAAGGGAGGAGAGCAGGGGAGAGAGACAGAAGGAAGGAGAGACGGGGAGGGCAGAGAGAGATGGAGGGCAGAGAGGCAGGCCTGCGGAGGAAGAGCCGAGGAGCTGGGGGCGGGCCGTGGGGGCAGCGAGAGAGAATGAGCCCTCCGCCCCGCCAAGGGCACATGTGTTATTGCTCAGTCCCCCTTGTTCAGAAGCCCAGTGCCCAGCCCTTCCCACGCACCTTTCCATGAAGCCCCAGCAGCTGTCCCCTGAGGCCGGCTGTCCTGAAGCCCAGAGCAGCCTGAGCAGGGCCGGGGTGATGGGGGGTGGGTGGCCTGTCTCACTGCCAGCAGCCAGGCTGCTTCTGTGCTTCAGGCTTCCGTGCTCCAGGCAGGCACCCCTGCCTCAGCGTTCAGCCCTGGGCCCCCTTCTCTGGACAGTGAGGGGTCCCCGGTAGAACTGGGTCCCCATCCCCCAAGCAGCCCACGCCTGATCCCACTTGAGCTGCTGTCAGTTTGGTCCAAAGTCCTGGGGTGAAAACTCAGGGCCGCCTCACCCCACTGTGGATCAGAACTCCCCAACCTGGGGACACCCCCTCCTTCTGCCCAGAGCCGCTCCCTGGGCCATCCTGTAGGAGAACCCCAGGCCTGGACCCCTGCCCGGCAAGCTGCCTGAGGGTCATCGGGGGTGATTCTGAGCGTGTGCCTCCGGAGTCCTCCCAGCGCCCTTGCCTCTCCGGAAGGTCCCCGGGCCCCTTGGGCGTTGAGTCGGAGGGGCAGTGGAGGTGGGGGGTCTGCTGGCTGGTGGACACTGTGTGGGCCTCTCCTGCCCCTCCCTCTGCCCTTGGGGTCCACGGGGCGGGTTCAGGGCAGTGGTGCTGCGTGTCCCGGGCCTAGGCGCCCCCCCGGCTGGCTACTCCGGTGTCCGGCAGAGTGGGCGTGTGAGCCATGTTTTCAGCTCTCTGGCCGGCAGGCCTGGGTATAACGCTCTTCCAGGGCGTTCGCAGCCACCCTCACTGGATGTGCCGTTTCCGGGGGTGACAGTGTCCCGGGTTTGGCGACCACCACCACAGTTTGCTGCCAGTGAAATAAGGATACAGTTTCTTCCCCCGCAATCCCCAATTCCTCCCTCCCCGTGGGAGCCCACCGATCCTGGGGTGGGGGTCCCTGCCCCAGCACGCCCCCACCTCGGGAGCAGATGTATGGCCTGAAGTCAGAGAGCCCACCTCCTGAGGGGGGTCCTGACCGGAGCCTTCTCCACCCTACCTGCTGCCGGGGCCTCTGGGTTTGGGGGTGTTCTGTGGGAGTTCAGGGCACAGCTTGGAAATACTCCTAGGTTGTGGGGCCCCCTTGGGCTGCAGAGCAGGCTTTCTGGGAGTCTTCGTCTGTGGGGGCCCCCATGGAACCCAGTAATCAGAGGGTTTTTTCCTGACCTTGACTGGAAGTGGTCATGTCCCCACCGGGGTGGTCAGGGGAGCTGTGATGCCTGTCAGTGGGGGTTGGGGGGACGTGCAGAGACCCCCCAGGCCCCTCCCCAAGGCAGAGGAAGGGCGGGGCCAGCTCCCCGCTAGGGCCCACCCTGCTCAAACTGCAGGGCCTCTGCGGACCAAGGCTCTGTTTTTTATGGTTTGAGCTACAGTTCATACAACACACAGTTCCCCCATTTAAGGCGTGCAATCGCGTGACCTCTAGTATATTCGGAGTTGGGTAGGCATCACCAGTCAATTTTAGAGCATTTTCATCACCTCAAAAAGAAGCCCTGTGCACAGCTGTCATCACCCCTGCTCATCCCCTAGCCCCCGGCAACCAGGAATCTGCTCTCTGTCTCTGCAGATCTGTCCACCGTGGACACTTCATGGAGCTGGAACCCTGTGCTGTCTGGCTTCTTTCTCTCCCTGTACCGTTTTCGAGATCCATCCTTGTCAAAGCTTGACTACAGGCCACATGAGTATTAAGACTGGGTAATATTCCAGCATATGGAAGGACCACATTCAGTTTATCCAGTCGTCCAGTGAGGGACCTCTGGGTTGTTTCACGCGGTACTGCTGTGTGAACATTCTTGTACAGGTTTGTGTGTCAACTTGTGTTTTATTCATTTCATTCTTGGGTATCAAGCCAGGAATGAAATTACTGGGTCAGGCTGGACTTCTCCACTTAAGAGAAACTGCCAGACTGCTTTCCAGAGCGTCTGAACCCTTTTACATTTCAGCTTCTTTTAAAAAGAATTTCCTGGAAGCTGAGACATTTTTACGAAGCCCCCCACCCCTCACCCAAACCTGGAAATCTGTTCCTGGACATGGTGAAGTCTGTGTTTGGAGAAAATCATTTCTTGAGCACACGGTCTGTGCCGAGCGCGGAGACCGCTCAGTGTCACCCCCTGCAGGTGGCCGCACCCATGTTCCTCCCCCTGACCCCCGACCCCCGATGCCCTGCTCTAGCTTTCTTCAGGGTGCGGTTCACCTAGTGTCTCTAAATCTGTCCCCCTAAATCTCAGGTCCATGAAGTTCTTTGTTCTCTATACCCTCAGCCCCTGGCACTCAGAAGGTGTCTGGTGGTTATGGGTCGGGATAACCAGTCATTTAGAGGAGGGGCTGTCCCCAAGCCACAGGAAGCCAGGGAGGGGACAGGGAGGGACCCTGGGGAGGCTCTCACACTGAGCGTGACCAGCGAGCCTGTTCTCCACGTTTGAGGGCTTTGGAAAAAGCCCTGCACACTAGGGCCCAGGCTGGTGGGGGTGTGGGAGCCCCTGCTTTTGGTGGTGGGCTTGGGTGTTTTCCTGTGACAGTGGCTCAGAGCTCAAGTCACATCAGGAGGGTCAGATCCCTCCGAAGCCCCAATCCTCCGTCCTTCCCCGGTGTCGGCCTGCAGCCTGGGCCCAGGCCATGGTCCTGGGGTGTCTGGTGTGTGTGTACAGCACTTGTCCCTGAGAAGAGCCGGCAGGGCTCCCCAGAGAGTGTGAAACAGAGGCTGCAGCCCGGGGGGAAGCTGGGAGCTTGACCTCTGGCAGCTCTTCAGCAAAATCTTGGTCCTCAAAAAATGTAACAAAGAAAATGGTTATTGGTCCTGAAATAAGAATCACGCGCAAGCTGCTTCTTTTTTTTAATGGTTATTTATTCATTTGGCGGCTCTGAGTCTCAGTCGTAGCACTCAGGATTTTCCATCTTCACTGCGGCATGTGAGATCTAGTTCCCTGACCAGGGATTGAACCCAGGCCCCCTGCACTGGGAGTGTGGAGCTTTAGCCACTGGACCACCAGGGAAGTCCCCCTCGAGTTTTTAAAACCCACCTCTGCTCAGGCCTTGCCTCTGACCACTGCATCAGCGTCTCTGGGTGGATGGGGCATCGGTCATTAGTTTAAGGTCCTGCAGGTGTTCTAACAGGACAACCTGGGTGCTTGACCTCAAGTGCTGAGAAACCCAGAGGGTGTTATAGCCCTGGTGGTCTGCCCATCCCCAGAGTTTCTGCTTCGAGGGGCCCAGGGGAGCCTGAGAATCTGCATTTCATCGAGGTCCTGGGTTGCGGACGCTGTCGGAGACCCCAGCCCAGAGCAGCCACGGCCACCACTGTCCTTCACAGCCCCCAAGTCCTCTGCCTGGTCACATGCAAGACAGTCGTGGCTTCTGGTGTGATGTACTTAATGCAGAACCTGCCACGCACCATCGTGAGGCGCTTTGCAAGTACAAATCCACTTTCTCCCCTTGAGTGTCCCCAGGGTGGACTGTCGCCCTCCACAGAAGGGGACGCAGAGCCACAGCCACGTCAGGTGTCTCAGGGCAGCTCTGGAGGCGTTGAGTGTCGGCCTGGCTCCAGCTCCTCGCTCCTCCCCTCTTTTTTTAGCCCGAGGGGAAATAATTTTACCCCCATTTTGCAGATAGAGGCCCAGGTCGGGTCATCCTTCCAGGATCTGTGCTCAGACCTGCCTGACTTCCAGCCACGCTGATGAAGGGCCTCCCTGAGGAGGGGGCTCCCTTGCTTCCTCCTCCCACTCCTGCCCAGTGGCCCACGCTGCCACACCTCACAATTGCTTCTGTAACCCCCTCACTTCTAAGAGGCCAGCCCTGCCGTGATTCTGCAAGTGAATCACGATATCCCCTGGGTGACCAGAGAGAGAGGCACAGGCCCAGAAGGAGGCTTCCTGGGTGGCGGGCTTGGGAACCCTGCCTTCTATTCCGCTCTCCCCTGTTCAGGCCCAGGGGGAGGGGCAGGAGAGGTGGGCAGGGGTGGTCCCTGCTCACTGAGGCCCAAGAGGAGTTACGGCTGAAGCTTGGAAGCTATGGGAGGGATGCCCAGATCTCCCCAGCCTGTGCCTTGAAAACGTTGACTCTAGAGTGGAGGCTGCACTTGACATGACTGGGTCAGAAGCAGCAGCTGCCGCCTCTGAGCGAAGCCCGGGGTCCTCCCGCCTCCCGGGGCCAGCCCCTTAGTGCCAGGCGCAGAGCTGCATCCTAAAGGGACCTCCTATGGGGTGAGTCGTCCTGCCACCCTGAGTGAGGACCACTGAGCCAGGGGCCCTGGTGTGGTGGGAGCTGGAGGCTGTGTACTTCGATGCAGACCCCTCAGAGTTTTCCGGCGGGCAGTGGAGAAAGGTTGCAGGCCTGAGAACCCAGAACATGTGGCAGGGGTCCTAAGCTGAGCCACTTCCATCAGGACTCTGGGCAAGAGCCTTAACCTCATCATGCCTCAGTTTTTCTGTCTGTAAAATGGGCAGTGTCTCCCCTGCGGCTCCCTGGGGCCCGCTGTGAGCACTCTGCAGGGAGGTCAGGGTGACTGACAGGCAAGCAGAGGGGCTCTCCCCAGGGAGTGCAGCCCAGAGGGAACCAAGCTCAGGGAAGGGACCGCTGGCTGGGGTCTACAGACCAGCCGCTCCTTAGACTCGCCCCAGAGGTGCACGCGTCAGCTGACGGTGCCGGGGGTGGGCCGGCCCCTCATCCCCACAGCCCCTTCCAGCTCTGGGGACAGCAGAGGAGGGAGGTTCAGATCTTCACCCCTGCCTGCTGTGTGGCCTCGGACAAGTCACCCCACCGCTCTGAGCTCCCTGATGTGACGGCAGGTCCTGGCCCTCCGTAGATGGTGCGAGCTCAGCGGATGTCAGCGGATGGTGTCCCCGAACGCTGTGGCTGTGGTTCCCGACCCGAGTGCCCTGGAGTGTTTTCTTGGTGCCTCCAGCTGAGAAGGTAGCCAGTGCAGGGAAGTTCAGTAGAACCCTGACTTGACAGGGCTCAGCTGTGAAGAAGCCCCCTGCAATGTGGGAGACCTGGGTTCGATCCCTGGGGTGGGAAGATCCCCTGGAGAAGGGAAGGCTACCCGCTCCAGTATTCTGGCCTGGAGAATTCCATGGACTGTATGGTCCATGGGGTCACAAAGAGTCGGACACAACTGAGCCGACTTTCACTTCACTTAACAACGTTCGTTCATCTGAGGTTAGACCCATCTCTTTGTTTTCCTGATCTGGAAAAGACCTTCCATTTATTCGTAATCACCAAAACTTAGGCAACAAAGGTACTCTTGAGTTGGAGTGGAGGACGCAGTATGGTTCAGGCCCACAAAAGGCGCAGAGGTCTGAAGTGTGTGTTGCAACGTGAAAGAAGCCAGTCTGAAAAGGCTTCATACTGAGTCCAACCCCGGCTTTCTGGAAAGGCAGCACTGTGGAGACGGCATAAACTGAGTGGTGGCCAGGCGCTGGGGGAGGGAGGGTGAGCAGGCTGAGTGCAGAGGGCTTTTAGGGCAAGGAGACACCCTGCATGTCCCGGTAATGGCAGATGCTTGTTGCATTTATCCAGAATCCGGGGACGGGCCACGCCAGGGGTGAGATGTGTCAGTATTGGCTCACTGGCTGTCAGACACGTGCCACACTCGTGTGTGTCTGTACTTGCACTCACTTTTCTGTAGACTTTATAGTTCAGTCGCTCAGTTGTGTCTGACTTTTTGCAACCCCCTGCACTGCAGCACACCAGGCCTCCCTGTCCATCACCAACCCCCGGAGCTTGCTCTAACTCATGTCCATCAAGTCGGTGATGCCATCCATCCTCTCTCATCCCCTCTTGACGTTTTAATCTTTTTTTAAGCTTTTTCTATTTTAATCTGTAAGAAATATCTGGTAACAGATAAATAGAGCATTTATTCATCTTAAAAAAAGAAAACTAAACTAAACCTTCCCAGGATGAGTGGATAAGGAGACAGTAAAAGATGACTGGTGCGGAAGGAGCAATGCTGGTGTGAAGTCGGGCGGGCGGGCACGACCTAGAATGCTTTGAGGCTGGCTCTGAGCCTGGTCCTCCCCCAGCCTTTGGGGACCCTGCCCCCCACCGTGGAGGTGGGCCTACCTGGGTGGCTCCCTGGTCCAAGGCCCTCCCCTCTGGGCAGCACGAGGGCCCATAATTGCTGGTCTCCACGGGCTCTGCTTTTGCTCCAGCCCCTCCCAGCCTTGGGTGGCTTCCTGGCTGGTGTCCTGTTCTCAGCGTGGGAATGGCCATCACCTGCACCCGATGCTCATGGCCTCTGAGGTCACTGACCTTTCCTGCCTCTCATCTGACATATCTGGTGCCTTCTCAGGGAGTTTTGTCCCCTCCATCCCTCCAAGACCTCCACCGACCTGCCGCCTGGGCTTCCTCTCTGACTTCCTCTACCCACCTGCTAAATACTAGGGCTGGGCATCCTCCAGGTCAGCGGCCTCTGTGAGGAGCAGGGCTTTAGCTTGACATCCAGGTTCACCTTTGGGCCCCCACGAGACACAAATCCCGAGGCTTAGTTTCTACAGCTGGGGAAACAGGCATAAGACCACTATTGTGAGAATTTTCTCGTGAAAGTCTCATCCCCCTTGACAAATTTAATCTTTGTCATGCTGATGTGCCCATAGTTTAAGATGTCAGTGGGTGCTACAAAGAATAGCGCTTAGAACAAAATCAGCGGGATCCCAACCCCTACCGCTCCCCAGAACTACGGCTTTAAACTCCTGCAGTCGTGTCTTCAGAGACCCACCTCCGAGTTTCTACATCTGTGTGCTGACTGCTTCCTTGGCTCATCGTCTCTTTTAGCTGTTAGGTTCTGACTTCCTAAGGGCTACAGTCCATTAGGTCGCAAAGAAATCAGACACAACTGAGCAACTGAACACGCACGCACTGACTTCCTCAGACTCAGCATGGGACTCTTCGGTGAAGATTCTTAGTCTTGGGACTTGCCTGGTGGTCCAGTGGTTAAGAATCCACCTGCCAATGCCGGGGACATAGGTTCTATCCCTGACCCAGGAACTAAGATTCCACGTGCCTAGGGGCACAACTGCTGAGCCTGTGTGCTGCAGCTGCTGAAGTCTGCTTGCCCTAGAGCCCATGCTCTGCAACAAGAGAAGCCCCCGCAATCAGAAGCCACACACCACAACTAGAGAAAGTCTACGCGCAGCAACAAAGAACCAGCGTAGCCTATGTATATTTATGTGTATAACTGAGGCAGACTTAAACAAAAGGTTCTCAGTCTTTTAGAACCACCTTCCTCTTCCCTTCTTTAACTGTTTCAGCATGGTTACAGTTCTTCTGTTAAATTCGTTGTGAGTTGTCATTATTACAAGACTATAAGCATTACTTATTACTGGGGCCAGCAATGCATTGATTCTGTATACACTCAAGTACTTCTCCTGTGCAGCATAAGTTAGTAACTGCCTCATTTTTCAAATGTATGAAATGAAAGTCGCTCAGTTGTGTCCAATTCTTTGAGACCCCATTGACTGTAGCCCGCCAGGCTCCTCTGTCCTTGGAATTCTCCAGGCCAGAATATTGGGGTAGCCATTCCTTTCTCCAGCGGATCTTCCCAACCCAGGGATTGAACCCAGGTCTCCCACACTGCAGGTAGATTCTTTACCACCTAAGCCACTAGGGAAACTCAAGAATACTGGAATGGGTAGCCTATCTCTTTTCCAAGGGATCTTCCTGACCCAGGAATCGAACCGGGGTCTGCTGTATTACAGACGGATTCTTTACCAGCTGAGCTACCAGGGAAGCTCTGGTTCCCCTGTCAGGGAATCGAACCCCTGTCTCCCACATGACAGGCGGGAATGCTCACCACTATGCTGGTCATTTCTTTCCTCACCTTCCAAATGCTCAGTAAAATGCTACTCCATACAGCTTTTTGCCTGAACAAATACACCAAATTCTGTACATATACACAGTATACACGCATTTCATATTTGTATATTTTCTCTCATTGCTTGCTATAAGTTATGTACAATTGACCCTTGGACAGTGTCAGGATAAGGGGCTCCGACCCTCCACGAATTTGAAAATCTATGTATAATTGATAGTCAACCTCAGGGTATGCAGTTCCACAGTATCTGCAGTTCTGCATCTGCGGATTCAACCACTGTAGCTTTTACCTTTGGAAGAAAAACCAGTATAATTGGACCCTCAAACCCGTGGTATTTTTGTGCTCATATATAGAATCGTTTCCCCTCATGTTTGTTGGCTCCCCCGTGTCCTCCGTCTTCTGTGGTTTGCTTCCTCGTCTCGGTGGAGTACATCCTACAGTAGCTTCCTGAGAAAGGATGCATGGAAGATAGTTGTTGTGGCTTAATTACTTGGTCAATTGGTTGTATATGTAGTTTTAGATTGAAAATCATTTTTGATCCGAATCTGAGTGAGAGAAATTCCCGCCGAAGTCTTGGTCTCGGTGTTGATGCAGAAGGGTCTCATGCCGTGCTCTCAGCCCTTCTCGTGAAGTTTCTTTTTCTTCTCTGGAAGCGCTCGGGGTCTTGCTTTGCTCACTGAGGTTCTGAAGTTTCACTGGGCTTGGGCTGTGCCTCTCTGCTTGGTCGTGCAGGGTGTCTTGAGCCCTTTCAGCCTGGATGCTCACATCCTTCAGTTCTGGGGCACTTTCCCAGTTTGCATCTTTGGTAAGTTTCCTTCCTTGCTTTCTGGAGCTCCTAGTATATAGATTTGAAGCCTTCCACATGACTCATGGATGGCTCTAAATTTCTTCTATCTCTCACTACTTTGCCTACCTCTTTTTGTTCTAGTTTCTAAAACATTTCCTTGGCTTTATCATCCAACTCACATCAAAATTTTTATTTTGGCCATTCCACTTTCAATTTCCAGGAAATCTTTTTCTCTGATTTTCTTTTCCTTTTTTTGAAAATTGCATTTGATACTTTTTGAAGGTGCAGCATCTCATCTCTATGAGGATTTACCATTTGGTGTCCACACCCTGCATTTCCCATGATTCTCTCCAGTTTTACCCTAGGTGAGGTTCTTTCCTGCCCCCTCACCGTCAGGTGCCATGGGTGAGCATCCTTCCAGGGTGGGGCCCTGGCCTGAGCACCCCCACCACCCCCACCCTGTCTGCTGTGGGCTCCATGCCCTTCCCAGGAAGAACAGTCCCTGTCCCGCCCGGGGCTTGCTCTTGGAGGATGCAGCATCTGGCTGGACTGACCTGCCTTGTCCCCAGACTGGTCCTTGAAACTAACACAACATTGACAGTTGAACACGTTGTGTCTGTGATGAACGCATTGGAAGGACTTCAGTGGATGAGGCTGGGGAGGGGTTTCCACAGTAAGAAAATAAAAGCGTGTGAGAGACGCTAGGGCTCTGGGGAGACCTGAGTAAGTCAGCAAGAACAGACTGTGCACAGCACCCAAGAGCCTGGCGGCGGGGGTGAGGCCTGGATCTCCGCTGGCTGAGCGCCGTGGAGCAGAGCCAGCTTTTTAATTTGGACCCGGTGGTGTCCAGAACCAGACGGCGCCAGTGTCCATGGTGTGCCCAGAGCGATGGTCACAGTGGCCCTCCAGTGGGTCCCTGAGCACAGTGTTGGCCTTCCCGGAAGGTTCGTCAGGAATGCAGGGGCTGTGGCCAGGAGCTCAGGGATGTTGGACAGCCCCGCAAGCCTGAGACCTGCTGGTGTTCATACCTCACTGGCTCTTCTCTGCAGGCCTGGGTCGCTCCAGTTGGCATCTCACAGGCCACGTTTGGGAGGTTTGTTTCCTTACCTGAGGTCCACTGAGCTCTAGTTCTGAGTTCTGGGTGACGGGGGTCATCCCTCATCTTCATTTGCAATGTGCAGAGTCCCTGAGTGGGTCACCTGCGTGCCACCCTACCCCCCTGAGGTTACCTGCCCCCCCACCCCCAGGTGCCCCCTGAATGATTCATCTGCATTTGGGTGTCTCCCTGTGAGGGGCAGACACAGGGCTTGTGGGGCCCCAGGTCGGGGTACGGAGTGCAGACAGGAAGTTGCCCCTGCCCTGGGGTCTGCGCCACCCAGACTGACCCCGCAGCATCGCAAGGGCTCCCCTGCGGGGCCACCCGCGGTCTTCTCTCTGCACTGGGCTGGCTTCTGTCCACATGCAAGCTGCTTGGCATATAAAACAAAACGGTGGACTTAGTCTCTTTCAAGAACCAACCAGATTCAATGAGACAGCCATGGGGAACCAGGGGTTTGATTTCAACCTGTCCTCTACTGGCCCAAACAAGAAAGGGAGATGGGAGGAGAAGAAAGGACCTGGCCCAGCAGGGGCCAGCCCAGAGCCCCCACTTTGGGAGAAGCTGGCTCCTGGCTGAAGGCCTGTCTTCTTTCTCCTGATCTGGACCAGCCCCGAAGCTGGGCCCAGCTATCCCAGCAGGTCACAGCAGAGCTGATCAGGAGTGTATTTCTGTAATAACAAAATTCATTTTTCTTACTGATATCAGCTGTAAATTCAGAAATCAAAAGTGCAAATACAATAAAACTGCACGCCCTGAGCAAGGAAGGCTCAACTGCCCGCGTCACACCGTGTGCAGGAGGCCATACCCACGGCTCCATGTGTCTAGAGGATGGTTATGGTCGTCACCCCCATGTCACAGATGAATTGGGAGATCTGAGAGGTGGAGTGAGGACCCCAGGTCTGGGGTAAGTAGAAAGCCCCTGCTCTGAACTCGGGGCTCCTGAGTCCCGGTGCCCAAGCCCCAGGCTCCAGCACCGCTGGGCAGGCTGGCCCAGCAGGGCCCCAGCAACCACAGGCATTTGTTTCAAAGCCCCGACGCCCTCATTCTGCTTAAATCACCTAGAATATGACCAGTTCATCTTCTGTCTTGATATGTTTCTCACTGTGCATGCAAAGTTGCTTCAGTCATGTCTAATTCTGCGACCCCATGGACGGTAGCCTGCCAGCCTCCTCTGTCCATGGGATTCTCTAGGCCAGAGTACTGGAGTTGCCATGTCCTCCTCCTGGGGATCTTCCCAACCCAGGGATCGAACCAACGTCTCTTACGTCTCCTGCATTGGCAGGAGGGTTTTTTACCCCTAGCACAACCTGGGAAGCCCATTTCTCACTGCTTCTGTTCATTTTTCTGCTACCAGTTATTACCATCTAATTCCAGACCGTCTTGATCACCCCAAAAGGAAACCCTGACCCCGATAGCCGTCATTCTCGTCCTCCCTCCCCCAGCCCCTGGTGACCACCAACCTGCTATCTCCCTGGAATGTCCGTTGAGGCTGTGTATTTTAAAGCGGAGGCTGGCTGTGCGGAGCCTTCTCTTCAGCATTCGCTCCTGTCTGGGCACACCTTCTGCACACATCTCTGACCCTCTCCAGCCTCAGCTCACCTGTCCAGGGACCTCTGGAATCATGGAATTCAGGCATAGTATGCCGAGCAGCTTTTTCGCTGGTGTGAAAAGAGACTCACCTCTGCAGGGCTGCGTGGCCTGTGGAAGGCCAGGGCAGCAGGACCCGGGAGCTCAGCGTGGGAGGGAGGCTCGAATCCCCACCTGGGACCCTTGCTTTGCCTGCGCCGATGCTCAGAGCAAGCTGCAGCTTGCCTTTGCCTCCGTGTATGCGATGGACTCCGCGTCCACGTCTGGAAGGTGGAACAATGCCCTCCAGCCTGTGGGGACGTCGTTCAGACTCCAAGATCGGCACAGGGAGGCCCACTTCCCGACGCCTCCCTGTTATTACCCTTTTATCTGAGGGAGGGGGTGTGGGCAATCATTTTCTCAGGGATGGAAGTGGCCCACACCTCACAGGATGCCAGGTGTGGCTTCCAGCCTGGTGCCCTCTGGACAAGGGTAGGCAGGACCTCACTGCGTGCAGAGCCCTGGCAGGGGGAGGACGCGAACCCTGGGGTTGAATCCTGTCGCTCTTTGAGCCTGTTTCCTCACCTGCCAGGTAAAGTGCTGTTTATCCCTAAGGGTTTCTTCCTTAACCGAATTTTCTTTCATTTTGTAAACTTTCTGTTTTATATTGGAGTATAGTTGATTTACAGTGTTGTGACAGTTTCAAGTGTACAGCTAAGGGATTCAGTTTTACGTATCCCTAAGGTTTTAATGACGGTGATGGACAATAGTTGGTGATTACTGAGCATTAACAACCTTTCCGCACTTTACGTGGATTACCGCATTTAATCCACACAGCCACCTTCCCTGTTTTACAGGTGAGGAAACTGAGGCATGGGAACTTAAAGCAGACATTCCCAAGGTCACAAATGCAGAGAGAGTGGAGCTGGGAACTCGATTCCGTGTCTGCCCCCCTCTGAGTCCTCCCTCTACCCCCATACCCACGACCTCCACGAGGCTGCGTGTGGAGCCCCCGTGTGTCCTCAGCTATATGCTCAGCCTGCCTTGAGGGGGTGCAGGGGTGTTGGTGGGGAGGTGGGCTGAGTCTCTTCATGCAAGGGCATCCTCAGCTTTGTGGGGGCCTGCCAGAGAAACCTGGGGTGACATGTTGGGAGACCCCAGCGGGGGCGGTTGGATTCAACAAATAAACACATGGGACATTTAGTTAACCCTGAATTTCAGATCATCAGTCTGATTGTTTCTAGCCTATGTCCCATGTAACACTCTCTAAAAATTACTTGTCCATGTGGAATTCAGATTTAACTCGGGGTCCTGTGTTTTATCTGTCCTCAACCCACAAGTGGGGCAGGAAGCTGGGAGCCAGAGATCCCTGCAACAGCTGCTGGCTCCCAGCTTGAACTGGCCACAGGAAGGCCGCTGTGTGGTGGAAGGGTCTGGCCTTAAAGGGCCAGCTTCCCACAGCCACCCACCCAGGACGGGAGGAGCCATCCAGGACTGAAAGGCTAGTCCAGCGTCCCTCTCACAACCCAGGGTGCAGGTCCAGGCTCTCTGCCTCAGCAAGGGCAGCTGTGGCCCAAGGGAAGAAAAGCTGTTGGTATTGGGGGGGGTGGGAGGATGGAAGACGGTGGAGCGCCCCGCCCTGCTGTGTGAGGAATGCCATTTAATTTGCATAACTACCTAATGCAGGAGAAATGGAGACCCGGCCTGTAAAAGAGTCACACAGCCAATAAGCAGAGCAAGAATATGAGCCCAGTGCTGTGATGTTTTAGCTTGAGTGTGGTGAGATATATAGATAACATAAAACTCGCCACTTGAACCATTTCTAAGTGCACAGTTCAGTGGCGTCAATCACTCTTACAGTGTCACACAGCCATCACCTCTGCCTGTTTTCAGGACTACCGTCCCCCCAAACAGTAACTCTGTACCCAATAAGCAGTAATTGCCCGTTCCCTGCCCCAGCCCCGGCCCCACCATCTACTTTCAGGCTGTCTGGTTTGACTCCTGGATATCTCCTGTGAGAGGAATCAAATAGCGAGTGTCCCTTGTGACATGTTTATTTCACCGAACATGGTGTCCTCAGGGTTCATCCATGTTGTGGCAAATGGCAGGATGGCCTTCCTCTTGAGGCTGCATGAACAATGTTTCATTGTTGGATGGACCACATTTTCTCTGGCTTTTGTGAGTAGTGCTGCTGGGCTCGTGCAGGTACGAGTGTCTATGTCTCCACTTTGGATTCTTTTGGAGACATCAGGTCCAGTCTTCCCAACTCTTCTTGGATGCCTCCAGCAATGGAGAACTCACTACCTCCCAGTGTCGTCAGTACCCAGTCTGTAGCCTGGCTCTGTGTGCTTATATCTGTCACTCATGAGCCCCACGAGGCCAGTGTGGAGCAGCTCACCTGGGGTGTGCTTCTTTGTCTCTCCCACACCCTTATGCCCATGTGCCTGAGGAGCTCTGCTGTTCACTCCTGACTGCATCTGACTCCTCTCTCCCCATCCCTGAGCCCTAAGGGAGCAGAATTCAGCTTCAAGAAACAGGAGGGATAGGTCTTTAAAAATGACCACCGGGGAGTAACAGGGAAACTTATACTACCATATGTAAAATAGATAGCCAAGGGGGAAGTTGCTGTAAGGCTCAGGAAATTCAAACAGGGCTCTGTATCAACCTAGAGGAGTAGGATGGGGAGGGAGATGGGAGGGAGTTTCAAAAGAGAGGGGATATATGTATACCTATGGGTGATTCATGTTGCATTTTGACAGAAAACAGCAAAATTCTGTTAAGCAATTATTCTTTAATAAAAAATAAATAAATTTTTAAAATAAATTAAGAAAAGAATGGTATACTTTAGGCAGCACACAAAGAAATGACCACCCGTGATAGCAATGGTCAAACCACCTGGGGGCTGACTGCCTCGCTGTGAACCTGGCCGAGTTGCCCCAGGACGGGGCGAACCGCGAACCGTGGAGGCCGCCTCACCCCTCCCGCCCGCGAGCCTCACCCTCTCCTTTGTCTCCGCAGGGACCTACCAGGGCCAGTGGGTCGGCGGCATGCGCCAGGGCTACGGCGTGCGGCAGAGTGTCCCCTACGGCATGGCGGCGGTCATCCGCTCGCCCCTGAGGACCTCCATCAACTCCCTGCGCAGCGAGCACACCAATGGCGCGGCGCTTCACCCCGACGCCTCCCCCGCCGTGGCCGGCAGCCCCGCCGTGTCCCGCGGGGGCTTCGTGCTGGTGGCGCACAGCGACTCCGAGATCCTCAAGAGCAAGAAGAAAGGGCTGTTCCGGCGCTCGCTGCTGAGCGGGCTGAAGCTGCGCAAGTCGGAGTCCAAGAGCAGCCTGGCCAGCCAGCGCAGCAAGCAGAGCTCCTTCCGCAGCGAGGCCGGCATGAGCTCGGTCAGCTCCACGGCCAGCGACATCCACTCCACCATCAGCCTGGGCGAGGGCGAGGCCGAGCTGTCGGCCATCGAGGACGACATCGACGCCACCACCACCGAGACCTACGTGGGCGAGTGGAAGAGCGACAAGCGCTCGGGCTTCGGCGTGAGCCAGCGCTCGGATGGGCTCAAGTACGAGGGCGAGTGGGCAGGCAACCGGCGGCACGGCTACGGCTGCATGACCTTCCCCGACGGCACGAAGGAGGAGGGCAAGTACAAGCAGAACATCCTCGTGAGCGGCAAGCGCAAGAACCTCATCCCGCTGCGCGCCAGCAAGATCCGCGAGAAGGTGGACCGGGCCGTGGAGGCGGCCGAGCGGGCGGCCACCATCGCCAAGCAGAAGGCGGAGATCGCGGCCTCCAGGTAGGAGGGTGAGGGGCGGCGTGATAGGGGGTGGGGCGCGGGGCGGTTCTGGGCCGCCGGACCTGGTCTGGTTGGTTGGGCTGCCTGGTTCGATGCCTAAGCGTGTGTTTCTCAAACTATGCCCCGTGGAACCCTGGTGTTCCTCAGAGGTGGTGCAAGGAGATGGTTGGTCTGAGGAGGCTCTGGGTCTTACAGGCTCCCCTCAAATGGAGCAAACCTCCCTTCCCCTCTCTTCCTTGTTTTATATGCTGGTGTTTGATGGAGAATGATGTTGGCCATTCTCTTAGTAGGATGCATAGCACAGCTGCTGGCTGAGAGGAAGGTGTGTGCCCCCACGGCTGCATCCCCAGGCAGCATGGAGTCCCCCGGTGCTGCAGGGATGTGGGAGGCAGGGGGTAGCTGTCCCGGCCACCCCAGCCTGAGGCAGATTCTCCACAGGCCCTGGAGATGGCACCAAGTGAACAGGGCTGGGCTGTGGGCGCTGGCCCAGGAGTCACTTGCAACTTGGTGCTGTCGGCCATCAGCTGTTCTCAGTGGGACATGGGGCTCACTGTGTGGGTTCAGAAGCCTCCAGACCCTAAGCAGGGTCCAGAGTTGACTGTAGGTGGGCGCTGTGTTGGCTATTGAGGTGGCTTTGTATTGGTGCAGGGGTGGGAACTTCAGAACTGGTAGAAGGGGTCCCTGGGTCCCCCCAGGAAGCACAGATGAAAGTGTGTGAGCCTGGGTCTGCCCCGTGCTGCTGCTGCGGGAGACGCGGACAACAGGAACTGCCAGCCCCAGGTTGAAGGAAGCCACCCAGTTGAAAACCAGGGCCCCCGGGTGGCCACGCTCCTGGGTTCTCAGGGTACCATTCCTGACTTGAGTGTGTCGAGAGCTTCCGGCCAGCTGTGTACTTTTCCGGGTCAGGGTAGGGCCCTGGGGTCAGCCCCGAGGATCATGGGGCCTAGGACAGGAGTCTGGGGGCACTTTAGATGCCTCAGGCTGCCCGGACAGGAGGTGTCCAGGAGGACAGACACTGAGTCTTTCTGGATGATTCTGAATTCCCGGCCAAGGCAGGCTGGGGTTATTCCAGGGAGACACCCAGCTCAATTACGGCTCAGGCCTTCCCAACCTCATCACTAATAAAACTTTATTGTAGCCTATTTGGTTCTGATTTTCAGCGACCTTCCACCCATACTGGAAGAACAAAAAAAGGTGGCTGTGGTTTGTTGGCAGGATATCTGCCACTCACATCCAAGATCTTAGAGGGGAACGAAACCCATTCCAAGAAGCCAAGGGGAAAAAGGAATTACTGCCTGAATGTCGGGGTCCAGCCCTGCTCTGTTCACCCCTTCCAGTTCCCCCAGAAGTGTTCAACGATAAATAGGAGCAGCTTTTATCACTGCTCCTCTGGTATTGTACAATCAAATTTGGTTCCCTGGTTATTTTTTCCTTTATGAATGTATAACCCTTGCTCCACATAGAAAAACGGAATGATGGAACATGAAAGGCAAGGAGCAGCCTAAGGGCAGGTCGCATGCATCACCCAGAGACCCGGCTGGTGTTGGGCTTTTTTCTTTCCTTCCAATAGTTCATCTGTTTTTTACCATTTGTGTTTGTTTGTCTTGTTGACCTCAGAGGATACGAGGCACTTTATAGGGCAGGGGGTCAGTGTCGTCAGAAATTTAGAGGCTTGTGAGGCAAGAAGCACAAAGATTTCATGGACAGTATGCCCTGGAATTGGCTATTTTATTTTTGCTAGTATTTATTTATTTGGCTGCGCCGAGTCTTGGTTGTAGTAACGGGATCTTCAATCTTTGTTGCGGCTGCAGGATCTTTAGTTGTGGTGTGCGAACTCTGAGTCGTGGCATGTGGGATCTAGTTCCCTGACCAGGGATTGAACCCGGGCCCCCTGCATTGGAAGTGTGGGGTCTTAGCCTCTGGACCACCAGGGAAGTTCTGATTTTATTTGAAAGTCTGTCACTCAGGTGAACCTCTTGGAACTGGGGACATGGGATGCAGGGCAGTTTTCTGACACAGTCCCAGAACCTGGGGGGTGCTGGTCTCTAAGAAGGAGTACATGGATGTGGTGGTGTGGGTGGAGCTCAGAGCCAGCTCCCTGAGGACCCCTACCTGGGCCCCCATGCAGCTGCCTGCCTGCTGCAAAGGCCTGAGGGTGGCTCCGTGAATTGCGTGCTGGCTCGCTGAACATCCAGCCTGGCCCACCACTGCTGAGCAGCCCGGGGAGGGCACTAACCCTCTCTGGGCTGGGTCCTTGTAGACAGATGGCATGGAGCAGCATGCAGTGCCCTCAGCGAGTGTGGGACCTGGCTACCCTCCCAGGTGACCCCTGAACCAGGTTGGCCCCTCGCCTTGCACCCCGGCCTGCGGGGAGGTGGGTGTGAATGCACACCCTGATGTGGTCTCAGCCTGGCTGCCTCATAGTGCCCTGGGCCACCATCAGAGGTGGGAGGGGACAGTGTCCTCAGTCCCCAGACACAGTGAGGACGAGCCTCCATTCCAGGCTGCGGCAGGAGCTGCACTTGCCTGCGTTTTCTCAATGGGCTTAGATTTAAAAAAAAAAAGAGAGAGAAGCCAGAGGCTGCCGTCCTGGAGAGTGAAGCCAGTGGACGCCCTGGAGCCCCGAGGCCCGCCCTCCACCGGAGCGTGAAAGCGGCCGCGGCAGCCGCGTGGGGCCGCGGAGCGGCTGGCCCCGGCGGGCTGCAGTCACTGTCACAGCCAGGAGCCGGCCTGGCGTCAGCGAGCCGCGTCCTCGGGCCTAGGAGGGCGCAGTCGCTGAGCCGAGCCAGCCAGAAACGGTTCTGTGTGTGTGTGTGTGTGTGTGTGTGTTCTCTCTCCCAGTGTGAGGACCTCCTGGAGGGCGGCTGCCGTGAGGACGCCACGGGCCTTCCTGGGAAGGGGGACGGCACGGAGCTTGGGGTCCCAGACGGGGTCCTGTTCCCTCTGTTTCAGAGTGAACTGCACCCACCCTGGCTTTTAGGGCCAGGGCCGGGCCACATGGCTGAGATGGGAAGCTGGGGTTCCTCCTGAGCGCCGGGTCTGCAGGTTGGTCCCCATCATCGCTGCCCGTCGTGCAGGCTGGCATCACCAGGGATACACAGGCAGCCTGCCCAGAGATGCCAAGCTCCTCGACAGGGGTGCCACCTGGGCTCTAGAGCCCTGCCCCAGCCCCCTCAGGACGTGTGTAAAATGCAGATGCCTCAGCAGATCCTGGTGGGGCTTGAGAACCTGTATTCCTGGGGAGCTCCTGGGATGCTAGTGCTTGCTGGGCCCCCAGGGCGGGGAGCAGATATGCCTGCGGCCGAGGTGGGAGGTGGAGGAGCTTCCTGCCCAATCAGGTAACGTGGAGCCCGGGCTGAGGGAAAGGTGTGCCAGGCTGGTCAGTCTGCAGAGATAGGCGGGCTCAGAGGCCCCGCTGGCCTACCCTGGGGTGCACAAAAGCTGGTTCTGAATGAATGAATGAAGCTAGTTCTGAATGAATGAATGAATGAAGATGCTCAGCCCCGCCCCTTCTCATCGTCAGGGGCCTGGCCGCCTCCTTCGGTTCTGAAACCTGGAGGCAAGGCCGTGGCCACCGTGGAGCTGGGCCAGGTTCCCCAGGAGCCACAGCCACATCGTTCATCCCGGGAGGATCACGGGTCTGTTCTTGCTCCTGGGTGCCCGCAGACTCTCCAGGGCGAGAGGCGGACCCACCGCGAACCAGCAGGGCAGCGTCCTCAGCAAAGCCTGCAGGATAGAACTGCAAGTTCCCACAGGTTTGGTCTGTCTCTGGCCGGACCTCCTGTAGACGTGGTCAGTCCTGATCCAGGGGCGCTGTGGGGCCTGGCGGGTCAGCTGACTCCACGGGGGGAGGAGAGGCAAATTTCCCCCAAGGTCCTGGATGGTAGGGGTTACACCAGAGCCTGAGTTTGGTGAATGTGACAGCTCGCTGTCCTCACCCGAGACCCTGCGGGGACCAGAGAGGGAGGGGCTGGGTGTGGAACAGTCGCTCCTGTCCCCGCTGCCTCTTCTTGGCCAGGCTGCCCTCTGGCGCTAAACCCGCAGCCTGGAGCGTGGAGGCGGCTCTGCTTCCTGGGAGTGACTGCTGCGCTCGGGGGTGAGAGGGGAGGAGGTGTGGCGGGGCGGCCTCGCGGTTCCAGGCTGCGGGGTCCCCGCGGGGCAGGGGTGTTGGGGCAGGAGGTGCGCCAAGGCTGCCAGTGGTCGTGGTGGTCGGCAGGGCTGTGACCACAGGCCTGCGTGCTGCCCATCAGCTGATACCTGTCTCCTGATGCTTTGCTGAGTGAGCAGAGTCGTGGGCAGGTGGAGCTAGGAGGGACCTTGACCTGACGTTTAGGTGGAAGATGACAAGTTCCTGGCAGGGGGCAGCCATTCCTCCTTCCTGCACCCATGGGGGGCTGCACACCACATCCTCGCGCCAGGCCGGCCGGCCCTTCTGAAGGACGGGAGTGGTCCCCGCCAGCGAGGTGGGAAAGCGGGCTCTGAGCGCAGCCTGGCTGAGTCAGGCCCCCGTGCTGGCAGGGCGGAGCCAGTCTCAGAGCCAGGCAGTGGCCCAGGCAGGACTAGAACTCACATCTCCGCGCTGCCTGCTGCCCTGTGCCTGCTCTCAGCCCCTTCAGATCTGGGCCCAGATTGGGGGCTCTGTGAATAGAGGGGTGCTGGCTGCCTTCCATGAAGTGCTCTTGAAATCCAGCCCTGCCCCTGGACAGAAGGGCGTCACGCATGAAACCTCGGTGAGGTCTGCTCAGGGACAGGCGTCTACGTCCCCAGTCGCCTTTTTATGTCGATCCTGGGCTGGCGTCTGTCTGGGCCTCGGGGAGACCTGTTTGCTTTAAGCCTTCTGCTGTGGCTTCTCTCTCTCTCCTTTTTTGTTGCTGTGCGGGCTTCTCTCTAGCTGCAGTGTGCAGGCTTCTCATTGCGGTGGCTTCTCTTGTTGCAGAGCGCAGGTTCTAGGGCGAACGGGCTTCAGTAGAGGCTCCCGGGCTCCAGGGATGGAACCCATGTCTCCTGCTTCCGCAGGTGAATTCTTTACCAC
This sequence comes from Ovis canadensis, assembly GCF_042477335.2. Lineage (NCBI taxonomy): Eukaryota > Metazoa > Chordata > Mammalia > Artiodactyla > Bovidae > Ovis > Ovis canadensis. The sequence goes on from NC_091258.1 coordinate 26,378,877, forward strand.
TGAGCCACCAGGGAAGCCGTGCTGTGGCTTCTCTGCCCCTGTCAGTTACGTGTCTTCAGCAGGTCGTCCCCAGAGCCTGGGGGGGCAGGGGGACAGTGCATGAGCCCAATGTGGGTCAAGACAGGGAGGGCGCATTATCTGCAGGGGAGACGGCCTGGGGCTGTCTCACTGGGGCATCTTTCCCTCTTAAAGAAAACAAAATATTTAAGGACCTGAAATCAGGGTGGGGGTTGTGGTTTATTATGGGATTAAAATATGTTCATATCATTCCTTGTTAAAATGTAATACATCCCTGTAAAAATACTAAAGCAATAAGGGAGATGGCTTCCCAGGTGGCCCTAGTGGTAAAGAATCTGCCTGCCGGTTCAATCCCAGGGTTGGGAAGATCCCCTGGAGAAGGAAATGGCAACCCACTCCAGTGTTCTTCCTGGGAGAATCCCATGGACAGAGGAACCTGGCAGGCTACAGTCCCGGGGGTTGTAAAGAGCTGGACACACTGAGTAATGGAGCGCTCACACAATGAGGCAGACAGCATCGAGTAGGCATGTCCCACCGTGGGCTGTCCATCTCCTTAGAGGAAATCACAGTTTTTTCAACGTGTGTACAGATAACCATATCACACCTACAGGATTCTGGGTCACGGTGAAGGAGTCGTACTGTCGACCTGTTCTGCGGCTTGGTTCCCTTTTCCCCTCACTTATGTCAAAGACCTCTTTCCGTGTCGGGTTTTTGCCCTGGTGCCTGTGTCATATTCTATGTTACGGGTGCACCACCACTGTCCAGCCGTTAGATGTGGTCGCTTCAGTCGTGTCTGACTCTTTGCAACCCCAGGGACTGTAGCCCACCAGGCTCCTCTGTCCATGGGACTCTCCAGGCAAGAAGACTGGAGTGGGTTGCCACGCCCTCCCCCAGGGGATCTTTCCGACCCAGGGATCGACCCCTCGTCTCTTGTGTCTCCTGCATTGGCAGGCAGTCCTTTACCATTAGCGCCACCTGGGAAGCCTGGCCCAAGTCTGCATCCCATCCTGCAGTCTTACAAGGCAGCTAAGACTGTGCTTGTCTGCCTGGCTCCGCTGCTGGCACAGGTCTTCCCCACCGCGACCCCTAGAGCAAGTGTGCGTGGCTGAGGGACTGGTGCAAGGTGCTGCCTCATCCTGGTGCCAGGCTCCATCACCTTACCTTGGCTGGGAGGGAGGGCTGCAGGAGGAGGCGGTGGGGCGGCCTTGAGTGACTGCTCTGTCGTTGAGGGGTTTCTCCCTGCAGTCAGCCAGTGACAGCCCCCTGTCCCCACCAAGAAGCCTGCATCCTGATAATTCCTGGAACCTGTGGACGTGTGACCTTCCTGGGGAAAAGGGACTTGGCGGATGAGATTACATTCGGCGCTGCTCAGGATGGCTTGGGTGGGGGCCCAGTGTCATCACAAGCGTCCTTGTTGGAGGGAGGCGAGAGGGCAAAGTAAGTGATGTTGCAAGTGGCAGTCAGGATGACGTGGCCACAAGCCAGGGGGTGCTGGTGCCTCCAGACGCTGGAAGGGAGGAGATGGATCTCCCTGGAGCCTCCATCGGGAACCGGCCCCAGTTCAGCCGATAAGACAGATTCGTTCTGGACTTCTGACCTCCGGAACCGTAGGATAATGAGTGTATGCTGTTCTGGGCTGCTGCAGCTCCATAGGAAGCCCATGCGCCCCCAGCTCTGGCCCCGGGTGGGCTGTGTCACCGGTGTCCCCCTTCTAGAGGGGGCAGGCCCGGCCCCTTCCCGCCCCCGGCAGGAGACCTGCTCTGCAGCCGTGCTTCCAGGCCCTGCGGAGATGGACTCTCGGTGAGGAGTACGTGCGGCTTCCTGCCTCCGGGGGAGGGCCGGCCACACGCCAGGAGAGGCCTTCTGGTGGGCGACAGCCATCTGTTCCGGCTCTGGCCTCCCAACGTTAAAAAAAAAGAAGGAGCAGAAGAGGCCGGGGAATGGGGTGCCAGGTCCTGGAAATACCTGGGTCAGGGGCCGGCCTGAGGGCCCCTGGGGGTGTGAGGCCGCGGAACCCCCAGACCTGGCTTCACCCCAAAGACCCAGGAGCACTTGGCCTTGGGCCTGCATGTCGCGTCTGTGAGCCGCTTCCTGGGGCTGGAGGGTGTCGGCTTGGGGTGCCAGGCTGTGCCCACACCTCTGTCACCTCCGGTCCTCGCGTGTGGGGTCGGGGATTCAGGCTGTCAGATGGGATTAGGATCGCTGCCCGCTTTGCTCTGGGCCACTTGTCAGACAGACGCGTGGAGCTCTGACTCACCCACGGGCAGCTTTCCCACCTGGCATCAGAAGGCGCCTGGGGTGACCTGGGCCCTGTGTTGGCCGTGTCCAGGAGATCCCTGGCCCAGGGTTCTGGGCTGGGGGGCTGTTGAACTCGCCCCTTCACAGAGAAGCTGTGGGCTTTTCCACAGCCCTGGAGGATGGGCCTCCCACGTGGCCTTGGTGACCTGTCCCCAGACTTGGTGGCGCAGGGATTTTTCATCCTAATCTAAACCCAAGCCCTTCTGTTACCACTCGCGCCTGTTTCTTTCCTGTTGTTGAGGGAAACAGTAAAACGATCTGCTGTTAGCAGGTCTGTGGCCTCAGGCAAGGGACATAAACTCCCTGCATCTCCAATTTCTACCCTGTGAAATGGGTTGAAGAGGTGATGTGCCCAGTAGGGTCGTTGTGGAGAGTGACATGTCACCGGGAAAGACAGGACACCAGCTGTCTTCCTCGTGACATGTTAGAGCAGGCAAGAGGGGTGAGGGGGTGTAGGGGAGACTCCCCTGCCCTTGACCCCTTTAACCCCTGGGCAGCCACGGAGCCTCAGTCTCCTCACCCGAGTGCCTGCCTCCCTAGATGTGGAAACGACCATATCCACACTCGTCAGATCCGAGTTTAATTTGAGTTTAAACTGAGGAGTTTCAACAAATCAAAGTTTGCTTCAATGCAGCCTGGAACAGGCAGGCATGTGTGTAGGCTACATGTCTGTTCGTCACCCCCACGCCCTTGGCCCTGTGACTGTGGTTCGCCCCCTGGAGCCTTGGCCACGGGCTTTGCCCGGTCCGCGAGACCGGCCTGGAGTGATGGAGGGCCCCATCGCAGGCTGAGGCCCTGGGAGCCTCTCAGTTTCTGCTCATCCTGCTTATACTTCTGCCATCGCCGTGACAACATGCCCTGGGCGCCCCCATCCCTGGGGGCGGGGGAGAGGGACACCTGGGGACACCTGGATGCATAAGCAAGGATAATGATCATTTAAGATCACCTCCTTTTCCACATCTAGGGAGGCAGGCACTCGGGTGAGGAGACTGAGGCTCTGTGGCTGCCCAGGGGTTAAAGGGGTCAAGGACAGGGGAGTCTCCCCTACACCTCCTCACCCCTCTTGCCTGCTCTAACACATCACGGGGAAGACAGCTGGTGTCCTGTCTTTCCCGGTGACATGTCACTCATTCCCGATGACATGTTGAAAAGCGTTGTTTGGCATCTCTGACTGCTACGTCCCTTGTGGGTGGTCTTGGATAAAAGGCTCTCACTAGACCATTAGTCCTCTGGGGGAACATTCCTGATCCTTTGTGTGAGTGTCCTGGGGCTGCCATATCAAAGTGCCACAAATGGGGTGGGCTTAAGCAATGGGAATGTTCTCTCACAGTTCTGGAGCCAGAAGTCCAACGTCAGGCTGTGGGCAGCATCACCATCCCTCTGGATCCTCTAGAGGGGTGGTGGGGGCGGTCCTTCCTGTCTCTTCCAGCTCCTGGGTGTCCAGGCATCCTTGTGGGGTGGCCACATCCCTCCAACTTCTGCCGGTGTCTGTCCTTCCTTCTTATAAGGACATGTCATTGGATTTAGGGCAGCCACCATCCAGTGTCACCTTATTACATCTGCAAAGACCCTGTTCCAAAGAAGGCCCCACTCTGAGGTTCCCAATGGATGTGAACTTGGGGTCTGCACTCTGCACGGCTGCCCCACGGCCACGGCTCCTGTGGACGTGAATGCCTTCTCCCACTGCCTCACTTCAACTCCTGTGATCACAGCTTCTGCCTCGGAGTCAGGCTGGCCTCTGGAGGGCTTGGAACAAAACTTACTACTCTCCTGGGGAGCTCCCTGCTTCCCTACAAAGTGTCTTTGAGTCTCAGGGTCTTACGTGCTCTGGGTCTTCGTGTCCCAAGCTCTGAGGGGCCACTTTAGCTTTCCCGTGCTTTTTCTAACCTTGAATGTCTTCCATGAGAAGCTGCCTTATCCTCATCTAAGGGTTGTGTGTTTGAGAGGTGCAGCTTGCAGATGGCTTGGGGAGATAGAAGGGGTTTCCTCGGTCACTGCTTGCTGACCACCCTGTTCTCACAATGCCCAGCCTCTGCTCCAGTATGAGCTTCAGGCTTTGTCTGCCAACAGCACCCCCACCTACCCCTGCTGCCACCCCAGACTCTGCCCCGGGCTCCCCTCTGCCTCTCGAAAGACCCACTTATGGGTTCTGCCAGGGCGGAAGGGTCATCCCAGCCCGTCTGGTATCCAGAGGAGTCACAAGCCATGTGAGCACTGAAGTTACAGATTTAGAAATTCCCTGGTGGTCCAGTGGTTAAGACCTCATGCTTCCACTGCAAGGAGACCCAGGTTTGATCCCTGCTTGGGGAACTAAGGTCCCACATGCTGCATGACACAGGCCAAAAAAAAGTTATGGATTCAGCCTTAACAGCGACAAGGCAGGAAGGAGAAACAGAAGCTGGGAAGAACCGAACATCCGGTGTGTAAGCACCTGAACTTACTGGTGTCTGCTGTTTAAAGACCTGTATGTTCTGCGCAGCAGAGCTGCTCAGTGTATATATTTGGGGGATCTTGAAGAGTCACTGTGACCACTTGAAGTTTTCTCTAAACCTAAAGTCTATGTAGAATGCGACTTGGCTCCATTAATCAGGACTCTTGCAAGCAGTAGCATCATCATTCAAAGCAGCTCAAGCAGAGAGGCACTGTGTTGGCTCCCAGTCGCCTGGTTGGCGTCGGGCACAGCTGGATCCGGGGATTCAGATAATGTCAGAGCTCTGTCGTTACCTCCCTTTCTTGGTTCTGCTTTCCTCTGCGTGTTAATTCCACTCTCCAGGTTCTCTGCATGCGGTGGGAAAGGCCACCAGGTCTGCATTCACATACTCCTTAGAGCTCTCGGTCCTGGCGGGAAGGCAAGATGGTTTTCTCCCGGGGCCCATATAGTGATGGTCTGGAAAGGCTCAGCTTGGCTCTGCAGGAGTCACCCGCCTGCTAATTGCCCTTGACGATGGAATTTGCTGATTGGCCAGGCTGGGTCATGTGCCCACCTGAGATGTGAGGGGTGTGGTCAGAGGACGGACATCCTGATACCCCATCAGGAGTGCAGTGGAGGAGGGAAGGTCCCTGATGGGGGGCGCTGGGCAAGCAAACCTCTGTCCAGCTCCAGAAGGGAACACTCTCAGGTCATGTTCTCCCGTCCATGTGGAAGGTTAGTGGTGCCTCATGAAGACACTTTCACATACCATCAAGTCACTCTTTATAAAGTGCACGACACAGTGATCTCTGGAGTGTTCAGAGTGGTGCAGCTGTCCTCGCTGCTTTTAGAACATTTCCACCACCCCAAAAGAAACCTGTACCCCTCAGCAGCCTCTTCCAGCCCCTGGCAGCCACAGATCTAAATTCTGTTTGCCTGCTCAGAGCACTCCGTGTAAGTGGAGTAGCTCAATACATGCTGTGGCTTGTCTGGCTTCTCCATTCGGCACAGTGTGGTCGTGCTGTCAGCGTTCAGCCCCGCTGCAGCCTGCGTCTGAGCTTCATCCCTCTCCACCCGAGTGACAGCCTGCCGTGCGCGTGGGTCTCGCGTTGTCGATCCCCTCCCCAGCTGAGAAGCAGTTGGGTGGTCTCTGCTCCTGTCTGGTCCGGATAGTGCCGCTGTGAACGTTCGTGTAGGAATCTTCGGGTGGTGTCCAGTTCTCTTGGGCGGGCACCTGGGAGAGGAATTGCTGGGCCGAATGGCGATTCCGGGCTTAACGGTCAGAGGTGCTGCCTGCTGTCTCCCACGGCCTGCTCCTCTGACTTCCCCGTCAGCTCCTCTGACTTCCCGCGTCTCGGCATCCTCCCTGACTTGTTCCCGTGCGTCTCTGATTCTAGCCGCCCCTGTGGGTGTGGAGTGGATTGCCTTGCATGGTTGTTTTTTTTATTATTTATTTACTTTATTTGACTCTGCCAGACCTTAGTTGTGCCATGCAGGATCTTCAGGTGCAGCACGTGGGATCTAGTTCCCTGACCAGGGATCGAACCCCGGCCCCTTGCAGTTGGGAGCGTGGAGTCTTAGCCACCGGACCACCAGGGAAGTCCCTCCTTGTGGTTTCAATGGACATTTCGAGCATCTTTCCTTGTGCTTCTTGGCCATCTGGGCATCTTCTTGGGAGATCTGTTGGCAGCTTGGGTTTTAGTGAATGTTCGTTTCTCTCCCCTGTGGGCTCTGTGTGTTGGTTGGAGGCACCCACCCCGGGAGGCAGAGCTGCCCCGTGCTCTGGAGTGCGCCTCCCCGGGGCTCTGGGCTGGGTTTGGCGGGCACCAAGGGAGGGCCCCCTTCCCCAGCAGGGCTGTGCCGCCTGACTCAGAGCCCTCAGCCACAGTGCTGTCCCGGGGGAGCAGTAGGGCCCTGCCGGCGGCAGAACTGACTCGCCTCTAGCTGTCGCCAGGGAGACCCGGTCCCTCCAGCCCCGAGGCCCTGGTGAGCTCATCTTCCGGAGAGGTTCCTGCAGAGCCCTCCCCGGCTGGGGTCCCCTGGGGAAGAGACTGAGGCTGCCCAGGACCCTGGCCCCTCCCCGAACCTCAGCTGCCACCGGGCTTCCAGGACCTTGCCGTGTCAGGAGTGCTGGCGCCTGCCGGTCGCTCTCCCATCCCACCTTGGCTTCTCTGACTTCTCTCCCTTGAGCTCCTAGCCCTGCCCTGGGCTTCTGGGCTTGGGGAGGGGCGGTGTAGGCAGTAGAGTTCCAGCTGTGCGTCTCAGGTCTCAGTGCTGCCGCCCACCGGTGGGGGGCTGGTGAGAGACCGCGTACATCTCTGCAGTGGACAGACAGGCGCATCTGCAGCTGTAGGGTCAGTCTGCTGTTCTCTGTGCCAGTGCTTCCAGGCCTCAGGATAAAGTCCAGATCTCCAGCTGGACGGCTGCCCTTGTGTTCTGGCCCTCTGTCCCACACACCCGCCCTACCACCCTCTTCTTTGCACGCGTTGTTCCCTGTGCTCTGAATGCCTCAGCTCCACCAGCCAACTCCTGTGCACCCCTCAAGACCCAGTTCAGATATACCTTTCCAAACTCATCCCTGATTGAGGCAGGGATCAGCTGCTCCCTTTCTGTGATCCCAAAGCGCTTTCTCTTCCCCTCTGTGTTGGCATCTGTCTGGCGGTGCAGGAGTTTTTGTCTGTTTGTTGGGTTGTGAGTTCCCTGAAGTTAGGACTATTTCCTTCTCAGCACCGAGTAGATACAGGAGTGAGCAAGGGAAGGAGGGAGCCTCTCTAATAAAGAGAAGCGTGTCTGAGTAGTAAGGGTTGGGGGCTGTAGGGTCAGGCCAGCCGTGGTGGGCTGACCTCACGTGAGCCTTCACTGAGCCTTGGTTTCCCTCTCAGTATGTCAGGCGTGATGATAGACCCACTCTTGGGGGCAGTTGGGATGGACCAGGAGGACACTTGTAGAATGCTCAGCATGTCCCTGCCTCCAGGAAGCCCTCAGGACTTATATTTCCACCTTGGGATCTTCAGGGTGGTGGGAACTCACAAGAGGCTACCTAAACACTAACTCAGGAATCAGAAGGATTCTCCTGCCAGACTCAGGTCCTCTCACTGCCCACGACACTGTTCTTCAGGTTCCGGTCACCAGTCCATCGTCTTCTTGTGGGAGGGTGACTGCACACAGGCACTGGTCACCTGGCCCCTCCCAACAAGGACTCAAAAGAAATCCCTGCCCTGGTTTGGCTCCAGGAAAACATTGTCACTGCAGACAAGCTGCTGTTTGTTGCCAAGCACCCGAAGGGCGTGGCTATGCAGGCTCCCGTGGTCCATCATGGACAAGGGCTGTGTGCCACCATTTCCCTCGGGGGTCAGGGGGTGGCACTGGGCTAGAAAGGGCTGTGGCTCATGTCTCCAGCCCTGGTCTTCCTGCTTCAAAGTCTTGCTGGTGTGTATTCGGCAAGAGGTGGGGACCTCCATCCACAACAGCCCTGCCCGCCAACCCCCGTGAGCACCGGATCCTGCACACGAGGTGCAGAGCTGGCCCCAGGCCAGTGGCCGCCTTGGCAATGCTGCCTCTCCTTGCTGAGCTGGTTTCTCTGTCTGTAGGACAGGATCATTTTCTGTTTTGGTTTTAATTTTCATTTCCTCTTTTGCCCTCAACAATTATGACTATTCCCAGGAGTGGCAGTCAGAATACTTACTGCCCATCAGCACAGCATCAGCCGGCGTGCCTACCAGTACATGGAGAAGCGAGCACCTGTCTCCATCCATGCCCCTGCCCGGCCCGCCTCCTGGGGAGTCGGGGTTGAATGAGGCGGGAGGCAAGTGCACACAGCACAGGGCCCGAGCGCACCTGGAGTCTCGGCTGCTCCACTGGCGTCACGGCCCCACACGGCTGCCTTTCGCCACTGCCCGGCCACCCTCTGCAAGCTGACTGAGTGGGGCTGCCAAAGGCGAGGCCGTGACAGTGGGGCTTGGATGAGTAGGTCTCTCCAGGGTTGCCAGCAGCCCCCAGAGCTAACTCGTCAGTGCCCCGACCGTGAGCTGGCCTCCCCGAGCGGGTCAGATGAGCGGGATGCCACTGGTCACACTGGGGCCCCTGTGTCCCATCTTCACTGGCCCTCGGGGCAGCGCAGGAGCCTGTGTGCCTGCTTCACAACTGAGGAAACAGCACCTTCCTCACCCTAACCCACTCCTGGCATCCTTGTCCTGCTCCTTCCCTGGTGTCTTAGACGTGTGACAAAATCTCTCAGACACAGGCCTTACACAAGACGTGGTCTCCCCCAGGTCTGGAGTCTGCAGAGTCTGAGGTCAGGGTGCCCGTGGGGCCGGCTCTGGTCGCTCTCCCTGGGGGTGCAGCACCTTCTCTGTGTCCTCGCGTGGCGTGTCCTCGCGTGGCGTGTCCTCTGTGTGTGCGGAGAGCTCTCTTCCCCTTCTAATAAGGACACCAGTCCTGCTGGATGGGGACCCCAGCTTTATGACCTCATTTATCCATAAGGACCTCCTATAAGTGCTGTCACCAAATACAGTCACATTGCAGTGGTGGGGCTTCACACAAAAATTTCAGGGGGTACAACCAGTCCACAGCACCTGGTGTGTTAGGAAGGAGGCAGATTGAGAAGACCTAAAATAACATCGGTTTTAAGGTCTGATACAGGCTGTAACGTGGATGAACCCCGGGGACGTGGTGCTGAGTGACAGAAGCCAGACACAAAAGGACAAGTCCCGTCTGACTCCATTCAAGTGAAATACCTAGAAGAGGAGAAAGAAGAGCAGAGGTTCCCAGGGCTGTGCAGGGGAGGGCAGAGAGTCCCTGGTACTGGTCCTGGGATTCTGTTTGGGGCACTGGAAATGGGTTTGAAATAGATCGTGCTGATGGTCACACGACACTGTGGATGTCACCCCTGCTGCTGAATTGCACGCTCCAGAAGGGTTAACTCCATATAGTTTGCCACAATAAGAAGCTCATAGTGGTGCAAAGGAGGTGCTTATGTCTTGCATGGAACATCCACACTGTCCCCTCCAAGGTTCAGAGGATGCTGAGCTCACACCCCATTGGCCAGAACAGAGTCACATGGCCACCCAGCTTCAAGGGAGGCTGGGTAATGTAGTCCTTATTCTGGGCAGCCATGCGCTGCTGTGCAGGAGTGGGGCCAGTGGTTCCTGGGTGGGCAGCAGCCGTCCCAGCCACACCTGGTCACAGGGAGGTCATTCTTGAGGACCTAGCGTCCACTCTTCTGTGCAGCCTTCCCTGAGCCCCAGAATTCAGGCCCTGCGGTGCGCCCTGTGTTGCCCACATTAGGGAGGTGGGACCTGGCTTTCTCCACCCCACCTGCCCCAGACTCTTGCTCTTTGGGTGCCAGGCGCTGCCTGTTTTTTGACTGGCATCTCCAGGGCCAGGTGAGAACCTGGCACTGAGGGGATACTCAGCAAATACTTCACGAATGAGCAAGAGTGAGTGAAAGTGCCCTCCTGGGGGTCACAGCAATTCAACAGCGGGGCCATGATTTGAACCTCAAACGTGACACCTGGGTGGAGAGTTCTCTGTTTGCCGTTTGCCTTTTTCCCAAAAGCATTGGGACAGGGGTTCCATCTCTGTGTCTCCCCCTGCTCTGTCTCTCCACTGTGGGTTCTGACACAGACCCTGAGCACAGGGAGGACAGTGAGAAGAGGGGCTTGCCCTTGACCCCAAATATGGGCACTGGTGGCAGGGAGGTGGGGTACTGCAGGGCTGTGCTCCCCGTTTCCCGCTGTGGGGAAGCTGGACAAGCTGCTGGGCGGCTGCTGGCAGAGTCTGTGGGAGTCTGAACCCCAGCCTGGTGGGCAGGCAGCTGGGAGCCCGGCTGGCTGCCGGCCTGGAGTGCGGCGTCTGCCCCCCCGCAGCCCAGCTCCTTCCCTTTCCGACTGAACGTGCCCTTGTTAGCTGTCTGCCCGGCAGGAGACTTGACAGGCCCAGTAATTGCGTGAAGTAGCTGAACAAGGGCGCGATCACAGGCAGGGTGCCACCGTGGCCGTGACCTCAGTCATCACTGGCTTTGGCAGAGGCATCTGGCCAGCCAGGGGGCCCAGCCAAGGCCTGAGATGGCCTGCCCTGCATCTGGGGCCTGGTGCTGGGCTGCATGAGTTGTGAGGCCCTGGGGTGAGCACCACCCCCAACCTTGTCTGATGGGCTCTGGGTTGAGAAGGATTCTGAGGCCAAGTCTGGGCTCAATGGAAGGGCCCTGTCAGTGATCCAGACTGTCTGTCATGGGTTTGGGCAGGGGGTGGGAGGAACACCAGGAGGGGCTGTGGGAGCAGACTGGGGCTCCCACTTGTGGACGTGAACCTCTCCAGAGTGAGTTGCTCACCCTCTCTGGCCCTTGGTGCCTGCAGCATTTTTTTTTTTTAATGTAAAAAATGTTTGTAAAACATACATAACATCCTGTGCTTAGGTCACTTAGTCGTGTCTGACTCTCTGTGAGCCCATGGACTGTAGTCCGCCGGGCTGCTCTGTGCATGGGATTTCCCAGGCAAGAACAATGGAGTGGGTTGCCATTTCCTGCTCTAGGGGATCTTCCCGACCCAGGGATCGCACCCGCGTCTCTTGCATCTCCTGCATTAGCAGGCAGATTCTTGACCAGTAGCACCACCGTTAAGTATGGGCTTCCTGGTAGTGATAGTGGTAAAGAATCCACCTGCCAATGCAAGAGACGAAAGAGACAAGAGTTGGATCCCCAGTCCTTCCCCAGCCCCTTCCCAATCCCTTCTCCAGCCGCAGCCCCCTCCCCAGCTCCCAGCCACAGCCCTTCTTCTCTCTGTGAGCCTGGTGGTTCTTGGAACCTCACGAAAGTGGCGTTGTACAGTGTCTTGCATGCGGCTTATTTTACTGAGCCTAAGGTCAAGGTACATCCGTGTGGTGGTGTGTGTCAGAATCCTCCTTTCTGAGGCTGAATGATACTCCACTGTGTGGGTGGACCACATTTTGTTTATCCACGAGTCTAGTGATGGACATGTGGGTCACTTCCATGTTTTGGCTGTTGTGAATAATCCTGGAGTGAATATGGGTGTGCAGATACCCTTTTGAGACCCTGTTTTCAGTTCTTTTGGGTCTATACCCACAAGGGGCAGGTGCCGACAGGCATTGTCTTCAATAGGAGGTAAGGGGCTCACTGCGAGTGGTCAGACTAGACCCTTCTTCCCCAGGGAGTGCTCAGGGAACCCTTCCCTGGACCCTGGGCCTGCCTGGAACCTCCTGTCTCACCTCAGGGGCTGGCCCAAGAAGCCAGGTCAGGGCTGGCAAGGGCTGTGGTCTCTCCCTCCTGCTGGTCAGGGTAGAGATCCCTTCCTCCCTGGGCCTTGAGCTTGGGCCTTGCTGTGAGGTTGTGTCCATGATAATGACTGTAGGCTGATCCCTGGCCACTGTGGGAACGGTCTCCTGTGAGCCCCTGATGGTAAGCACTCACCACGTCTTCCCGTGTGGCTCCAAGCTGGGGGCAGAGGGGACGGGACACAGGCTGGTCCACTACCAGCCTCTGAAACTGTCCCCTACTGCACCTGCCTGCCCGAGTCCGGTTTCCTCCGCGTCCTGCCCAGCCCAGCTCACCCCAGCAACCACATCCACACTCCTCCATTTCCTGAGGCTATTCAGACAAAGCACTTTGTCTCTTGTCCAGAATGTTCCATCCCTGGTTGGCAGCCGGGTCATCGTGGCTCCATCCTCGGCTTTGAGGTTAGATCTAACGGTCGGCCCTGGCCCCAGGCATCCCGTGAACCACTACCCCCACACCTGCATGGAGAACCCAGTCCTGGTCCTTCGTGGTGACAGCTGGGCTCCTGAGCCAGGCACCTCCATCTCAGGGCCTCAGAGCTAGAGTGGTGTGAGTCCTTGGCCTGCAAAGTTCCCCTCCGTCAGTGTCAACACGCTTTTCTGTAAAGGATGAGACAGTAAATATTTTAGGTTTTGGCGGCCCTGAGCTCCCTATCATAGAATCATCTCTTTTTTAAAATTCTTTAAAAAAATATTTGTCTTTATCTTATTTATTTGGCTGCACTGGGTTTGGGTTTCAGCATGTGGAATCTGGTTTCCTGACCAGGGATCGAACCCGGGCCTCCTCCACTGGGAGCTTGGAGTGTTAGCGCTGGACCACCATTTGCTGTTGTTGTTCAGTTGCTCAGCCCTGTCTGACTCTTTTCAACCCCATGGACTGCAGTGTGCCAGGCTTCCATCTTTCACCATCTTCTAGAGTTTGTTCAAACCCATGTCCATTGAGGCAGTGATGCCATCCAACCATCTCGTCCTCTGTCGTCCCCTTCTTCTCCCACCCTCAATCTTTCCCAGCATCAGGGTCTTTCCTAATGAGTCAGCTCTTCGCATCAGGTGGCCAAAGTATTGGAGATTCAGCTTTGGCATCAGTCCTTCCAATTAATATTTAGGACTGATTTCCTTTAGGATGGACTGGTTGGATCTTCATGCAGTCCAAGGGACTCTCAAGAGTCTTCTCCAACACCACAGTTCAAAAGCATCAATTTTTTGGTGTTCAGCCTTCTTTATGGTCCAACTCTCACATCCATACATGACCACTGGAAAAACCATAGCTTTGACTGTATGGATCTTTGTCGACAAAGTAACATCTCTGCTTGTTAATATGCTGTCTAAGTTTCTCATAGCTTTTCTTCCAAGGAGCAAGCGAGGAAGTCATTTTTCCTAAAATCATTGAAAACGCAAAACCCACTCTCAGCTCCAGGCATCAGCTGGATTTGGCTGGTGGGCTGTGAGTGGCAGTGCCCTGCCCTAAGAGGGGCCTCTGACTCTGTCTACAAGTGCCACACTACCCTCTGGCTCCACGGGTACTGGCCCACGAGTGGAGTGTTAGGCTCTGTCCGCCCTGCTTTGGGTGTTTCTTTTCTTTGGCTGTGCACTGGTGAGCGGAGCATGCTGGCCCCCCATTTTCTCCAATGTTTGTTCCTTGTCCTCCCTCTGACTGCTCCAGGTCATCTGCCTGCAGTGGCACTTCTTCCAGAAAGTCCTCCTGGTCTGCACCCAGATTCCCCACATTTGCTGCCTGAACGCATGAGAGCTGGGCCTTGGCCGGGGCTGACCTGGCACTTGGGGGCAGCCTTACTCCAGCACCATGCTGCATTCTCTGATGTGGACACCAGGATTTGGAGTCCCATCGAGCCCCACCCCTTCTACAGGTGTTTGGAGGTGAGGTATCTACTCACACCCTTTCTGGTCCATCTCAAATCCAGGCCCCACTGGTGGGACTTGGGTGGGGTGCTGGTGAGCACAGCTGAGCCTTCATCCCACTTAATTTCATAGAGGAGGTGATAACGTCTCCCTGTCTGTTGTTTGAGGGCCGGGGGGTTTCATTTCACGAAGAGTGGCCTGTCAGGCTGGCCCTGCCCAGTATCCAGGGAGAGTCGGAAGACCCGATGGAGGGGGCAAGATCTTGTCCTTCCCTTCCTGGCAGTGACTGGGGCTCAATCTCTGAAGAGATCTTTCGTGGCCAGTGCTGAGCCCCTTGTGCACTCAAATTACCGCCTAAAGAGCTAGGCGCCAGTGCCACCTCCTCCCCTTCCTCCCCTGGGATCAGGCCTCCAGCCCCCACCCCCTCAGGCCACCTCACTGGGCGGGGTTCCTCCTGCCTGCTCCTAGCACTCACCGGGATCTGGCCTCCGGGAGCTCCAGACTTTTTACAAACATCTCATTAATCCTCTGTGAGGTCCCACGAGCTTAAGCCTGCGCAGCTCTGCCTTCAGAGAACTGACGATTAGTTACGAAATCTCCCCCAGTTTAAATCTCCCCCAGCTTCTCCAGCTGGGCGCACAGAGCCTTGAGGTGCTGCTGGCGTCTCCTGCCTCATGTCCCATGGGACGAGGGATGTCTGCAGTCCAGGGTCGGGGTCCGCCCTGGGTCCTCCCGGGTGGAGTTGGCTGAAAGCCCCTGGTCCCCCCTGCACACCTGCAGGAAATGTCAGGTCAGTGAGTAGATTCCCAATCCAGGATGCTTACCTGCAGGGTGGGGCTCCGAGCCCAGACCAGGTGTCTTGTTCCACCCACACCTGACTTGGGAGATGCTGAAAAAAAAAAAGGAGAGACTGGTTACTGTTAGACAGCAGCCTGTGCCCAGACTGGAGCTTCATCAGAGTGGGAGGAGCGGGCACCTGAGCTCAGCAGGCAGGATCTTACCCCCTGCCCCGTCTGTCACCCGAGGCAGCTTATCAACCTCCCCTGGGCCACAGCGTCCTCCTCTGTAAAGCGGGGTGATCCTCACACCAGCCACTGGGATGGATGCTGCGTGGAAAGTCCAGGGCGTCGGGTTGCTGGGACTGGTAGGCCGGATGCCTGAGAGCCACCAGCCCAAGGGAGGGGGGCAGGCTGGATGGTGCAGAGGGAGGAGGATTAATGACGTTCGTGGTGAGACCGGCAGCTGATCCAGGGCACGACCCTGTTCCCGGCTCTGCAGGGGCCTTCGTGTGCTCACTCTGGCTGAGGAGCTTACGTTTAGGGGCTCTGGGGCTCAGAGAAGCTGGTTGAGACCTGGAGGACTTCCTGTAGGAAGTGCCACTGCAGGCAGAGGACCTGGAGCAGTCGGAG